>NC_058081.1:712294306-712618155 GCF_014858855.1 Bufo gargarizans
GCTCGGTTTGGTGTTTCCCTCCCACACCGAAGTGTGACACCTAGATTCTCTCTCCAACAATTGAGTTTAGAGTGTTCTCTGGGCTTTTAATATTCGGACAAAAGATTCAGAACCAAATCTCATTGTTAAACTGATTTGGCCGAATCAAACCTGAATAAAATTTTGAGCGATGCTCCCATTTCTACTAAAAAGCATCTCAAACAGGAAGAATAGGGGAGCTTTTAATATTGATGACCTATCCACAGGATAGGTTATCAATATCAGATCGGCGGGTGTCGGGTTCCGAATCTTTTGCCAGAATTGAAAGTGCTCCAAATGGCCTTAAGAAATGGTGTATATGTTTTCTCTCTTGTTTTTCACATTTTGAAAAGATTTTACATAATTTTTTTTCTTTTTTTTCTCTCAACTGTCTTGGGTCAAATTTGGTTATTATACAATTAATTTGCTCATCTCTACTTTTTAGAATTGAACCGCGTGGCCAATTGGGCAGATTTCTCTTTTGTTGCTTATAGGGCTGAGGTAAATTAAAGGATAACTGTCACATTTAGAACCTAATTTCAATTTTCATATATGTAGTTACTAATAACATGATATTCCAGAAGTAGTTACTAATAGACTGACTTACCTCATATTTAATAAGATTCAGCCCTTAGCAACCAGTCTGCATAAAACTGCAATTTCACTATTCAGTTAAGATGGCCGCTACTGCCCTCACCCTGAGGCTAATCCGGCCTGCCCTCACTAGCCAGTAACAATAGCCCCCAAAAAGTGTCAGTAACCAGAGCCCTCCCTCCTAAAGGATTAATCTACTGCAGCGCAAAGGGGTCCTCTTACCACATGTTGCTTTCATTTATACACTGAGCAGATGGCAGATCTCCCTTCCCTGTTGTGCGTTGCTTCAACTCTGCATTCTCCAGCTCTGCTGAGTGAGGGAGCGTCTGCCAAGCGCAGGGACAGGGAGAAGTGCACACAGCCCAGGCACTGTTATCAGCTGCTGGGGAGGACCTGGCTTTAATCATTTACTTACAGTCCCTGGCTGTCAGTAATCTGACCTTGCACGCAGCCTGCTTCTGCGTCCTCCGTCTATCAACAGATAGATGGACCTTGCCTAGCAACCCTATTTTAAGCACAGGCAAAAGTAGGCAGTACAGGGAACAAAAATGTGGAATTAAGGGGTAATTGAATACACAGTGAAAAGTTGAAATAGGGCCACCAAGGTGATATTAATCACCACAATCCAATACTCAAAAAATATATATATATACGACAGTTATCCTTTAAAGACTATAGACTCCTTCTGAGCGATTTTATGAAATTATTTATTTTGTAGAATTTTAGACTAAAAACATCTCTGTAATTTTTCCTTTTTTAAAATATAGCCCTATTTGGCAGCTTCTCCGTTTCACAGCAGCAGAAGGCCGTTCTATGATAAATCCGTCAGGCTGACTTTCTGGCGGCTCGTTCTCCAGCCCAGGCAAGATTAGTAAATTTCTGTTTGTCTGCTGTTCTCTCTACAGATTTGTCATGGACTGGTTGTGTATCCTCCTATTTACCTCCACTCTGGTAGCCTATGGTAAGCTCTAAAGCATGATATTGTAATAAAATTTGGTTTGCACATTTTTTTCCAGTCTATCTAGAAAAAAAATTACATTTGTGGATTATAGAATTCACTGAAAAGTTACCAAGAACAAAAATGAAACACTACTGTAAAAAGTATAATAATAATATTAATAATAATAAGAGATTAGTGAGCAGCATAGGCAATATTAGTTTTTGCGATATTTTGCAAATTTTTAGCCTAATATTCGCAATAAATTCGCAAATTCTAGAATTCATAATCTTCAGTCATTATTTTCTTGATTGCAAAAATCGGCAATGTAATATGTGCGTATTGCATGTGTACTGCTAGAAGTTTCCTGAGACTGGAGAAAATGCACAGTACAGTAATTTCTATCACACTACCTAACACCCTGCACTGGAACCTATCAGCTACACTATATCACTATCTAACCTACACTGACTATCTCCCACGAACTATCTGTATTATATATATGAGCTAACTAACTATCTAATGTAATTGACTCAGCAATGCAAATAACTCAGCAAAGCACAGAGCACAGCAATGTCACTGCTCTCTCTCTCAGAACTGCAAAAAAACAGCTGAAAATGGCAGCTGGGGAGGTTCTTATATAGTAAGGGGTAGTGTAACGGTCGCGTACACACACAGGGGGGAGGGAAGTGACCACTGCGCTCCACCCTCACCCCTGGCCCTGCCTACTTGCCTCGCAAGTCCTAATGACAGGGGACAACTGGACGGCAATCCCTAGCTTGGAATAAGTGCAGGGAGGACAGACCAGACAAACAACAGAATGTGAACGGACCGAGTCTATACCAGCAGAGCTACGAAGTACAAATGGAGCAAGCAGAGAATAGTCAGGAGAAGCCGGGGTCATAAATACCAGGAGAGTCGTGAAGTATCAAAGAAGTCAGCAGAGGATCGTCAGGAGGAAGCCGGGGTCAGAATACCAGGAGAGCAGCAAAGTACACAATGAGCAGGCAGAGGATCGTCAGGAATTCAGCAGGAGGTAAGTACGCCAGGAAAGACAAAGTCGCAGGTGAAACCTAAATAACAGGCAATCTGTGGCCAGCAGACTGCCTGTTTAAATAGGGAGCCAGAGGGGTCATGTGACGTGGCCAGCGTCACATGACTCCACGCAGACTACACAGCCGAGCGCCGAGTGATCAGCTCGGCGCTCAGCCCTAAAACCATTCTCATGAATGCGCATAGATGCGTGGGGGGCGTGCATAGTATTATCAGGAGCGCGGGCGACGCTGGATGCGCTGATGATGCGTGCAAATTTCATGCAAGGACCCTTTGGACCCGAGAAATGGTAATATATATAATTCAGTTAGCCAGAGGCTACAAGTTTCCCGTTTGTGGTCATTTAAAACATAACTTTTATTATTTTTTCTGTTAAAAGTAAATCGGGAAGAAAAGAAAAGAAAATCCTGTTTTAAAATTACAGGTGTAGCTGGGATTTAGGCAATATGGGCACAGGTTGCTTCACCTATGTTACTGCCTTTAATGATATGCGTCCGCACTACCAATAAGTGTTATAATGACACTCTTATTCCCTCTATTTACCAGCTCAAATAGAGCATCGGCTAGGTAGTTTTGTTGGTCTCTGCACAGATCATGATATTAAAGGTCATGTACGATCGCTTTGGTACTAGTCTGTAAATAATAAAGTTTTGTTGCGATTCCCTGCCTGTATGTGTCTAACACGAGGTGTGTCTGCAGTCAGACCCCGTTCAGATACACTATCACAGCTACACTTGAACTAAGAACTAAGATTCAGATTGTTGCTCCAGACGTGCCCGCCTCCTAGACCGCGCCGTGACAGGTAGGCAACTTTCTTATTGGTTGCTAGGTATGTCGCTAAGCTCAGACAAAGATATTGCAGCCTTCTCATTGGCCCACAAGCAAGAAGCAGTAGGGTACTGATGAAAAGAAATCTAGAATATTCACGATCAACACTATAAGAGATGAACGAATTTCTAAAAAATTCTATTCTGCCGGTTCGCCGAATTTTTCAAATTTATTTGCGGCGGATCGCGTTACAAAAAACTGCTATTTCCTGGCTGCAGAGAGCCTGTATAGTGGTGTAGAACACTGTACCTTGCAGTAACACGCATAGGAAGTTTGCTGTGTTAGTGAAACAATACTGTGAGTCAGTATGACATGCAGATGACAGGCGTCGCTCTTAGAATTTCTACACACTTCACTTATTTAGGCAGTCATGGGGCCAAAACTGACCAAATAACTCAAGTATGAACTCAGCCTTACAGGTCAATATTAGCGTCAAGAAGAAGCGCACTCCTTTTACACCATGGGCAGCTGATTCCACATAGATGTCTACAGAACCTGTTCTATTAAACGCTTATACAAGTAAAGCCCCCCGACAGAGTGGAGAGGGTGTCAGCAGTAAGTTTGTGTTGACGTCCCTGATTTATTTTGCCCTTCCTCTGATCCGTTAGAACAATAACCCCCATCAGTAATCCATCAGTATTGCTAAAGCCCAAAAAAAACAGGAGTGGATCCAAAACAGAGATGATACGTGGATGGAATATTTGCATGTCTTCTGTGTTTTGTACCCACCAAATCATGAGCTAATTCTGATGCTAAATAGGGACCATGTCATGCAGACCTTACAGCTGTTACATAGACAGGATCCATTGTGCGTCTCATTTTTCCTTCCTTCTGATAGATCAGAAGAAGGGTCAAATAAATGATGTTGTCAGCCAGGCCGAAAGGCAAAATAGTGGCCCAGTCATGTAGTGGGGAGGGTGGGAACAGCATGAGAAGTCCACAGAGAGTGGCACAATGACAGTGTAGAGGTGGCATCAACATCAGTAGGAGACCACATGGTGGCACAATGACAGTGTGGAGGTGGTGGCAGCATCAGGAGTCCACAGAGTGGCACAATGATAGTGTGGAGGTGGCAGCAGCAGCATGAGGAGACCAGAGTGGCACAATTACAGAATGTGGAGGTGGCAGCAGCAGAATCAGGAGGCCACAGAGTGGCAAGAGGACAGAGTGTGGAGGTGGCAGCAGCATTATAAGGCCACAGAGTGGCATGACGACAGAGTGTGCAGGTGGCAGCAGTATGAAGAGGCCACAGATTGCCAAGACAACAGACTGTGGAGGTGGATGGGAATAATAGTAGCCGCTGATGATGGTGGGTGTAAGATGGAGCACTTGGCATAAGATGTGTGGCATCAGGCGGGTGGCAGCATCAGAATAGCAGCTGAGACAGGTAGCCAGAAGAAACCGGTCTCTTTTGTCAAGGTTTGGGTGAGGCAGCAGGGATGATCTAATCTGATGCATCAGGTATTGGTGGGTGGAAATCCTGGCTGATCCATGCCTGATTCAACTTGACAAAGTTCAGTCTCTACATTTAGGGTGGACAGATGAGTTCTCCTTGGGGTAACTATGGCCCCCGCCACACTAAACACCCGCTCTGATGCCACACTACTGGTTGGGCAGGACCGCTTTTTCAAGGCAAACTCCGCCAGTTGCAGCCACAAATCCAGTTTGGCTGCCCAGTAGTCCAGCGGATCATTAATGACGGCTGGCAGGGTGCACTCCGAGTATGCCACCACCTGCTGGTTCAGGTTCTGTTCTATGTCTAGTTGCTGGTGAGTAGTTTCTTCACTAGGCGGGTGGAGAGAGCTGCTCATCAGCGAATCTAGACTTCTGGTACTGCTCCTGCCACCCCACCCCTCCCCTCCCCAGCAGCCAAGACAGTGGAATGTGAGCACAAAGGCCCCCCTGGTCAGACCTGCCAGTGGATGGACGATGACACAGATAGGCAGCGGCCAACTGACTACATAGGGTGTCTCTATACTAGTTCAGTTTGTCCTCCCTTTCAGTGGGTGTAAAAAAGGCCCCCGGTAGCGGGGGTCCAACAAGGTGCAGAGCCAGAAGTCATCCCTCTTCCGAATGGTGACAATTTGGCTGTCAGTACGCAAGCAAGTGAGCATGCATCGGGCCATTTGTGCAAGTGACTCGAAGGGACTCCCTGCCTCCATCTCCACTGCATACTGCCATGGTGTGTCTGGGTCCACTGCCTCATCTTCCTCATCGCCCTGTAGCTCCTATGGCTGGTCCTGCTCCTCCTGCCCCTCCTCTCCTGTCACCCATGTAGAAAAACCACCCATTTCGCCACATATTGCTTGTGCTCCAATGTCCTCCTCCTCCTCCAGTTCAGCCCCCACAGGGCTCATATGGCCGTGAGATCTAGGCGCCACGTCTCCAGTCTCCTGACCAGCCAGATTTACCAGCATCTGTTCTAGTACATGAAGCAGTGGAATGACGTTGTTCATCCCGTAGTCCTGGCGAATAACGTGGCCTCCTCAAAGGGCCTGAGCAAACGGCTGGTGTCACGCATGAGTTGCCACTGGCTGATATCGAAGTTACACAGGGGAGTACTCCTGTCTGCTTGGATCATCAAGAAATCGTTTATGGCCTTTCTCTGTTCCAACATATGAAGGGTGGAATTCCAACGGGTGGATACGTTGCATATCAGTCTATGTTGGGGGATGCTGTTCTGCTGCTGCAGCTCAAGGAGGGTGTGCTTTGCGGTGTACGAGTGGCTGAAGTGCATGCAAAGTTTCCTGGCCATTTTTAGGATGTCTTGCAGATGGGTGGAACACTTCAGGAACCGCTTGACAACCAGATTGAACATGTGTGCCATGCAGGGCGCATGGCTCAGCCCTCCTTTACTCAGTGACAACACCATGTTCTTCCCGTTGAAGGTCACCATGGTTCAGATTTTCAGTTGTCACAGAGAAAGCCAGGATTCGATTTCTCGATGAAGGATATGGAGCAGTTCCTCCCCTGTGTGACTCCGTTCACCCAGGCAAATGAGGTGCAGAACAGCCTGACACTGCCATGCCCTGCACATGTGTTATGCTGGAGGGGCACTGTGAATTATCCCTGCAGTGGAGGATGAGGAGGCAGAGGTGGACATTGTCACAGGACCAACAAAGTGGCAAAGTGGAGGCGGAAGCTGCATCACCTGGCCAAGTTGCTGGTGTGGCTGTGCAGGAACCACATTCACCCAGTGGGCCGTAAAGGAGATGTACTGTCCCTGACCGTAGTTACAGCTCCACTTTGGCAGACACCGACAGGCTCAAGGACTGGCCCACCATCCTGGCCCACCATCTGTTCTACATTTTTGTGCAGGGCTTGTTCTGCCTTTTCACAAAGAAATTATGGGTTGGGACTATCCACCTCTGCTCGGCACAAACCATCCATTCTCTGAAAGGTATAGAGTCCAGAACTTGGAAAGGGAGGGACTGCAGCACCAGCAACTTGAACAGAAGCACATTCAACTTCTGCACCGTTGGATGAGTGCACGCATACTGTTGTCTCTTGGCAATCGCTTCGGTGATCGATTTCTGACGGAATTACTGACGAGGAGTAGGAGGAGGAGGAGCAGGGGCATCTGGATCAGCAGAAGATGGGAATGACAGACAGCTCCCTTCGGCTGAGGTGGTGGAGCCTTGACTGGCTGAAACCGGGTGTGTGCCACTGGGTGATGCAGCAGTAGCTGCAGCAGGATGAACCACCACATCAGAGCCACGGTTCTCCCAGGCCACTTTATGGTGACTCTGCATATGTTGACGCAGGGCTGTGGTGCCAACATTGGCACCCTGGCCACGCTTCACCTTGTGCCCAGATATTCTACATATGTCCATGTTCACCTCCTCCGGCGGCTTAACAAAAAACTTCCACACTGCTAAGTAGTTGATTTTACCCCCAACACTATGCACTGACTGACTGCTACCACCACTGCCTCCGTGAACTCATGCGCTGCTACTTCCAGGGCATGTAGGCTCCTGCGAAGCAGGTGGTCTACCCCGGGCAAGTTTGGCTCCCGACCTCCCACTGCTGCCACCCTGCTGACTACTGGCCACACTAGCAAGCTGCCACCCTCTTATTCCCATGATAATGAAGCTCCTTCATCACCCGGCTCCCAAGTGCGGTCAGCTACATCATCATCTTCGAGTACTGTCTGCACGTCACTGATCCGCCTCAACCATCTCTGGGTCAGGAGCCTGACCGCTCGCAACACCAGCTTCCATGCCACTCTCCTCATCATTGATTGCCCGCCTAGTGTAGGAAGTGGTGGATGTCTCCTCCACATCTTAATATTGTAAAGGATGGGGCTCACATGGAGATCCACACCCTTAATGAAGACACTTTGTTGGCGCAACTGAAAGACCAGGCGGATATGAATTTGAAAAAGAAGCTGCGCAGACCAAGTCCTATCACTCACTACTTATATCGAGGCGGGATTCCAAAGAAAAATGAAAACCTCTGCTGCATTTATAGACCTATCCGCAGCCTTTGATACAGCATGGTGAGAGGGGATGATACTTACATTTCTCAGTGTAATCCCCTGAAAATCACTATCCCGCCTAATACACAACATGCTCAATGATCGCACATTTCAAGTAATCATGGGAACAAACACCAGCTCCAAAATGAAGCTAAAGAACGGACTACCACAAGGGTCAGTGCTTGCACCACTACTCTTTAGCCTATACATCGTGGATATACCTCAAACTAGATCGAGGAAGTTTGGATACGCCGACGACTGGGTACTGGCAACAAGAAGCACATCAATGGAAATGACAGAAGAAGTCCTAATAGCCGACTTAAAAGTGCTGGGAGAATATTTTAAAAAATGGAGACTCCAACCAAATGCAACTAAAATGGAAGTAACCTGTTTCCACCTTAATAATAAATTAGCTAATAGAGAACTTAATATACAATTTGAAAACACCTCTCTAAAGCACAACCAAACACACAAATACCTAGGCGTAACCCTAAATAGAACCCTGTCTTACAAGGAACACCTAACAAAAACAGTTGAGAAGCTAAAAACAAGAAACAATATCATCCAGAAGCTGTGTGGAACAACCTGGGGAGCATCGGCCTACACTCTGTGCTCGTCGGCTCTGTGTCTTGTATTCTCTGCTGCTAAATACTGCACCCCAGTATGGCTTAACAGCCCACATATGCAAAAAATAGACACCCAACTGAACAACACAATGCGCATGATATCAGCGACTGTCAAATCAACCCCCACGTACTGGCTGCCAACATTAAGCCATATCCCTCCACCACACCTGCGGAGAAAAAATGCTCTAAAGAGAGAATATAAAAACATAATGGACAACAGAAATCTGCCGATACACATGGACAAAGAAGATGCTAATTGTGGCAGACTCCGATCCCGTAAACCACCTACCAAAAAAGCAAAAATGATTATGGAGGAAGGGTACAACCTCATCAATGCATGGATCTAAGTACATAACATGCATCACAACAACATGCCTATGCCATGCATTACCCAAACTCCACCGGGTTTCGACCTGCCACGCAAAACCTGGTCCACGGTAAACAGGATCAGAACCAAGCATGGGAGGTGCGCATGCCTCCTACACAAATGGGTCAAACAACCATCCCCACTCTGTGATTGCGTAAATAACCAGACTATAAAACACATCATAGAAGAATGTCCAACAAGGTCCTATGATGGCAGCCCAGAAGATTTCCTGATGGCAACCATTAAAGCGATTGAATACATAGACAAATTGGATATTTGTCTATACACGGACAAAGCCTGCTTTGTTTCACCCTGCCACACCTACACATTCACTCTGCTTCATCATTGTCACCTTATTTTGCTAAGTGTTGAGTTTATGCATATGTATATGCCTATGGATTCGCTTATGAATTTTTATGTGTTGCTATTTTTAGTGTCTATGCCATACGATAAATAAATAATGCGATTCGTTACCACGAAGGGTGAGGAAATTGGTGCGAATCAAATTTTTCCTGAAATTCGGATCGAATTCCACTTTATCAGCTTTCATTCGCTCATCTCTAATGCCAAGAAACAAGAGATATTGTAACATAAAAGAGAGGTCAAGGACTTAGAGAAGGCGAGAGTAATGTAATTTGTCTTGGCAGTTAGCAATTTGTTGGTGAACTTGGTTAAGGAAGTTTTAGTTGACTGGTAGGGTCAGCGGCCAGACTGTAGCCGGTCAAATAAGGGAGCGAGATAAGAGGTAGGAGGCCAATTCAAAGTGGACATGTTGTTTAAATAGTTTTCAGGAAAGTGTTAGTATGTGTTGCTGCTTACAAAGAAAGACACTGGGAAAGAAGCCTATTGAGGACTCGCACCCTGTTATTGTCTGATTGTGTTTCTTCTTATTCTTTATTTTTTTATTCTGTCTATCTTTTATATCATTTTTGACAACCTCCCTGAGCATCCGGGGAGCTCTAGAAAAAGGTGAGACCTCCAGTACTCCCACAGGCGCTGGGTGTCACAGAAGTCTCTCAGCACCTTCTGCAGATCAACTGCTAGCTAGGTCTGGCACTGAGGCTGCATCATCAAACACAGACCCAGGTTCAAACACATAGTGGAGGAGCAGTAGAAAGGGGGGAGGGACCCCCAGTGTGCTGAGCATGTTGTACACCCACATTTTTCACTCAAAGTTTATAAATTTGATCTGAATCTCTTATCAAAGTATGTTTTATCTATCTATCTATCTATCATCTCTATTATTGAGATAATTTGAAGATTATGAAGACGATGAAGTTATCAGTATTATTTGTACTCTTGATTTTTAAATGAAATATCAGATGGACATTTGTAATTCTATTCAGTATTATTGAGTATAATAAAAAAAAGATACAGGCATGTTTCAAAATCAATTTTGAATCTCCAGTCAGTGGTTAAAAAAAAAACTTTTTTTTTTTTCAGATATAAAGGGAGAAACCCTAGGATCAACAGGTAAAGTCTATAAATATGTGTGTAAATTATTTGTTAGCTTGTTCTCTTGAATTTAAATGAAAAGGAGACCAATATCAGATGGAAATATATCATTCTATTCAGTATTGTTGTGTAAAAAAATGCATGCTTCAAAATCAATTTTGAAACTCAGTCATTGGCCAACAAAACCTGTTTTTCTTTCAGATATAAAAGCAGGAACTCCAGGGTCAGCAGGTAACATATATAAATATATAGGTCATGTATGTAAATGATTGATGAGCTTTACTTGCAATACCCTGTCTGACCACATGGAGTGCTGTTAACAGGACATATGTCCACATAATACTAATACCTTTCTTTACTTAATAATAGGTGGCTGGTCTTATCAATTTGTGGGAAATCAGCCGGCGAATGGACTTGGTAAGTTTTAAAAAAAGACAATGCTGTGAATATGAATAAATGCAACACCATAAATACATATTTTAAAACGTAAAGATTGATTAGAAGGGCGCCGGAGTGTTAGATGGGAGGCAACAGAGAAAGTTGCTACAGTAGTCTAGGTAGGAGATGATGAGGGCATGTACAAGCAATTTTTGCAGACTCTTGGATGAGAAATGAGTGGATATGAGAGCAATTTTTCATTTAGAGGCTGCAGGCGGCAGAAAAGGCCTAAATGTGTGGTTTGAAGGACAGAGCGGAATCAAAGCTTACCAAAAGACAACTGACTTATAGGACCTGGAACAGCATGGAGCCAATGACTCTGATAGATAGGTCTGTTGGGGGACTGAGTTAGATGGGGGAAAGATAAATTCTGTTTTCTCCATAATACATTCTGTATTCACTTGGCCCCAGGAGACGGACAAGTCTGTAATGCCAAAGAACGAGAGAGTGTGCAACAGAATGGAGAGGTCCAGGAGTTGGAGAAGGCCAGAGTAATGTAATTTGTCTTGGCAGTTAGCAGATCGTTGGTGAATTTGGTAGGGTAGATTCAGTTGAGTGGTAGGGTCGGAGGCCAGACTGTAGCCGGTCAAACAAAGAGTGAGATGAGAGGTGGAAAGAGAATTCAAAGTGGACATGTTGTTCAAGTGCAGTTTTGAGAAAAAAATATGTAGTAATATGTGGTGACAGCTGTCCATATCTATCTATCTATCTATCTATCTATCCATCTATCTCTCTATCCATCCATCTATCTCTCTATCCATCCATCTATTTTTGTTTGTCTGTCTATCTATCTTTCAATCTATGATCTATCATCTCTATTATTGAGATTAACTAAAGATTCTGAAGATGGTGAAGTTATCTGTACTATTTGTTCTTTTGACTTTAAAGGAAAGGAGACCAGTATCAGATTTAATTTAATTTTATTCAGTATTGTTGTGTAATATAATTTTAAAAAAAAGTTGCAAAAACAATTTTTAATCTCTAGTCGGTGGAAAACAAAACCTGTTTTTCTTTCAGGTATAAATGGAGGAATTCCAGGTTCAACAGGTAAAGTATAAATATGTGTGTAAATGATTTGTGAGCTTTACTTGCAGTACCCTGCCTGACCAATAGGAGTGCTATTAAAAGGTCATAAAAACGAAAAAGGGAATGGTAGGTCCAGCTTGTATTCGTGGAAGTCCAAAGCTTTATTCAATATTCAATAAAAGTCCAAGTACAGGAATGCAGGTCTACATGTTTCAGGCACAATCAAATCCTAGCCCTTATTCATGACTAAGGGCTAGGATTTGATTGTGCCTGAAACATGTAGACCTGCATTCCTGTACTTGGACTTTTATTGAATATTGAATAAAGGTTTGGACTTCCACGAATACAAGCTGGACCTACCATTCCCTTTTTCGTTTTCATACCTATTTCTCCTACTTCGGGTGAAGGAGCTGGTCCGCGCTATAATAGTGGAATCCTTGGCAGGTGAGAGCTGCTCAAACTCCTGTTTTTCACAATATTAAAAGGTCATATACCCACATAATAATATTAATACTTTAATAATAGTAATGCAAAGCAGAATTAAAACTTACCCAAATATAGCTGCTTATGGGACCAGAGAAGAGCATGGAGCCATTTACTGTGATAGATAGGTCTGTTGGGGGGCTGAGGTCGAGGAACATACATTCTTGTTTTAATTTAGCCACAGGAGATGGCCAATAGTGATGTCCCGAACTATTCGCCGGCGAATAGTTTACCGGCGAACATAGCTTGTTCGCGTTCGCCGCTGCGGGCAAACATATGCGATGTTCGGTCCGCCCCCTATACATCATCATTGAGTAAACTTTGACCCTGTACCTCACAGTCAGCAGACACATTCCAGCCAATCAGCAGCAGACCCTCCCTCCCAGACCCTCCCACCTCCTGGACAGCATCCATTTTAGATTCATTCGGAAACTGCATTCACAGTGAGAGGAGGGACAGTGCTGCTGCTGCTGATTCAATAGGGAAAGCGTTAGCTAGGGCATTGTTCTGTGTCCACAGACTCATCTGCTGTAAGGACAGCATTCAGACAGCACCCCAAAAAGCCCTTTTCAGGGCTGGTACATCAGTCTGCTTTTTCTTTTTTTTCATATATATATATATTGTGATACCAATGCTGGATTGGTAGTGGAAGGGAGGTATATTTCCCCTAGATTCCTCTCCTATGTAAGTAGCAGGTGAAAGAATCTCACCTGTGAGGTAATTAATGAAGCAGCACTGAGGGTGGGGATATAACAGAGCAGGAGGTCAGTCAGTCTCTCTCTGTCTGGGGACACAGAAAGCATGTCTGTGTGAGTGAGCAAACTGTGAGTACTAGGTTGCTGATGCCTTGTTTTGTGAGCTGGCTGGGAGAAGCCCACCAGCGGATAGATAGGAACCTCTAATGTTTAGTAAGTGCCGGACAGGCAAGACTTTTGTTTTGTTTTATTTTATTTGTGCAACCTGCTCAATAAACCTGGCTCCAGGCCAGCTTAAAACTTCTACCTTGGTGGCTGGTTGGAATTGTGTGAAACAGACAAGTGTCCTTTGACCCCAGCAAAGGCGATCCCGAGCTTATCACCCCACAAGTGGTGGCTTGGAGCGGGCAACACGTTAAAAGTCTGAAAATGGATGACGTAGTAAAGGCCCTGATACAGTCTGTGGCAGCCCAGCAGGAGGCAACCAGAGAACAACAGCGTACAAATGCAGCCCAGCAAGAAGCAAACCGCTTACTATCTGCACAGCTAACCACCCTAATAGAGGCCGCAAATAAAGACCACCAAATCTTGCAGGAAGTGGTGCAGCGTGTGGCAAGTCTTCCAGTGGTACAGCCAGGAAAAGAGCAGACAACTTTCCATGTGGGTCATTTTTTGCAAAAGATGACAGCAGAGGATGATGTGGAAGCTTATCTGGCTACATTTGAGAGGACAGCAGTGCGGGAAGCGTGGCCAAAGCCACGGTGGGCAGGACTGCTAGCCCCGTTTCTTGCAGGTAAAGCGCAAAAAGCTTATTTTGATCTGGAACCTGAGGCTGCCCAGGACTATGATAAACTTAAGTCGGAGATCCTGGCTCGGCTAGGTGTTACCCTAGCAGTTAGAGCACAACGAGTACATCAGTGGACATATAAAATGGATAAACCCCCACGCTCGCAGATGTTCGATCTCATCCATTTGGCCCGAAAATGGCTACAACCCGAGATGCTATCAGCACCTGACGTCGTGCAGCGTGTGGTCCTCGACAAGTTCCTGAGGTCGCTACCCCCAGCCCTAAGGAAGTGGGTGAGCCACGGGGATCCAAATACAGCAGACCAGCTTATTGACCTGGTGGAGCGATACTCTGCGGCTGAGGACCTTCTAACTAACTCTCAGCTCTCAACCCCACGGAGTCCGAGGGTTCCGGGTAAGACTGTTCCGGGGCTTAAGGGAACTGGGAGAAATGTAAAGACTTTAAGTGAAGAAGACAATGAGACTGTGGGCTCAGGAAAGCTCAAAGGGTATAATGTTGGACTAAACAAAGGTCCCATAAGATGTTTTCGGTGTAATGGGTTGGGACACATTGCAGTGAACTGTCCTATGACTACTGAACCTATGCAATGTGATGTCGCCTTTATGAAAAAACGCATGTCTATGTTTGCGCAAATGGTGTGTGCTGCGGCAGGTTCAGACAGTGCAGAAAAACATTTGTGTGAATTAAAAGTGGATAATAAGAGTGTGACTGCGCTGCTAGACTCGGGGAGTGTAGTAACTCTGGTGAAAGCAGGCCTTATAGCCCCCTCTGACAGTCAATCAGACACGTTCACTGTGACTTGTGTGCATGGGGATGTATGTGAATACCAGACTACTCTTGCTTATATTACCACACCCTATGGGTCTGTGTGTCATAAAGTTGGAATAGTCCCAGCACTACTGCATGAGGTTATTCTTGGGAGAGATTTTCCACATTTTTGGAAATTATGGGAATCCAAGTTGGAAACCCAAAAAAGTACACCACAGATATTGACAGCATCTGATATAGGCCCAGAACTATTAGAGGATTCCCCACTAGGGGATGTAGTTGAGCTATCAGCAGATAGCTCCACCCCTTTTCCATTCTCTGTTATGGCAGGGGATCTAGATGAGTCCACATCAGAGACTGAGACTGAAGGGGTAACACTTCAGGGTATGCCTGACCTAGACGTTCGGAAAGACGACTTTCAAAGTGAGCAAATGAAGGACCCCACCCTTACACGGGCCAGAGAGAATATAAAAGTGATCGATGGGAATCCTGTGGAGTCTGGTGCTAGGCTGGCTTTTCCCTACATGGCTCTAGAGAACGATTTGTTGTATCAGATAGACAAGAAGAGAGAGGAGGTGGTACAGCAGTTAGTGGTCCCAAAGCCCTATCGGAGAACTGTTCTGGATCTGGCACATGGACACATTATGGGTGGCCATTTGGGGATCCAGAAAACTACTGAAAGGATTTTAGAGAGGTTTTTCTGGCCTGGAATGCATGGAGACATTAAAGCATATTGTGAATCCTGCCCTCGGTGTCAGATTACAGCCCCTATTCCCCATTTCCGTAGCCCTTTGGTGCCCCTGCCGATTATTGAAATACCCTTTGAGCGCATTGGGATGGATTTGGTGGGTCCCCTAATAAAGTCAGCTCGGGGTCACCAGCATATCTTAGTCATAATGGACTATGCTACCCGTTACCCCGAGGCCATACCTTTGCGCAATACCTCGTCAAAGACCATCGCAAAAGAACTGGTCCAGGTGTTTAGTCGGGTTGGTATTCCAAAAGAAATTCTCACAGACCAAGGGACGCCCTTTATGTCTAATGTCATGAAGGAACTTTGCAGGCTTTTTAAAGTTACCCAGCTACGTACGTCAGTCTATCATCCCCAAACTGACGGATTGGTGGAAAGATTTAATAAAACCCTAAAACAAATGCTGAAAAAGGTGGTAGATAAAGATGGCAAAAATTGGGACTTTTTGCTCCCATATCTGCTGTTTGCTATAAGGGAGGTACCACAGTCATCCACAGGGTTTTCACCTTTCGAACTTGTATATGGTAGACATCCACGTGGTTTGTTAGATGTGGCTAAAGAAACATGGGAAGGACAGGTCACACCGTACAAAAGTGTAATAGAGCACGTGTCCCAGATGCAGGACAGGATTTCATCAGTCATGCCAATTGTTAAGGAACATATGGAATTGGCTCAAGGAGTACAGAAAATGATTTATGATAGAGGGGCCAAGATTCGAACATTTGCGCCAGGGGATCGAGTACTAGTTCTCGTCCCCACCGTGGAGAGTAAATTCTTGGCTAAATGGCAAGGTCCATTTGAAATAATTGGAAGAGTAGGTGAGGTGAACTATAAAGTATACCAACCAGGTAAAAGGAAGCCAGAACAGATTTACCATATAAATCTGTTAAAACCTTGGAAGGACCGGCCAGTCCTGGCGGCAGCACTTGCTCCAACCATCAATAATGGGGCAGCAATACCTGCTGTCAGAATAGCCGAAACTCTGTCCGATGTCCAAAAGAAGGAAGCTAGATTGTTGGTCGCTCAGAACAGAGAATTTTTTTCAGAAAAGCCGGGACAGACATCACTCATAAAACATGACATCATAACTGAACCTGGGGTTAAGGTCCATGTAAAACCTTATAGGATTCCTGAGGCCAGACGAGAAGCAGTCTCAAAAGAAGTAAAAGATATGTTGGAGTTGGGAGTAATTGAGGAGTCTCATAGTGAATAGTCAAGCCCGATTGTGTTAATTCCAAAGCCTGATGGTACCATAAGGTTCTGTAATGATTTTAGGAGGTTAAATACTGTGTCTAAATTTGATGCATACCCTATGCCACGAGTGGACGAACTTATAGACCGACTTGGTACAGCCCGTTACATTACGACCTTAGACCTGACAAAGGGTTATTGGCAAATACCCCTGACGGACGCTGCCAAAGAGAAGACCACATTTTCCACACCTGACGGCCTATTCCAATATGTAACTATGCCTTTTGGACTACATGGGGCTCCGGCAACATTTCAGCGGCTAATGGACAGAGTGTTGAGACCACATAGACAGTACGCGTCTGCTTATCTTGATGATATAGTGATACACAGTGCAGACTGGGAAACACACCTACTCAAAGTACAGGCAATGATTGATGATTTGAGGAGAGCAGGGTTGACTGCAAACCCCAAGAAATGTAGCATCGGCCTAGAAGAAGCCAAGTACTTGGGTTACATTATTGGGAGAGGGGTAGTCAAGCCCCAAGTTGACAAGATTAAAGCTATACAGAACTGGCCCCGCCCTGTAAATAAAAAACAAGTAAAGACATTTCTGGGGATTACTGGCTATTATAGGCGGTTCATACCCAATTTTGCCGCTATAGCATTTCCCTTAACTGATCTCACCAAGGGAAACGGGTCGGTGATGGTAAAATGGAATTATGAAGCAGAAGAAGCGTTTCAGACTTTAAAACAGGCTCTTTGTTCCCAACCAGTATTGATGACCCCTGACTTTAGAAATGAATTTGTGGTACAGACAGATGCTTCCAGCTCAGGAATAGGGGCAGTGTTATCACAGACTGTTAATGGAGTGGAGCATCCTGTGCTTTACTTGAGCCGCAAACTAAATAAGCATGAGAAGAACTATGCAGTTGTAGAGAAGGAGTGTTTGGCCATAAAGTGGGCCATAGAATCACTCAAATACTACTTGCTGGGTCGGAAGTTTCGCCTGGTCACTGATCATGCCCCTCTGAAGTGGATGAACCTGAACAGAGAGAAAAATAGCAGAGTGACAAGATGGTTTTTGGCTCTGCAGGCTTACAGCTTTACAGTGGAGCACAGGCCAGGAAAGTGGCAAGGAAATGCAGATGCGTTGTCACGTGTGCATTGTCTGCTGGTTTCAGTTGCTCAGACCTACTTGCCTGAGCAGAGGGGGGGGATATGTGATACCAATGCTGGATTGGTAGTGGAAGGGAGGTATATTTCCCCTAGATTCCTCTCCTATGTAAGTAGCAGGTGAAAGAATCTCACCTGTGAGGTAATTAATGAAGCAGCACTGAGGGTGGGGATATAACAGAGCAGGAGGTCAGTCAGTCTCTCTCTGTCTGGGGACACAGAAAGCATGTCTGTGTGAGTGAGCAAACTGTGAGTACTAGGTTGCTGATGCCTTGTTTTGTGAGCTGGCTGGGAGAAGCCCACCAGCGGATAGATAGGAACCTCTAATGTTTAGTAAGTGCCGGACAGGCAAGACTTTTGTTTTGTTTTATTTTATTTGTGCAACCTGCTCAATAAACCTGGCTCCAGGCCAGCTTAAAACTTCTACCTTGGTGGCTGGTTGGAATTGTGTGAAACAGACAAGTGTCCTTTGACCCCAGCAAAGGCGATCCCGAGCTTATCACCCCACAAGATATATATATATATATATATATATATATATATATTGCAGTTGCCTGGCTGCCCGTGTGTGAGAGGCTGCAGGCTCAGTCACAGACAGCACTGTGTGCACACCATTCATACAGAGTGTGACAGAAAATACCTCGCAGATAAAAAAATAATTATATTTAATATTTTTCTGTGACATAATCACATTTGCAAGCCCGTGTGCGTCAGGCCCACACAGACTGTATTGTGGCCACTGGCTAGTGGCTAGGCCTGCACTCATACCGTTACAGGGTGTCATTCACTCAAATACCTTGCAGATAAAAAAAAATTATATTTAAAATTTTTCTGTGATCTAATCAAATCACATTTGCAAGCCCGTGTGCGTCAGGCCCACACATACTGTATTGTGCCCACTGGCTAGTGGCTAGGCCTGCACTCATACCGTTACAAGGTGTCATTCACTCAAATACCTTGCAGATAAAAAAATAATTATATTTAATATTTTTCTGTGACATAATCACATTTGCAAGCCCGTGTGTGTCAGGCCAACACATACTGTATTGTGCCCACTGGCTAGTGGCTAGGCCTGCACTCATACCGTTACAGGGTGTCATTCACTCAAATACCTTGCAGGAAAAAAAAATCTATTTAAAAATTTTCTGTGATCTAATCACAATTGCAAGCCCGTGTGTGTCAGGCCAACATATACTGTATTGTGCCCACTGGCTAGTGGCTAGGCCTGCACTCATACCGTTACAGGGTGTCATTCACTCAAATACCTTGCAGGAAAAATAAATTATATTTAAAAAAATTCTGTGATCTAATCACATTTGCAAGCCCGTGTGTGTCAGGCCCACACAGACTGTACTGTGCCCACTGCCCACCACTTATATAGGGTGGCACAGTACCTTGCACGCATAGTAACACTCATCTAATAAAAAATGACAGGCAGGGGCAGGCCACGCCGCAGGGGCCGTCGTGTTCGTGGTGCTGTGATTTCCACTGGCCCTGGAATAATGCCCAGTGTTCAGAGGCCACGTACCCTGAACCCAAAAAATTCAGAGAAAATAGTTGACTGGCTTACACAGGACACCCAATCTTCAGCAGCTTCCGCTAAGAACCTTGACGCACCATCCTCCTCCCCTCCATAACCTCCTCGGCTGAGTACTCTTCTGCTGCGACGTCTGGCTGCACATCAACTGAATCCCCCCAGCTCCCCAGGGGCTATTCCACATCCCGGATACGACAGTGTCACGCTGTCTTGGGGTTGACTTGCCTGAAAACAGAGAGCCACACCGGACCAGCACTCCTGTCCGCCCTGAACGCACAGGTGGATCAGTGGCAAAGCTTACCAAAAGACAACTGACTTATAGGACCTGGAACAGCATGGAGCCATTGACTCTGATAGATAGGTCTGTTGGGGGACTGAGTTAGATGGGGGAAAGATAAATTCTGTTTTCTCCATAATACATTCTGTTTTCACTTGGCCCCAGGAGACGGACAAGTCTGTAATGCCAAAGAACGAGAGTGTGTTAAACAGAAGGGAGAGGTCCAGGAGTTGGAGAAGGCCAGAGTAATGTAATTTGTCTTGGCAGTTAGCAGATCGTTGGTGAATTTGGTAGGGGAGATTCAGTTGAGTGGTAGGGTCGGCGGCCAGACTGTAGCCGGTCAAACAAAGAGTGAGATGAGAGGTGGAAAGAGAATTCAAAGTGGACATGTTGTTCAAGTGCAGTTTTGAGAAAAAAATATGTAGTAATATGTGGTGACAGCTGTCCATATCTATCTATCTATCTATCTATCTATCTATCTATCTATCTATCCATCTATCTCTCTATCGATCCATCTATTTTTCTATCTGTTTGTCTGTCTATCTATCTTTCAATCTATGATCTATCATCTCTATTATTGAGATTAACTAAAGATTCTGAAGATGGTGAAGTTATCTGTACTATTTGTTCTTTTGACTTTAAAGGAAAGGAGACCAGTATCAGATTTAATTTAATTTTATTCAGTATTGTTGTGTAATATAATTTAAAAAAAAGTTGCAAAAACAATTTTGAATCTCTAGTCGGTGGAAAACAAAACCTGTTTTTCTTTCAGGTATAAATGGAGGAATTCCAGGTTCAACAGGTAAAGTATAAATATGTGTGTAAATGATTTGTGAGCTTTACTTGCAGTACCCTGCCTGACCAATAGGAGTGCTATTAAAAGGTCATATACCCACATAATAATATTAATACTTTAATAATAGTAATGCAAAGCAGAATTAAAACTTACCCAAATATAGCTGCTTATGGGACCAGAGAAGAGCATGGAGCCATTTACTGTGATAGATAGGTCTGTTGGGGGGCTGAGGTCGAGGAACATACATTCTTGTTTTAATTTATCCACAGGAGATGGCCAATAGTGATGTCCCGAACTATTCGCCGGCGAATAGTTTACCGGCGAACATAGCTTGTTCGCGTTCGCCGCTGCGGGCGAACATATGCGATGTTCGGTCCGCCCCCTATACATCATCATTGAGTAAACTTTGACCCTGTACCTCACAGTCAGCAGACACATTCCAGCCAATCAGCAGCAGACCCTCCCTCCCAGACCCTCCCACCTCCTGGACAGCATCCATTTTAGATTCATTCGGAAACTGCATTCACAGTGAGAGGAGGGACAGTGTAGCTGCTGCTGATTCAATAGGGAAAGCGTTAGCTAGGGCATTGTTCTGTGTCCACAGACTCATCTGCTGTAAGGACAGCATCCTGACAGCACCCCAAAAAGCCCTTTTCAGGGCTGGTACATCAGTCTGCTTTTTTTTTTTCCATATATATATATATATATATATATATATTGCAGTTGCCTGGCTGCCCGTGTGTGAGAGGCTGCAGGCTCAGTCACAGACAGCACTGTGTGCACACCATTCACACAGAGTGTGACAGAAAATACCTTGCAGATAATATTTTTCTGTGACATAATCACATTTGCAAGCCCGTGTGCGTCAGGCCCACACAGACTTTATTGTGCCCACTGGCTAGTGGCTAGGCCTGCACTCATACCGTTACAGGGTGTCATTCACTCAAATACCTTGCAGATAAAAAAATAATTATATTTAATATTTTTCTGTGATCTAATCACATTTGCAAGCCTGTGTGTGTCAGGCCCACACATACTGTATTGTGCCCACTGGCTAGTGGCTAGGCCTGCACTCATACCGTTACAGGGTGTCATTCACTCAAATACCTTGTAGGAAAAATAAATTATATTTAAAAAATTTCTGTGATCTAATCACATTTGCAAGCCCGTGTGTGTCAGGCCCACACAGACTGTACTGTGCCCACTGCCCACCACTTATATAGGTTGGCACAGTACCTTGCACACATAGTAACACTTATCTAATAAAAAATGACAGGCAGAGGCGGGCCACGCCGCAGGGGCCGTCGTGTTCGTGGTGCTGTGATTTCCACTGGCCCTGGAATAATGCAGAGTGTTCAGAGGCCACGTACCCCGAACCCCAAAAATTCAGAGAAAATAGTTGACTGGCTTGCACAGGACACCCAATCTTCAGCAGCTTCCGCTAAGAACCTTGACGCACCATCCTCCTCCAGCTCAGCTTTGGTCACCTGTTCTCAAGTTACCACTCTCTCCCCCGCCGCCACCACCACCACAGCCACCACAGCCGCTTCACTTGATCCCTCAGAGGAGTTATTTACACATCAGTTGGATGAAATTAGTGATGCGCAACCATTATTGCCAGGGAATGTAGATAACAGGGATATGTCTCAGTCAGGCAGCATTACACACATGGACGTACAGTGTGATGATGATGATGATGATGATGATGTTGTACCCGCTGCTGCTTCCTTTGCTAAGGTGTCAGATACAAGTGAAGTGGTTGATGATGACGATGTGTCCGTGGATGCCACGTGGGTTCCTGCTCGAAGAGAAGAAGAAGAGGGGGAAAGTTCAGAAGGGGAGACAGAGAGAAGGAGGAGACGAGTTGGAAGCAGGGGGAGGTCGTCGCAAGGAGCTAGTGGCACAGTCAGACAGCATGTATCGGCACCCGGGGTCAGCCAGACAGCACGCCAATCAATGCATGCTGTTGCCACCACCAGAATGCCGTCATTGCAAAGCTCAGCAGTGTGGCATTTTTTTTGTGTGTCTGCCTCTGACAACAGCGATGCCATTTGCAACCTGTGCCAAAAGAAACTGAGTCGTGGGAAATCCAACACCCACCTAGGTACAACTGCTTTGCGAAGGCACATGATCGCACATCACACAACGCCTATGGGATCAACACATGATGACGAGTAGAAGCAGCACACAAGCTCAAAGCCACCATCCTCCTCCTGGGCCAGCATCTTCAGCCACGTCAACCACTGCTGTCCTCCTTGCCCCCTCTCAACCACCCGCCACTCCGCCTCTCACCTTGAGCAGTTCCATCTCATCTGCCCACAGTCAGGTGTCTGTAAAGGAAATGTTTGAGCGTAAGAAGCCAATGTCACAGAGTCACCCCCTTGCCCGGCGTCTGACAGCTGGCTTGACGGAACTCTTAGCCCGCCAGCTTTTACCATACCAGCTGGTGGAGTCTGAGGCCTTCAAAAAATTTGTCGCTATTGGGACACCACAGTGGAAGGTACCCGGACGAATTTTTTTTTCTAATAAGGCAATCCCAAACCTCTACTCAGTGATTGAAAAGGAAGTCATGGCATCTCTGGCATACAGTGTTGGGGCAAGGGTCCATCTGACCACTGATACCTGGTCTGCAAAGCACGGTCAGGGCAGGTATATCACCTACACTGCGCATTGGTTCAACCTGCTGACGGCTGCCAAGCATGTAATGCGCCACGACTTGCAGGCAGGCCTACTGCCAACTCCTCTACTCCTCCTACTCCATCCTCTTCCATAACCTCCTCGGCTGAGTACTCTTCTGCTGCGGCGTCTGGCTGCACATCAACTGAATCCCCCCAGCTCCCCAGGGGCTATTCCACATCCCGGATATGACAGTGTCACGCTGTCTTGGGGTTGACTTGCCTGAAAGCAGAGAGCCACACCGGACCAGCACTCCTGTCCGCCCTGAACACACAGGTGGATCAGTGTCTGACCAACTGGAGATCGGCAGCTTTGCACAGCTTATAAGGGGGATGTCACAGCACAACGGGAATCTAACAGGGAAAGAGTAATCCTCCTCCTACCACGACCACGGCGGCAAGGACTGGACGCTTTACAGATGTGTTGTTGATGGAGGACTTTTTCAGTCCTACACATCGCCACAGCCCTTCAGGATCCAGCCTTAGAGAAAGACTCGACCGACAGGTGGCAGACTGCCTCGCCTTAACTGCAGATATCGACACTCTGAGGAGCGATGAACCCCTTGACTACTGGGTGTGCAGGCTTGACCTGTGGCCTGAGCTATCCCAGTTTGCGATAGAACTTCAGGCCTGCCCCGCTTCAAGTGTCCTGTCAGAAAGGACCTTCAGTGTAGCAGGAGGCATTGTCACTGACAAAAGAAGTCGCCTCGGTCAAAAAAGTGTTGATTACCTCACCTTCATTAAGATGAATGAGGCATGGATCCCGAAGGGACTGACAGTAGGGGATACGTTTAACTAACAAAAGGCCTGATGACATGCCTTGGCCTCAAAATGGTCCCCACGCTGCTGTATTTAATGTCTGCATACCGGATGACTTTCGTTAATTCTCCGCCACCAACTAGGGTTCAAGCCGCAATGTTTTAGTCACCTTTCTGCCTTGAAAACATCAATTTTTCCGGCCGCTGCTACAACAGCGGCTGCAACAATAACATTGTTTTTCAGGCATGTGTACATGCCTAATTTTTCTGGCCTCTGGTGCTGCACTGTGGCTGCAAAAACAAAACAAAAAAAAAAGGCACATACAAGTGTCAATTCCACTTTCGTGATCGTTACCTTGCTGTGGTGAAGGGGCTTGCGTATCACAATGAAGCGATCATCACCTCTATGAGTGTGTTGGCAATGTTGCCACACCCCAGATGATAAGGCCGTTGCTTCATTATGATCAGACCAAAAGCAATCGGGACGGCTGGATGTTTTTTCATAGAAAAAATAAATAAATAATTTTTTAAGTTGTATGGGTGGGTTTTTAATACATAAAATAAAAAAATCATAATAAAGTCTCTTAATAGTTTATTAGAAATAATGCAGACAATTTAAAAAATCCCCATCAATTCCAATACAAATCAAGTACAGAGCTCAGAACTAAATTATTCCAGGATGTCGTAATGGTTCGTTAATTCGACAATGGTTAATCAATTCGACACACGTCCCCGGATAGGGGACGTAACAGGGATTAAACTGATAGGAATAGTACTAGTTAAGACACCACTCATATAGGGTGTCACAGCACATTGCTCCGTGCACGCGCAGTGCCCCAACTTGGGAGTAAGAGGACCGACCAAGCTGCTTTTTCCATCTCCCGGTTCCTAAAATCAATTCAGTTTGGTGTATCAGAGTTTGTCTGTCACTGTGAAGGCAGTCGAAGGTACCCGGCCTAAATTTTTTTTCACAAAAGGCAATCCCACCCTGATATGGGATGTAACAGGGATTAAACTGATGAGAATAGTACTACAGAAAATAGCACTCATATCGGGTGTGACAGTAAATTGCACGGAGCAGACGCAGTGCCCGTGGCGTGGATTCAAACAAAGGGGAGGGAGTCAGCGTTTTTTTAACCATCTCCCCGTTCGAAAAATCCATTTAATAAATGGACCCCAGATTGGGGACGTAACAGGGATTAAACTGATGAGAAGAGAGAACTATAGAAAATAGCACTCATATCGGGTGGGACCGGGACCCTTGGTGTTGTACGTGGCTGGATGGAGGAAGAAACCTTCGATGACATCAACGGGACA
The DNA here is from genome assembly GCF_014858855.1 of Bufo gargarizans. Taxonomy (NCBI): domain Eukaryota; kingdom Metazoa; phylum Chordata; class Amphibia; order Anura; family Bufonidae; genus Bufo; species Bufo gargarizans. The sequence goes on from NC_058081.1 coordinate 712,319,355, forward strand.
TGGCTAGCTTGGTATCCAACCTTGTGCAAATGGGAAGTTTGCGGTTGGGCAAATGGACTGTTTGCGGTTGTTTGCGGTGCATTAAAAGGGGAGTTTAGTCTGTCAATGTCTGTGAAGCGGGCGTAACCCTTACACTACCTGATCAATACAACATCATACCTGATTGTATACACACACTGGATGTTTTAAACCACGTTGTTCAAAAAAAAATTGGATTGTTAGGTGATTTATGCCCTTTATGGATTAAAATCCAACTCTGCGTCAACTATGTAATTTTCCATGGGAGTTTTGCCATGGATCCCCCTCCGGCATGCCACAGTCCAGGTGTTAGTCCCCTTGAAACAACTTTTCCATCACTATTGTGGCCAGAAAGAGTCCCTGTGGGTTTTAAAATTCGCCTGCTGCCTATAGAAGTCAATGGCAGTTCGCCCGGTTCGCACGTTCGCGAACATTTGTAGAAATTCGCGTTTGCCGTTCGCGAACGGAAAATTTTATGTTCGCGACATCTCTAATGGCCAACTCTGTAATAGCAAAGGATGAGAGAGTGTGTAAAAGAAGGGAGAGGTCAACTGTGTCAATTACAGAGGACAGATCCTGGAGTAGGAGGACAAAGTTATGTCATTTGTCTTGGCGGTTAGCAGATCGTTGGTGAATTTAGTAGGGTATTTACAGTTGAGTGGTAGGGTCAGAAGCCAGACGGTAGCCTGTAAAACAAGAAGTGAGATGAGAGGTGGCAAGAAAATTCTAAGTGGACTTTTAGAAAAAACTGGAGTAGTAATATAGTGTGACAGCTGTCTATATCTATCTATCTATCTGTCTGTTTTTCTATCTATCAAATATCATCTCTATTATTGAGATTAACTGAAGATTCTGGACATGATGAAGTTATCTGTACTACGTATTTGTTCACTTGAATTTAAATGAAAAGGAGACCAATATCAGATGGAAATATATCATTCTATTCAGTATTGTTTTGTAAAAAAATGCATGTTTCAAAATCTATTTTGAAGCTCAGTCATTGGCCAACAAAACCTGTTTTTCTTTCAGATATAAAAGCAGGAACTCCAGGGTCAGCAGGTAATGTATATAAATATATAGGTCATGTATGAAAATGATTGATTAGCTTTACTTGCAATACCCTGTCTGACCGCATGGAGTGCTGTTAACAGGACATATGTCCACATAATACTAATACTTTTCTTTACTTAATAATAGGTAGCTGGTCTTATCAATTTGTGGGAAATCAGCCGGTGAATGGAATTGGTAAGTTTAAAAAAAAGACAATGCTGTGAATAAGAATTGATGCAACAGCATAAATACATATTTTAAGACTTAAAGATTGATTAGAAGGGCGCCGGAGTGTTAGATGGGAGGCAACAGAGAAAGTTGCTACAGTAGTCTAGGCAGGAGATGATGAGGGCATGTACAAGCATTTTTGCAGACTCTTGGTTGTGGAATGTGTGGATCTGAGAGCAATTTTTAGAGGCTGCAGGCGGTGGAAAAGGCTTAAATGTGTGGTTTGAAGGACAGAGCGGAATCAAAGCTTACCAAAAGACAACTGACTTATAGGACCTGGAACAACATGGAGCCATTGACTCTGATAGATAGGTCTGTTGGGGGACTGAGTTAGATGGGGGAAAGATAAATTCTGTTTTCTCCATAATACATTCTGTTTTCACTTGGCCCCAGGAGACGGACAAGTCTGTAATGCCAAAGAACGAGATAGTGTGCAACAGAAGGGAGAGGTCCAGGAGTTGGAGAAGGCCAGAGTAATGTAATTTACCTTGGCAGTTAGCAGATCTTTGGTGAATTTGGTGGGGTAGATTCAGTTGAGTGGTAGGGTCGGCTGCCAGACTGTAGCCGGTCAAACAAAGAGTGAGATGAGAGGTGGAAAGAGAATTCAAAGTGGACATGTTGTTCAAGTGCAGTTTTGAGAAAAAAAGGAGTAGTAATATGAGGTGACAGCTGTCTATATCTATCTATCTATCTATCTCTCTATCTATCCATCCATCTATTTTTCTATCTGTTTGTCTGTCTATTTTTCAATCTATGATCTATCATCTCTATTATTGAGATTAACTAAAGATTCTGAAGATGGTGAAGTTTTCTGTACTATTTGTTCTCTTGACTTTAAAGGAAAGGAGACCAGTATCAGATTTAATTTATTTTATTCAGTATTGTTGTGTAATATATATAAAAAAATCTCTAGTCGGTGGCAAACAAAACCTGTTTTTCTTTCAGGCATAAATGGAGGAATTCCAGGTTCAACAGGTAAAGTCTATAAATATGTGTGTAAATGATTTGTGAGCTTTACTTGCAGTACCCTGCCTGACCAATAGGAGTGATGTTAACAGGACATATACCCACATAATAATATTAATACTTTAGTAATAGTAATGCAAAGCAGAACTAAAGCTTACCCAAAGATAGCTGCTTATGGGACCAGAGAAGAGCATGGAGCCATTGACTGTGATAGATAGGTCTGTTGGGGGGCTAAGGTCGAGGAAGATAAATTCTTGTTTTAATTTAGCCACAGGAGATGGCCAACTCTGTAATGGCAAAGGATGAGAGAGTGTGTAAAAGAAGGGAGAGGTCAACTGTGTCAATGACAGAGGACAGATCCTGGAGGAGGAGGACAAAGTTATGTAATTTGTCTTGGCAGTTAGCAGATCGTTGGTGAATTTGGTAGGGTAGTTACAGTTGAGTGGTAGGGTCAAAAGCCAGACGGTAGCCCCTTAAAACAAGAAGTGAGATGAGAGGTAGCAAGAAAATTCAAAGTGAATTTGTTCAAGTGTACATTTGGGAAAAACAGGAGTAGTATACTGTCCTCATTCATGTTAGCTCGGTGTGTAATCTGACATGTAGCTAAACCTTCTGTCTTCTGAGAAAAGAGACTTTTCAGCTTTAACGTTCTCTTTATTGCTCGTAGATTGACAGGGAAGGGGAAACTACAGAATAAAACAGTAGTATTTTAGAACATAAATATCCATGGTACATGGCATAAGACACAGAATAATCTGCTATACATGCAGTACATGAGGTAATACAATAGTAATGAGCTATCAGATACAATAGACATAATAAACTGTAGTAAATGACACATAGATAGTGCTCTTACCGACCATGCTCAAAAACAGGCTGAATAACAAATGTGGCAGGAAAACCAGTGAGAGTGTGTGGCTTCTGAGACATAAGGTGGTGGCTGCTTGCTGTACCAGCACAAGACTACAGGGAGTGCAGAATTATTAGGCAAATTAGTATTTTGACCACATCATCCTCTTTATGCATGTTGTCTTACTCCAAGCTGTATAGGCTCGAAAGCCTACTACCAATTAAGCATATTAGGTGATGTGCATCTCTGTAATCAGAAGGGGTGTGGTCTAATGACATCAACACCCTATATCAGGTGTGCATAATTAGTAGGCAACTTCCTTTCCTTTGGCAAAATGGGTCAAAAGAAGGACTTGACAGGCTCAGAAAAGTCAAAAATAGTGAGATATCTTGCAGAGGGATGCAGCACTCTTAAAATTGCAAAGCTTCTGAAGCGTGATCATCGAACAATCAAGCGTTTCATTCAAAATAGTCAACAGGGTCGCAAGAAGCGTGTGGAAAAACCAAGGCGCAAAATAACTGCCCATGAACTGAGAAAAGTCAAGCGTGCAGCTGCCAAGATGCCACTTGCCACCAGTTTGGCCATATTTCAGAGCTGCAACATCACTGGAGTGCCCAAAAGCACAAGGTGTGCAATACTCAGAGACATGGCCAAGGTAAGAAAGGCTGAAAGACGACCACCACTGAACAAGACACACAAGCTGAAACGTCAAGACTGGGCCAAGAAATATCTCAAGACTGATTTTTCTAAGGTTTTATGGACTGATGAAATGAGAGTGAGTCTTGATGGGCCAGATGGATGGGCCCGTGGCTGGATTGGTAAAGGGCAGAGAGCTCCAGTCCGACTCAGACGCCAGCAAGGTGGAGGTGGAGTACTGGTTTGGGCTGGTATCATCAAAGATGAGCTTGTGGGGCCTTTTCGGGTTGAGGATGGAGTCAAGCTCAACTCCCAGTCCTACTGCCAGTTTCTGGAAGACACCTTCTTCAAGCAGTGGTACAGGAAGAAGTCTGCATCCTTCAAGAAAAACATGATTTTCATGCAGGACAATGCTCCATCACACGCGTCCAAGTACTCCACAGCGTGGCTGGCAAGAAAGGGTATAAAAGAAGAAAATCTAATGACATGGCCTCCTTGTTCACCTGATCTGAACCCCATTGAGAACCTGTGGTCCATCATCAAATGTGAGATTTACAAGGAGGGAAAACAGTACACCTCTCTGAACAGTGTCTGGGAGGCTGTGGTTGCTGCTGCACGCAATGTTGATGGTGAACAGATCAAAACACTGACAGAATCCATGGATGGCAGGCTTTTGAGTGTCCTTGCAAAGAAAGGTGGCTATATTGGTCACTGATTTGTTTTTGTTTTGTTTTTGAATGTCAGAAATGTATATTTGTGAATGTTGAGATGTTATATTGGTTTCACTGGTAAAAATAAATAATTGAAATGGGTATATATTAGTTTTTTGTTAAGTTGCCTAATAATTATGCACAGTAATAGTCACCTGCACACACAGATATCCCCCTAAAATAGCTAAAACTAAAAACTACTTCCAAAAATATTCAGCTTTGATATTGATGAGTTTTTTGGGTTCATTGAGAACATGGTTGTTGTTCAATAATAAAATTAATCCTCAAAAATACAACTTGCCTAATAATTCTGCACTCCCTGTAGAAAGAAACAGGAACTAACTAAAATGCCCTGGGACTCCCATAATGCATAGGGTAAAAACAGGCTGGATCAAATACCTAAACTCATCAATAGATGGTGCTTTTACCATACAATGTAATGCAAATGAATTACAACACAGTTAAATGCAATGTCAACTGATAAACACACAGAAACAACTAGATCGGAATCTGGGGACAGAACACTCCCCGCTTGACGTCAACTGACGTCACTATTGTATTCGTTGGGTGCAAACAGTAGAACGAGTTCTCCTACTGGTCTGAGGAACAATTTGGTCTCTCCCTGTCTCCGTATTTTCAATTCTACTTTGAGTATAATTCCGTCCTTACTTGGGAATGTCTTACTCACAAGAGCTAACAGCCAGTCGTTTCTTCGTAACTGGCAGTCTTTCATTAGGACTACATCGTCGGTCTGTAGGTTAGGCTTGCTGGTTTGCCACTTTCTCCTCGGTTGCAGAGTGGGAATATATTGCTTTTTCCACTTGTCCCAGAATGAGTTTGAGAGACTCTGTACTTGTCTCCATTAATTCTTGTAAAGATCTTTGGAATTAAATTCTCCAGGTGGAGCACAAATTTGTTTAGTCTTTTGGGTAAGCAGTGTGGTGGGTGTGATAACTGTTGGGTCATCACGATCGCTAGAAATAGGAGTTAGCGGTCTGGCATTTATGATAGCCGATACTTCCGCCAGGCTTTCATGAGTCAGCTTTGAAGATCCTTCTTGTAAGAAGATTGAGTCGATGATTCTCCGTGCGATGCCTATCATCCTCTCCCAAGCACCTCCAATGTGAGAAGAGTGTGGTGGGTTGAAGGTCCAAGTGCATCCTCGTTCACTAAGGTATCTTTCTATGTTGTTAACATTCAAGTTGGAAGAGAGTTGTAGTTCTCTTGATGCTCCGACGAAGTTTGTGCCTCAGTCAGAATGAATGTGTTTGACAAGTCCTCTAATGGCAATGAAACGTCGGAAAGCATTAATGAAACAGGAAGCATCCATAGATTAAATTACTTCAATATGGACAGCTCTGATGGACAGACAGGTGAACATAATCGCCCAACTTTTCCCTTGCGCACGGCCTTCCCTTGTTTGCTGGACAACCACAGGCCAATGACCGAACACGTCTAGGCCAACATTGGTGAAGGGTGGATCCGTACTTAGTCGGTCATACGGGAGGTTTGCCATCTTCGGTGCCTGTGCGTTACCACGAAGTTTCCGACAGGTGACACATTTAAATATGAATCTGCATACACATCTTTTAGCCCCAGCTATCCACAGTTCAGCTGCTCTTAGAGCTCCTTCAGTGAACAGACGACCTTGGTGCTTTGTCTGTTCATGGTAATGTTGCACGAGCAGATATGATGTTGTCTAGGAACTATCACATTGGCGTCCACCTACTCTTAAGAGCCCATTTTCATTGATCACTGGGTTGAGTTTCCTTAAAACACTACCTTTGGGCATGGGTCTTTGGATGACCGCACAGGCGATTTCTGTTGCATAGGTTTCATGCTGTACAGCCTGGATGATTACATTTTTTGACCACTTTAGATAAAGAGCTGTGTAAACATGTTTACAATGATGCCAACCTCTACAGATATTTTTATCTGCGGATGAGGTTGCTTTGTACTAACCAGCAATGTGAGTGATGGCATGGACAAGAGATCTCCAAGTAGAGAACCTACTGAATCTGTGGAATTTCAGGTGGTGGTCGAGAGTCTCCGTATGTAGCACAGATATCTGAGGATGTATCTCAACATCAGTATGTGGGTCTACTAGTTCAAACATGGTAGTTTCTGCTGTGTTGGGCATCGGCTTGTACAAAAAGGTGGGGCCTGTAAACAAAATCGTATCCTTGAGACGGTCAGCAGCGACGGATCTGGTTACTTGGTCTGCAGGGTTCAGATGAGTAGGTACATATTTCCATTGTTCAGGAGTGGTAGATCTTCTGATCCTTAGCACTCTGTTGTTAATGTAGACATAGAAACGTCTAGCTTCATTACAGATATATCCAAGTACTATCTTGCTATCGGTATAGAACTCAGAGTCTTTAATCTCCAGGTCCATTTCTGCAGCAATGAGTTTGGCTAACTCCACCGCTAACACCGCGGCACATAGTTCCAGGCGTGGTATTGTGTATTCCTGGAGTGGCGTTAGTTTCGCTTTACTCATGACGAACCCTACATGGCATTGTCTGCTGGTATCTAATGTCTTCAAGTAAGCTACAGCCGCAATTGCTTTGACTGAAGCATCGCAGAAAACACAAAGTTTTTGTGTCTCAACCTTGGTAGTTGGTACAGAAACATATGGACGAGCTATGTGAAGATCAGATAAGGCTGTAAAGGAATTCTTCCAGGCCATCCACGTGGTTCTTTCCTTCATGGGAAGTGGAGTGTCCCAGTTCGACCCTTCTCTGGTGAAGTCTCTTAACATAGCTGTACCTTTGATGAGTATAGGGGCTGCAAATCCCAGTGGGTCATATAAACTGCTTATGGCAACAGTACTCCTCTGCAAGTAAAGGGTTTTTCTTCTCTGATAACCTGGAAAGTCAAAGTATCAGCTTTTATGTCCCATAGTAGGCCAAGGCTCCATTGCATCGGTGGTGAGTCAAAGCCTAGGTCTAAATCCAGTGGCGTACACACAATCCATGGGGCCCCGGTGCGAAACTGATCCATGGGCCCCCCCCCCCCGTCTCGGGAGGGGTGTTTCCCCGGGCAATAGGAGATTATGGGGCCCCTGTGTCCCCACCCGCCCTCAAACCACACCCACACACAGCCCCACCCATAAATCGCGCCCGTACCTCTTACATCCAGTGACGTCTCCTTCGATATAGATGTTCTCTGTCCTCATCTTCTCCTTTCAGACCAGACCACCATTTTTACGCCGTTTTTAATCTCTGCAGTTTGACAAAAAAAAAAATCTTAGTTTACTACTTTTCCATCATCCCGCCATCTTCTGGATAAAACATCCTACTACCCCAGTACTGTGCCCTGTGGTCCCCAATAGTGCCCCCAATAATGTGCCAGTAACAAGTGCCTCTCTCCCCCATGTGCCAGTATCAAGTGCCAACCCTCCATGTGCCAGTATCAAGTGCCAACCGCCCCATGTGCCAGTATCAAGTGCCAAAACCCCTGTGTGCCAGTATCAAATGCCAAACCCCTCGTGTGCCAGTATCAAGTGCCAACCCCCCCTTCAGTTGCCAGTATGAAGTGCCAACCCCCCCTCATTTGCCAGTAAGAAGTGCCAACCCCCCCTCATTTGCCAGTAAGCGCCAACCCCCCTCATTTGCCAGTAAGAAGTGCCAACCCCCCTCATTTGCCAATAAGAAGTGCCAACCCCCCCTCATTTGCCAGTAAGCGCCAACCCCCCTCATTTGCCAGTATGAAGTGCCAACCCCCCTCATTTGCCAGTAAGAAGTGCCAACCCCCCTCATTTGCCAGTAAGCGCCAACCCCCCTAATTTGTCAGTAAGAAGTGCCAACCCCCCCTCATTTGCCAATAAGTAGTGCCAACCCCCCTCATTTGCCAGTAAGCGCCAACCCCCCTCATTTGCCAGTATGAAGTGCCAACCCCCCTCATTTGCCAGTAAGAAGTGCCAACCCCCCCTCATTTGCCAGTAAGCACCAACCCCCCTCATTTGCCAGTAAAAAGTGCCAACCCTCCCTCATCTGCCAGTATGAAGTGCCAACCCCCCTCTATTTGCCAGTAAGAAGTGCCAACACCCCCATTTGCCAGTAAGTGCCAAGTTGCCAACCCCCCCAATTTGCCAGTAAGAAGTGCCAACCCCCCCTATTTGCCAGTAAGAAGTGCCAACCCCCTCCCCCTCATTCGCCAGTATAAAGTGCCTCCTCATGTCCCAGTAAAGTCTGGTATATAAAAAATAAAATAAACCCTTATACTTACCTCCTTAGCAGCGATGAGATGCAGGCCTCTTCTGGCCTGTGTCCCATGCTGTACGGCTCAGGTGGCGCGATTACGTCATCGCGCCGCCTGCACCGCTCTGATAGGCTGCCAGCACAAGGCCCGCAGCCTAGCAGAGGAACAGGGAAGAGAGACGCCTCCCTCCCCTGCCCGGCCGCAGCACAGCTATCTGTATCGCTGCCCTGAGGACGGCAATACAGATCACTATGGAGATGAGCGCTTCCACAATGGAAGCGTTCATCTCCCTGTCACCTGCCGCTGCCGCGGGCCCACACTTGAGTTTCAGTGGCACTACTGCAGGGGCCAGGGGTCCACAGGCGGCCGGGCCCCCTGGAGTGCCGGGCCCGGTCGCAACTGCGACCCCTGCGACCCCTGTATGTACGCCACTGTCTAAATCCTTCAAGTCTTCTAAATGGTCCCGAGAAGGAAAGGCTTCCATCAATTTCTAGCTGTTAGAAGCGATCTTGTGTAGCCTCAGGTTAGACAGAGAGAGCATCTCCTGGGTTCTTTTAAGAAGACTGATTGCAGTCTCATCTGAGGGCATTGATTTCAGACAGTCATCCACATAGAAGTCCTTCTCTACAAAGAGTCAGACATCCGCTCCGTACTTTTCTTCTACTTTCTGAGCAGCGCCTCTTAATCCATAGATGGCGACTGCAAGAGAAGGACTATTGCCGAAGATGTGAACTTTCATACGATACTCTGTAACATCTTTAGAGGGATTGTTGTCCTTGAACCATAGGAATCTCAATTTCTATGTTCCTTCTTAACTAGAAAGCAATCGAACATCTGTTGGATATCAGCCATGAATGCAATGGAGTCTCTGCGAAAACGGAGAAGCACTCCTATGAGCTTGTTGTTTAGATCCGGGCCTGACAGCAAAACGTTGTTCAATGATACGCTTCACACTTGGCACTTGAGTCAAACACTACTCTGATCTGACCTGGCTTCTTCGGGTGATACACCCCAAACATGGGCAGGTACCAGCTCTCTTCTGAGTCTCGAAGTGTGGGTGCTAACTCTGCATGACCATTCCGGAATATATTTTCCATGAAGGCAAAGAAGTGATCTCTCATCTCAGGTTTACTTCGTAGGCTGTGCCTGATAGAGACAAATCTCTTGAAAACTCGTTCTCTATGGTTGGGTAAGCGTTGTCTTTGAGGCTTAAAGGGTAGAGGTGCAACCCAGCTTTTTGTTTAGTCCTGCACCATTCCCTGCTCCATTATATCTAGGAACAGTCTATCTTCGAATGACATCGCTATTCGATTGTCTTCTTTAGTCTTGCGGAAGACTGTGGATCCCAGGTGGTTTTGATTGGCATCCCAGATGAAGTCATCGTAGGCAGGACCTGCAAGGGTATCTGGTGATGAAGTGGTTTGAGGCAGTTCCTTAATGAAGAAGTGATTTCCGCATGGTTGGAGAAGAGATGGGTGTCTATTCTCAAGTGTACTGGTAAGCATGCTGTTGACAGTTGTTGGTTTGCGTACACCTCCCAAACAGACTTTCCCTACAATGACCCATCCTAGGTCAAGTCTCTGGGCTTATGGAGCGTTGTGAGGTCCATTGATATGCTGTCTAACCTTGTGGACCTGTAGGATATCCCTCCCGAGGAGTAAGACTATCTGAGCTTTAGCGAAAACAAACGAATAGGAGCTCATAATACCAAAATATATATATATGCTTTATTAAGACATGATTAAAATGACATAAATTGGAATAATAGATGAATGCGATGCCATGAACATGAGGAAATGGGGGCAGAGGACAAAAAAGAAAAACGCCACCCTGGCGTCTGAGCTTTAGGATCAAGGTTCGGGATCAGGTGTCTTATACGCTTGAGGTGAGGCTAATGCACTGCTACTTCTGGCGTGGGTATCTCAGACCTGTTGTCAGGAATCTGGTTTCATTCCAGTATAGTTGGTAAATGCAGACGCACTTGACCATCGCTGGACTCAACTATGTAGCCGCTTGCCCTTCTTCCGGCTGTTTCCACAGTACCAGCACAAGTTCTTAGAGAGTAGGGGGCACCGGGTCCTCTGATGTCGAAGCTATCAAAGAAGGCAGACTTCGCTAATGACTTGTTACTTTGATCGTCTAGAATTGCATACACTTTGATGGCTTTGCTTCGGTCGTCTGCTGGGTAAACCTTCACTAGGGAGATTTTAGAGCAGGATATGCCTCCCCTGAGGTCTCTGCAAACCTCTGTACATTTAGAAGTAACTGCCAAAGTGTCAGCATTTGTGTCCTTTCGCTCCCTGCTATGCTCTTGGGTTTTGGGTCAAGCCCATGATGGTGGCCCAGGGTGTAGAGCTGTGTTATGGTTTGTGCTGTCACATTCGGCACACTTTGCACTAACCTCACAGTCCCTGGCGAAGTGCGAAATTGAAGAGCAGCATTTAAAACAGATGTTGTTCTCCTTGAGGAAGGTGTTGCGGTCTTCTAATGACTTTTCCCTGAAGGTTCTGCACTTGAGTAGGGAATGAGGCTTCCTGTGTAAGGAACACTGCCTGCTCGGGTCCTTGGTTTTGTCTCCTCCTTGACAGGAGCTGAACTCTTTATGGACTGAACCTGTGGAAGAAACGTTAATTTTGTGGACCTCCACCATGGCCCTACGAGGTTTACTGACTGAGGTGGTGTTACATGACATCATGAAATCAAAACTAGGAGCATTTCAGATTTTTTCTTGTTTAGAGACAAAATCTACAAACACATTAAATGGAGGAAATGGTACATTGTAAGTCTGTTTATACTGAGAACCATACATGACCCACTTCTCTTGCAGGTTGTATGGGAGCTTCTGAACTATGGGGTTCACACCTATAGTAGTGTCAAGGAATGTCAATCCCACCAGATCCCCTTCTGCCTTTGCTACACTCAGCTCCATTAATAAGTCACTTAACTCTCTAAGCTTTGAATAGCCTTTGTTCGCTATTTTAGGAAAGTCCTCAATTCTCTTAAATAAGGCGCTTTCTATGACCTCTGCTGCGCCATAAACCTCATCAAGTCTATCCCAGACCCTTTTTAGACCAATGTCTGAATAATTTACATTGATGTCTCTAATCCTTCTAGCGTGTTCGGCGGACTCACTTCCCAGCCATTTTACCAGGAGATCAAGTTCCTCTTTACATGACAGACCTAAGTCTCTGGTGGCATTTTGGAAGGAAGCTCGCCAAGCTCGATAGTTCTCAGTGTGGTCGCTGAACTTTACAAGTCCCTTGGTGACCAGCTCATGTCGAGCAAGCAACCTGGCAAAGTCCATTGTGGCTTAATTGGCGCTGGAACCGGCTGGTGTTGTGTTGTCAGAGTGAATGTGTGGTGCACGGCCATACCTGTTGGAAGTCTCTGGTTTAATCCGGTCTGTGTAATACCGTTCTGAAGCGAAGGGCATCTCTCTTAGCAGGGGCAGATTTCTGATTCTCTGTTCTGGAGAGAAGTTGTTGTAGCCGGTTTCACTCTGATGTGTATTCTCTAGTTTGCTGCAAGGAGAATGATAGTCGACTTTCTGATGATCCGAATAAGCATGTTGGCTTGGCTTGTCAACAAACGGCTTTATATTAAGTGGTGCATCTGGGCCGTCATCTGACTTGGAATGTTGATAGACATATTGTAAGGTTCGCTGTTGTGGATCTTGGAATTCAAGTCCTGGATGGACGATGCTGCGATGACTCTTGGTTTCCTGAAGTTCCGTGGCTTCTAGAAATTCTGCTTCTGCTATGGCAGCTGCTGTCTCTTTATCTGCGGCAAGTTTTTCTAGAGTTGCTTCAAGTTGCGCTTTCTCCAGCTTTATCTGCATCTCTTGTTCTGTGAAGCTGGCTTTTGCCTTTGCAGCTTCTGCTTTTGCGCAGGCAATGGCAGCAGCTGCTTTGATTGATGTCCTATTAGAGCCACTTATCTGAGACCTTGTCTTGACTGAAGATGCTTGACTGTTAGACATGGTGTGACTGTTAGGAGACTGCTGCAATATCCGTAAGTAGGCTCTGCGTGGATAATGGCGGGCTCCGTATAGTCTGATACTCGGTGCGACTGTTAGTAGACTGTTGTGATATCCGTATGTAGGCTATGCATGGATAATGGCGGGCTCTGTCTAGTCTGATCTTCTGAGCTAGTTCTCAGCAGTCGTTTCACTATACTGTCCTCATACACGTTAGCACGGTGTGTAATCTGACATGTAGCTATACCTTCTGTCTTCTGAGAAAAGAGACTGTTCAGCTTTAATGTTCTCTTTATTGCTCGTAGATTGACAGGGTAGGTGAAACTACAGAATAAAACAGTAGTATTTTAGAACATAAATATTCATGGTACATGGCATAAGAGACAGAATAATCTGCTATACACGCAGTACATGAGGTAATACAATAGTAATAAGCTATCAGATACAATAGACATAATAAACTGCAGTAAATGACACATTGATAGTGCTCTTACCAACTATGCTCAAAAACAGGCTGAATAACAGATGATGTGGCAGGAAACCAGTGAGAGTGTGTGGCTTCTGAGACATAAGATGGTGGCTGCTTGCTGTACCAGCACAAGACATGAGGTAATACAATAGTAATGAGCTACCAGATACAATAGACATAATAAACTGCAGTAAATGACACATAGATAGTGCTCTTACCAACTATGCTCAAAAACAGGCTGAATAACAGATGATGTGGCAGGAAACCAGTGAGAGTGTGTGGCTTCTGAGACATAAGATGGTGGCTGCTTGCTGTACCAGCACAAGACATGAGGTAATACAATAGTAATGAGCTATCAGATACAATAGACATAATAAACTGCAGTAAATGACACATAGATAGTGCTCTTACCGACTATGCTCAAAAATAGGCTGAATAACAGATGATGTGGCAGGAAAACCAGTGAGAGTGTGTGGCTTCTGAGACATAAGATAGTGGCTGCTTGCTGTACCAGCACAAGACTAGAAAGAACCAGGAACTACCCACAATGCCCTGGGTCTCCCATAATGCATAGGGAAAAAATTGGCTGGATGAAATAACTAAACTCATCAAAAAATGGTGCTGTTACCATACAATGTAATGCATGTTTCAAAATCAATTTTGAAGCTCAGTCATTGGCCAACAAAACCTGTTTTTCTTTCAGATATAAAAGCAGGAACTCCAGGGTCAGCAGGTAACATATATAAATATATAGGTCATGTACAGTACAGACCAAAAGTTTGGACACACCTTCTCATTCAAAGAGTTTTCTTTATTTTCATGACTATGAAAATTGTAGATTCACACTGAAGGCATCAAAACTATGAATTAACACATGTGGAATTATATACATAACAAAAAAGTGTGAAACAACTGAAAATATGTCATATTCTAGGTTCTTCAAAGTAGCCACCCTTTGCTTTGATTACTGCTTTGCACACTCTTGGCATTCTCTTGATGAGCTCCAAGAGGTAGTCACCTGAAATGGTTTTCACTTCACAGGTGTGCCCTGTCAGGTTTAATAAGTGGGATTTCTTGCCTTATAAATGGGGTTGGGATCATCAGTTGCGTTGAGGAGAAGTCAGGTGGATACACAGCTGATAGTCCTACTGAATAGACTGTTAGAATTTGTATTATGGCAAGAAAAAAGCAGCTAAGTAAAGAAAAACGAGTGGCCATCATTACTTTAAGAAATGAAGGTCAGTCAGTCAGCCAAAACTTTGAAAGTAAGGGCTATTTGACCATGAAGGAGAGTGATGGGGTGCTGCGCCAGATGACCTGGCCTCCACAGTCACCGGATCTGAACCCAATCGAGATGGTTTGGGGTGAGCTGGACTGCAGAGTGAAGGCAAAAGGGCCAACAAGTGCTAAGCATCTCTGGGAACTCCTTCAAGACTGTTGGAAGACCATTTCAGGTGACTACCTCTTGAAGCTCATCAAATGAATGCCAAGAGTGCAAAGCAGTAATCAAAGAAAAAGGTGGCTACTTTGAAGAACCTAGAATATGACATATTTTCAGTTGTTTCACACTTGTTTGTTATGTATATAATTCCACATGTGTTAATTCATATTTTTGATGCCTTTATAGTCATGAAAATAAAGAAAACTCTTTGAATGAGAAGGTGTGTCCAAACTTTTGGTCTGTACTGTATATAAATGATTGATAAGCTTTACTTTGCAGTACCCTGTCTGACCGCATAGAGTGCTGTTAACAGGACATATGTCCACATTATACTAATACCTTTCTTTACTTAATAATAAGTAGCTGGTTTTATCAATTTGTGGGAAATCAGCCGGCGAAAGGACTTGGTAAGTTTTAAAAAAAGAGAATGCTGTGAATATGAATAAATGCAACACCATAAATACATATTTTAAGACTTAAAGATTGATTAGAAGGGCACCGGAGTGTTAGTTGGGAGGCAACAGAGAAAGTTGCTACAGTAGTCTAGGTAGGAGATGATGAGGGCATGTACAAGCAATTTTTGCAGACTCTTGGTTGAGGAATGTGTGGATCTGAGAGCAATTTTTCAGTTAGAGGCTGCAGGCGGTGGAAAAGGCTTAAATGTGTGGTTTGAAGGACAGGGCGGAATCAAAGCTTACCACAAGACAACAAACTTATGGGATCAGGAACAGCATGGAGCCATTGACTCTGATAGATAGGTCTGTTGGGGGACTGAGTTAGATGGGGGAAAGATAAATTCTGTTTTCTCCATAATACATTCTGTTTTCACTTGACCCCAGGAGACGGACAAGTCTGTAATGCTAAAGAACGAGAGAGTGTGCAACAGAATGGAGAGGTCCAGGAGTTGGAGAAGGCCAGAGTAATGTAATTTGTCTTGGCAGTTAGCAGATCGTTGGTGAATTTGGTAGGGGAGATTCAGTTGAGTGGTAGGGTCGGCGGCCAGACTGTAGCCGGTCAAACAAAGAGTGATATGAGAGGTGGAAAGAGAATTCAAAGTGGACATGTTGTTCAAGTGCAGTTTTGAGGAAAAAAAGGAGTAGTAATATGAGGTGACAGCTGTCCATATCTATCTATCTATCTGTCTGTCTATCTATCTCTCTATCCATCCATCTATTTTTCTATCTGTGTATCTATCTTTCAATATATGATCTATCATCTCTATTATGGAGATTAACTAAAGATTCTGAAAATGGTGAAGTTATCTGTACTATTTGTTCTCTTGACTTTAAAGGAAAGGAGACCAGTATCAGAATAAATTTTATTTTATTCAGTATTGTTGTGTAATATAAAAAAATAAAAATAAAACATTTCAAAAACAATTTTGAATCTCTAGTCAGTGGCAAACAAAACCTGTTTTTCTTTCAGGTATAAATGGAGGAATTCCAGGTTCAACAGGTAAAGTCTATAAATATGTGTGTAAATGATTTGTAAACTTTACTTGCAGTACCCTGCCTGACCAATAGGAGTTCTGTTAACAGGACATATGCCCACATAATAATATTAATACTTTAGTAATCGTAATACAAATCAGAATTAAAGCTGACCCAAAGATAGCTGCTTATGGGACCAAAGAAGAGCATGGTGACATTGACTGTGATAGATAGGTCTGTTGGGGGGCTGAGGTGGGGGAAGATAAATTCTTGTTTTAAGTTAGCCACAAGAGATGGTCAACTCTGTAATGACAAAGGATGAGAGAGTGTGTAAAAGAAGGGAGCGGTCAACTGTGTCAATGACAGAGCACATATCCTGGATGAGAAGGACAAAGTTATGTAATTTGTTTTGGCGGTTAGCAGATCGTTGGTGAATTTGGTGGGGTAGCTTCAGTTGAGTGGTAGGTAGGGTCAGAAGCCAGATGGTAGCCTGTAAAACAAGAAGTGAGATGAGAGGTGGCAAGAAAATTCAAAGTGGAATTGTTCAAGTGTACTTTTAGGAAAAACAGGAGTAGTAATATAGTGTGACAGCTGTCTATATCTATCTATCTATTTGTCTGTTTTTCTTTCTATCATTTATCATCTCTATTATTGAGATTAACTGAAGATTCTGGACATGATGAAGTTATCTGTACTACGTATTTGTTCTCTTGAATTTAAATGAAAAGGAGACCAATATCAGATGGAAATATATCATTCTATTCAGTATTGTTGTGTAAAAAAATGCATGTTTCAAAATCAATTTTGAAGCTCAGTCATTGACCAACAAAACCTGTTTTTCTTTCAGATATAAAAGGAGGAACTCCAGGGTCAACAGGTAATGTATATAAATATATCGGTCATGTATGTAAATAATTGATGAGCTTTACATGCAGTACCCTGTCTGACCACATGGAGTGCTGTTAACAGGACATATGTCCACATAATACTAATACCTTTTTTACTTAATAATAGGTAGCTGGTCTTATCAATTTGGGGGAAATCAGCCGGTGAATGGACTTGGTAAGTTTTAAAAAAAGACAATGCTGTGAATATGAATTAATGCAACACCATAAATACATATTTTAAGACTTAAAGATTGATTAGAAAGGCGCCATAATGTTAGATTGGAGGCAACAAATAAAGTTGCTACAGTAGTCTAGGCAGGAGATGATGAGGGCATGTACAAGCATTTTTGCAGACTTTTGGTTGAGGAATGTGTGGATCTGAGAGCAATTTTTCAGTTAGAGGCTGCAGGCGGTGTAAAAGGCTTAAATGTGTGGTTTGAAGGACAGAGCAGAATCAAAGCTTACCACAAGACAACAGAGAGAGAGAACGAGAGAGTGTTTAACAGAAGGGAGAGGTCCAGGAGTTGGAGAAGACCAGAGTAATGTAATTTGTCTTGGCAGTTAGCAGATCGTTGGTGAATTTGGTAGGGCAGATTCAGTTGAGTGGTAGGGTCAGCGGCCAGACTGTAGCCGGTCAAACAAAGAGTGATATGAGAGGTGGAAAGATAATTCAAAAAGGACATGTTGTTCAAGTGCAGTTTTAAGGAAAAAAAGGAGTAGTAATATGAGGTGACAGCTGTCCATATCTATCTATCTATCTATCTATCTATCTATCTATCTATCTATCTTTCTATCTTTCTATCTGTGTGTCTGTCTATCTATCTTTCAATATATGATCTATCATCTCTATTATGGAGATTAACTAAAGATTCTGAAAATGGTGAAGTTATTTGTTCTCTTGACTTTAAAGGAATGGAGACCAGTATCAGATTTAATTTTATTTTATTCAGTATTGTTGTGTAATATAAAAAAAAAAAAACGTTTCAAAAACAATTTCTAATCTCTAGTCGGTGGCAAACAAAACATGTTTTTCTTTCAGGTATAAATGGAGGAATTCCAGGGTCAACAGGTAGAGTCTATAAATATACAGGTCATATATGAAAATCATCAGTAATCTTTACTTGCAGTACTGTGTCTGACCAATTGGAGTGCTGTTAACAGGACATACAGTACAGACCAAAAGTTTGGACACACCTTCTCATTCAAAGAGTTCTCTTTATTTTCATGACTATGAAAATTGTAGATTCATACTGAAGGCATCAAAACTATGAATTAACACATGTGGAATTATATACATAACAAGTGTGAAACAACTGAAAATATGTCATATTCTAGGTTCTTCAAAGTAGCCACCTTTTGCTTTGATTACTGCTTTGCACACACACTCTTGGCATTCTCTTGATGAGCTTCAAGAGGTAGTCACCTGAAATGGTCTTCCAACAGTCTTGAAGGAGTTCCCAGAGATGCTTAGCACTTGTTGGCCCTTTTGCCTTCACTCTGCAGTCCAGCTCACCCCAAACCATCTCGATTGGGTTCAGGTCCGGTGACTGTGGAGGCCAGGTCATCTGGCGCAGCACCACATCACTCTCCTTCATGGTCAAATAGCCCTTACACAGCCTGGTGGTGTGTTTGGGGTCATTGTCCTGTTGAAAAATAAATGATGGTCCAACTAAACGCAAACCGGATGGAATAGCATGCCGCTGCAAGATGCTGTGGTAGCCATGCTGGTTCAGTATGCCTTCAATTTTGAATAAATCCCCAACAGTGTCACCAGCAAAGCACCCCCACACCATCACACCTCCTCCTCCATGCTTCACGGTGGGAACCAGGCATGTAGAGTCCATCCGTTCATCTTTTCTGCGTCGCACAAAGACACGGTGTTTGGAACCAAAGATCTCAAATTTGGACTAATTAGAACAAAGCACTGATTTCCACTGGTCTAATGTCCATTCCTTGTGTTCTTTAGCCCAAACAAGTGTCATGGTCTTACCTCCTTGCTGTTCCCTTCGTTTGACATGTGCTGGCGGCCATCTTGGTTTCTGGGTTTTCTTGTAGCCTCCCACCCTGCGGCTCCTCCTTCCCACTGGGAGGAGCTGGATGCCTAGCTCATATATATAGGAGGTCTGTGGCTTCAGTTCCTTGCTTGGTCCTCCTGTGTTCACATGCTTCCAAGACTGCTGCTGCTTCTGGTTCCTGATCCTGGCCTCGTCTGACTACCCCGTTGGTTCCTGATTCCGGCTTCGTCTGACTACCCCGTTGGTTCCTGATTCCGGCTTCGTCTGACTACCCCGTTGGTTCTTGTTCCTGGCTTCGTCTGACTACCCTTCTGGTTCCTGACCTCTGTCTCCGCAAGACCCTGCTTCGGTTTAGCCATCCGTTCGGACTTTGCTACGGCTTGCTCTTCAATAAAACCTTCTTATTTTCCACTTATCTCTTGTTGTACGTCTGGTTCATGGTTCCATGACAACAAGTCTCTTCTGCTTGTTGCCTGTCCTTAGCAGTAGTGATGAGCGAACTTGTATTTTAAGTTCGGCGTCTAAAGTCCGGCTTCCGGTTAGCGGAGAATCCCGATATGGATTCCGAATACCGTTGTGGTCCGTGGTAGCGGAATCAATAATGGCCGATTATTGATTCCGCTACCACGGACCACAACGGAATTCGGAATCCATATCGGGATTCTCCGCTAACCCGAACCCGAACTTTAGACGCCGAACTTAAAACACAAGTTCGCTCATCACTACTTAGCAGTGGTTTCCTAGCAGATATTCTACCATGAAGGCCTGATTCACACAGTCTCCTCTTAACAGTTGTTCTAGAGATGTGTCTGCTGCTAGAACTCTGTGTGGCATTGACCTGGTCTCTAATCTGAGCTGCTGTTAACCTGCGATTTCTGAGGCTGGTGACTCGGATGAACTTATCCTCCGCAGCAGAGGTCACTCTTGGTCTTCCTTTCCTGCGGCGGTCCGCATGTGAGCCAGTTTCTTCGTAGCGCTTGATGGTTTTTGTGACTGCACTTGGGGACACTTTCAACGTTTTCCCAATTTTTCGGACTGACTGACCTTCATTTCTTAAAGTAATGATGGCCACTCGTTTTTCTTTACTTAGCTGCTTTTTTTCTTGCCATAATACAAATTCTAACAGTCTATTCAGTAGGACTATCAGCTGTGTATCCACCTGACCTCTCCACAACGCAACTGATGATCCCAACCCCATTTATAAGGCAAGAAATCCCACTTATTAAACCTGACAGGGCACACCTGTGAAGTGAAAACCATTTCAGGTGACTACCTCTTGAAGCTCATCAAGAGAATGCCAAGAGTGTGCAAAGCAGTAATCAAAGCAAAAGGTGGCTACTTTGAAGAACCTAGAATATGACATATTTTCAGTTGTTTCACACTTTTTTGTTATGTATATAATTCCACATGTGTTAATTCATAGTTTTGATGCCTTCAGTGTGAATCTACAATTTTCATAGTCATGAAAATAAAGAAAACTCTTTGAATGAGAAGGTGTGTCCAAACTTTTGGTCTGTACTGTATGTCCAAATAATACTAATAAAATCAAAGCTGGCCCCAAGACAGACGACTTATTGGAACAGGAAGAGCATAGAGTCATTGACACTGATAGGTCTGTGGGGGGCTGAGAAAGATGGTGGGAAGATAATTTCTGTTTTTACTTGGCATTACAGACTTGGCCATCCAAGTCTATAATTCCAAAGGATGAAAGAGTGTGTAACAGAAGGGAGAGATCAACTGTGTCAAAGGTAGAGATTAGGTCCAGGAGGAAGCTGGAGTAATGTCAGTTGTCTTGGCATTCAGCAGATCTTTACTAAATTTGATAGTCCAGCTTCCCTTGACTGGTGGGGTAGGAAGTCGGACTGTAACCTGTCAAAAAGGAAGTGAGATGAGAGGTGGGAAAACGATTCAAACTGGACGAATTGTTGAAGTAGTTTTGAAGAAAACAGGAGTAGTGATATAGGGTGATATCTATCTATCTATCTATCTCAAATGTTAATAGCACCAGCAGAGATAGGTATTTGTTAATAGCACCAGCACGTTCTTAACACTGAATCAAGAGAAATTAAGGAGGTTGTTAGATTCTTCCACGCTCAGCCAATCTCCTTGATTTCCTGACATCAGTCACCTGAGGGATCGTGACAGATAGGTCTGTTGGGGGCTGAGTTAGATAGGGGAAAGATAAATTATGTTTCTACTTGGTATTACAGACTTGGCTATCCAATTCTGTAATGACAAAGGATAAGAGAGTGTGTAACAGAAGTTAGGGGTCAAATATGTCAAAGGTAGAGGATTGGTCCAGGAGGAGGAGGAGGCTGGAGTAATGTCAGTTGTCTTGACAGTTAGCAGATCTTTATTGAATTTGATAGGCCAATTTCCATTGACTGGTGGGGTAGGAAGTCGGACTGTAGTCGGTCAAAAAGGAAGTGAGATGAGAGGAGGGAGAACAATTCAAACTGGACGAGTTGTTAAAGTAGTTTTGAATAAAAACAGGAGGAGTGATATAGGGTGATATCTATCTATCTATCTATCTATCTATCTATCTATCTATCTATCTATCTATCACAGAGATAGGTATTTGTTAATGGCACCACTGCTTAAACATTATTCTGGTCTAACCAGACCATAACAAAGGATAGAGTATCAAAAAATTGGGTCACTCCATTAAATATTATCCGGAGTTTAGCTGGGTACAAAAAAGAGTACTTAATGTCTTAGCCCTGTAAACATTTTTGTAACAGCCAAAAAAGTAGGTCTCCTTTGAAAAGTCTGGGAAAAAGGACAATTTAATCCATTATATAGAATAGAGGGGCACCTCCTGGCCCTCTTTAAAATCATGTCTCTGTCCCGGGAAACAATGATCTTTGCCAGTGGTGGCCTTCCAGGAGTTGGTTTACCACCCGGAATCCTTTGGGCCCTCTCCACCAAAAACAAAGGCGAGAAATGTTCACCTCCAAAGTTCTCAAGAATTAAGGAATGTATCATACTAGCAGGATTTCTTTCCTATGCACCCTGCACCCTCGGGTAACCCCAATATTCAAGATACATTATATCGTCTCGACCTATCCTCCAAGTCCAGAAGTTTTTTTATGTAGAATATTATAGGCCGCTTTCAGGGTGGCAGTTTCAGATTTTAGTACTTTTACTTCATGCTCCAAGGATCCCATGATCTTTTCTATAGCAATGACTCTATCACAGGTCTTTGTCACATCTTCTCTTATTAAAGATACGACTGACTGAACTGCCCCCAACTGAGATGCAAATATCTTGCATCACCTTGCCGTTGTTTTTGACCGCGGCTAAAATCTCTTCTAATGGAAAGTATCTGTTTCACCCGCTCTCTCCCAATCTAGAACTTCTTACGATTTGGATTCTGGAGTACTTTTTTCAGATTTGCCTCCCGCTTCCCTTTTTTTCCAGTTCTTGTGTTTACAGTTGGCGATTTTAATAATTGGTCAATTTTTGCGTGTTCTACAGATCTCTGTCCTATTTTGAACGAGGACAAATATGTTGACCATCTATTTTGTTTAGGGGCCATATTCTTCTTTTGTTTTGTTTTCCTCTGTCATTTATTCTCTTCCACTGCGTTCTCTCTTTTTTCCACCTCCTTTTTTGTTTCCCTTTTCCCCTTTCTTCTTTTCTCTCTCCTCCTTTCCCCTTTTAAATCAGGCTTAGATTAAAAAAAAGAAGAAAACACAGCAAAAAACCCAGTACAGTTAGGTATCACCACAGCTGCGAAGATCCCAAGGAGATCAGGAGGGCCAACTTCATCCAGAGCTGGGGTATCAGGGTAGGGAGACACATACGGAAAAAAAAAACAAGAGGGGTAGACGAGGCAAAACCAAAGCAGGACGGTAGACACGGAGGGACCAGAACTTTACTGGAGTAGCAAGAGGAGAGAGCCAGGCGTCACCACAGGTCCACAGAGCTTCTATTAGCTACGATCAGCTCGGGGCAGCTGCCCAGAGAAAAGCAGCAGAAGACAGCAGGCAACATCCAGGAAAAAGCAGGAGACACAAAATGACATAAAAAGCAGACACACTAGGGGAGAAGGTGAGGCACTGTGGCAAGGGAGACAGAATAGAGGTGAGAAATGCTGGTGGGAGTAAGCAGTGAGCGCTCTCTTTCTCACATCATCAGCCCGCCGATCAAGTGAATCTCAGTGTCCAGGCAGGTAGTATAGCGAGTGGTGCTCCAGCATGCACGGGAGCCAGATCATGGAGGCAGGTCAGGAGAAGGGGGAGGGCAAGACTCACATCCTCACCTCATCACATCCTCACGTCATCGACTATTATCTCTGTTATTGAGATTAACTACAGATTCTGAAGATGGTGAAGTTATCTGTACTATTTGTTCTCTTGACTTTAAAGGAAAGGAAACCAGTATCAGATGGACAAATTTAATACTATTTAGTATTGTTGTGTAATATAAAAAAAACATGTTTCAAAAACAATTTAGAATCTCTAGTTGGTGGCCAACAAAACCTGTTTTTCTTTCAGGTATAAATAGAGGAATTCCAGGGACAACAGGTAAAGTCTATAAATATATACAGTACAGACCAAAAGTTTGGACACACCTTCTCATTCAAAGAGCTTTCTTTATTTTCATGACTATAAAAATTGTAGAT
Source organism: Bufo gargarizans (assembly GCF_014858855.1). Taxonomy (NCBI): domain Eukaryota; kingdom Metazoa; phylum Chordata; class Amphibia; order Anura; family Bufonidae; genus Bufo; species Bufo gargarizans. Next base: position 712,342,861 of record NC_058081.1, read on the forward strand.
TCACACTGAAGGCATCAAAACTATGAATTAACACATGTGGAATTATATACATAACAAAAAAGTGTGAAACAACTGAAAATATGTCATATTCTAGGTTCTTCAAAGTAGCCACCTTTTGCTTTGATTACTTCTTTGCACACTCTTGGCATTCTCTTGATGAGCTTCAAGAGGTAGTCACCTGAAATGGTTTTCACTTCACAGGTGTGCCCTGTCAGGTTTAATAAGTGGGATTTCTTGCCTTATAAATGGGGTTGGGACCATCAGTTGCGTTGTGGAGAAGTCAGGTGGATACACAGCTGATAGTCCTACTGAATAGACAGATAGAATTTGTATTATGGCAAGAAAAAAGCAGCTAAGTAAAGAAAAACGAGTGGCCATCATTACTTTAAGAAATGAAGGTCAGTCAGTCCGAAAAATTGGGAAAACTTTGAAAGTGTCCCCAAGTGCAGTCACAAAAACCATCAAGCGCTACGAAGAAACTGGCTCACATGCGGACCGCCCCAGGAAAGGTAGACTAAGAGTCACCTCTGCTGCGGAGGATAAGTTCATCCGAGTCACCAGCCTCAGAAATCGCAGGTTAACAGCAGCTCAGAATAGAGACCAGGTCAATGCCACACAGAGTTCTAGCAGCAGACACATCTCTAGAACAACTGTTAAGAGGAGACTGTGTGAATCAGGCCTTCATGGTAGAATATCTGCTAGGAAACCACTGCTAAGGACAGGCAACAAGCAGAAGAGACTTGTTTGGGCTAAAGAACACAAGGAATGGACATTAGACCAGTGGAAATCAGTGCTTTGGTCTAATTAGTCCAAATTTAAGATCTTTGGTTCCAACCACCGTGTCTTTGTGCGATGCAGAAAAGGTGAACGGATGGACTCTACATGCCTGGTTCCCACCGTGAAGCATGGAGGAGGAGGTGTGATGGTGTGGGGGTGCTTTGCTGGTGACACTGTTGGGGATTTATTCAAAATTGAAGGCATACTGAACCAGCATGGCTACCACAGCATCTTGCAGCGGCATGCTATTCCATCCGGTTTGCGTTTAGTTGGACCATCATTTATTTTTCAACAGGACAATGACCCCAAACACACCTCCAGGCTGTGTAAGGGCTATTTGACCATGAAGGAGAAAGATGAAGTTCTGCGCCAGATGACCTGGCCTCCACAGTCACCGGACCTGAACGAAATCAAGATGGTTTGGGGTGAGCTGGACCACAGAGTGAAGGCAAAAGGGCCAACAAGTGCTAAGCATCTCTGGGAACTCCTTCAAGACTGTTGGAAGACCATTTCAGGTGACTACCTCTTGAAGCTCATCAAGAGAATGCCAAGAGCGTGCAAAGCAGTAATCAAAGCAAAAGGTGGCTACTTTGAAGAACCTAGAATATGACATATTTTCAGTTGTTTCACACTTTTTTGTTATGTATATAATTCCACATGTGTTAATTCATAGTTTTGATGCCTTCAGTGTGAATCTACAATTTTCATAGTCATGAAAATAAAGAAAACTCTTTGAATGAGAAGGTGTGTCCAAACTTTTGGTCTGTACTGTATGTCATATATGTACATAATTTGTGAGCTTTACTTGCAATACCCTGCCTGACCAATGGGAGTGCTGTTAACTGGACCTGCACCCACATAATAATAACACTTTTGTATTGGTTAATACAAGGTAAAATTAAAGCTTACACCAAGGCAGCTGACTTGTGTGACCAGGAAGAGAATGTAGCCATTGACTGTGATAGGTCTGTTGGGGGCTGAGGTGAGGGGAAGCTAAATTCTGTTTTCACAGTATTTTGTAAAGCCAAGGGATGAGAGTGTGTAACAAAGTGAGGTTTCAACTGTGTTAAACTCAGAAGACAGGTCCAGGAGGAGGAGGAGGAGGCGGCTGGAGTAATGTCTTTTGTCTTGGCAGTTAGCAGACCGTTGGTGAATTTGGTCAAGGCAGTTTCAGTTGAGTGGTAGGGTCGGAAGCCAGACTGTAACCGGTAAAAAAGGTAGTGAGATGAGAGGTGGGAAGACAATTCAAAGTGGACATGTTGCTCAAGTAGTTTTGAGGAAAACAGGAGTAGGGATATGGGGTGACAGCTTTTTATCTATCTAGCTATCAATCTATCCTTCACAGAGATTGGTGTTAACCACTTCAACCCCGCTTGCTGAAACCCCCTTCATGACCAGAGCACTTTTAACACTTCGGCACTACACTACTTTCACCGTTTATTGCTCGGTCATGCAACTTACCACCCAAATGAATTTTACCTCCTTTTCTTCTCACTAATAGAGCTTACATTTGGTATTATTTTATTGCTGCTGACATTTTTACTTTTTTTGTTATTAATCAAAATGTAACGATTTTTTTGCAAAAAAAAAAGACATTTTTCACTTTCAGCTGTAAAATTTTGCAAAAAAAAACGACATCCATATATAAATTTTTCACCAAGTTTATTGTTCTACATGTCTTTTATAAAAAAAAATATGTTTGGGCAAAAAAAAATGGTTTGTGTAAAAGTTATAGCGTTTATACACTATGGTACAAAAATGTGAATTTCCGCTTTTTGAAGCAGCTCTGACTTTCTGAGCACCTGTCATGATTCCTGAGGTTCTACAATGCCCAAACAGTATAAAAAACCCACAAATGACCCCATTTCGGAAAGTAGACACCCTAAGGTATTCGCTGATGGGCATAGTGAGTTCATAGAACTTTTTATTTTTTGTCACAAGTTAGCGGAAAATGATGATGATTTTTTATTTTATTTTTTTCTTACAAAGTCTCATATTCCACTAACTTGCGACAAAAAATAAAAAATTCTAGGAACTCACCATGCCCATCACAGAATACCTTGGGGTGTCTTCTTTCCAAAATGGGGTCACTTGTGGCGTAGTTATACTGCCCTGGCAATTTAGGGGCCCATATGTGTGAGAAGTACTTTGCAATCAAAATGTGTAAAAAATGACCGGTGAAATCCGAAAGGTGCACTTTGGAATATGTGCCCCTTTGCCCACCTTGGCTGCAAAAAAGTGTGACACATCTGGTATCGCCGTACTCAGGAGAAGTTGGGGAATGTGTTTTGGGGTGTCATTTTACATATACCCATGCTGGGTGAGAGAAATATCTTGGCAAAAGACAACTTTTCCAATTGTTTTATACAAAGTTGGCATTTGACCAATATATTTTTCTCACCCAGCATGGGTATATGTAAAATGACACCCCAAAACACATTCCCCAACTTCTCCTGAGAACGGCGATACCAGATGTGTCACACTTTTTTGCTGCCAAGGTGGGCAAAGGGGCACATATTCCAAAGTGCACCTTTCGGATTTTGCAGGCCATTTTTTACACATTTTGATTGCAAGGTACTTCTCACACATTTGGGTCCCTAAATTGCCAGGGCAGTATAACTACGCCACAAGTGACCCCATTCTGGAAAGAAGACACCCCAAGGTATTCCGTGAGGGGCACGTTGAGTTCCTAGAATTTTTTTTTTTTTGTCACAAGTTAGCGGAAAATGATGATTTTTTTTTTCTTCTCTTTTTTCCTTACAAAGTCTCATATTCCACTAACTTGCGACAAAAAATAAAAAATTCTAGGAACTCGCCATGCCCCTCACGGAATACCTTGGGGTGTCTTCTTTCCAAAATGGGGTCTCTTGTGGAGCAGTTATACTGCCCTGGCAATTTAGGGGCCCATATGTGTGAGAAGTACTTTGCAATCAAAATCTGTAAAAAATGACCTGTGAAATCCGAAAGGTGCACTTTGGAATATGTGCCCCTTTGCCCACCTTGGCAGCAAAAAAGTGTCACACATCTGGTATCGCCGTACTCAGGAGAAGTTGGGGAATGTGTTTTGGGGTGTCATTTTACATATAACCATGCTAGGTGAGAGAAATATCTTGGCAAAAGACAACTTTTCCCATTTTTTTATACAAAGTTGGCATTTGACCAATATATTTTCCTCACCCAGCATGGGTATATGTAAAATGACACCCCAAAACACATTCCCCAATTTCTCCTGAGTACGGCGATACCAGATGTGTCACACTTTTTTGCTGCCAAGGTGGGCAAAGGGGCACATATTTCAAAGTACACCTTTGCGATTTTGCAGGCCATTTTTTACACATTTTGACTGCAAGGTACTTCTCACACATTTGGGCCCCTAACTTGCCAGGGCAGTATAACTACGCCACAAGTGACCCCATTTTGGAAAGAAGACGCCCCAAGGTATTCCGGGAGGGGCACAGCGAGTTCCTAGAATTTTTTTTTTTTGTCACAAGTTAGCGGAAAATGATGATTTTTTTTTTTTCTCTTTTTACACTAACCTTAACCTTTTTGCTTACTGGTGTTTTTTTTTTTTTTTTCTTACCTTTATAGAACAAACCTCTCCTTCCCCATGGGTCAATGTGCAAAGCGCAAATCGCCCACAGATGTGGCGAAGTGCGTTATGCACTTTGTCCCATGTGAAAGGAGACGTTTGCAGCAGCTGTGTGAGTGAATGGGCCCTAATAGCCCTGTGTGCCTGTCCTGGTGAGATGATCCCTATGCTAATAGTGTACCTGTGAGTGGTACTTCCGGAAACACTCTCCAAAGCATAGGGCAGGGTGGTCCGGACAGTCAGGACAGAAATAGCGGGTGTCACGCCTTATTCCACTCCTGCTACAGACACAACATCTTTTTCGGGGTGACGGTTGGGTTGAGGTACCAGGAACGAAATTGGGGAAATGTCGCTCGTGTAGACGGCTAACTACACTGGTGGATGGGGCCACGGAACCTCCTGGGTATAGGAGGTTCTCGATGATCTCTTCCTGAAATTTGAGGAAGGATCCAGTTCTCCCAGCCTTACTGTAGAGAACAAAACTATTATACAGAGCCAATTGAATTAAATATACAGACACCTTCTTATACCAGTGTATGGTTCTGCGGGAAACTAAATACGGAGACAACATCTGGTCATTGAAGTCCACCCCTCCCATGAGCAAATTATAGTCGTGGACTGAGAGGGGCTTTTCAATGACACGGGTTGCTCGCTCAATTTGTATTGTCGTGTCTGCGTGAATGGAGGAGAGCATGTAAACGTCACGCTTGTCTCTCCATTTCACCGCGAGCAGTTCTTCGTTACACAGTGCGGCCCTCTGCCCCCTTGCAAGACGGGTGGTAACGAGCCGTTGGGGGAAGCCCGCGTGACTAGTTCGCGCGGTACCACAGGCGCCAATCCGTTCTAGAAACAAATGCCTAAAGAGGGCCACACTTGTGTAAAAATTGTCCACATAAAGATGGTACCCCTTGCCGAATAAGGGTGACACCAAGTCCCAAACTGTCTTCCCACTGCTCCCCAGGTAGCCAGGGCAACCGACCGGCTCCAGGGTCTGATCTTTTCCCTCATAGATCCGAAATTTGTGGGTATAGCCTGTGGCCCTTTCACAGAGCTTATACAATTTGACCCCATACCGGGCGCGCTTGCTTGGGATGTATTGTTTGAAGCCAAGGTGCCCGGTAAAAAGTATCAGGGACTCGTCTACGCAGATGTTTTGCTCTGGGGTATACAAATCTGCAAATTTCTGGTTGAAATGGTCTATGAGGGGCCGAATTTTGTGGAGCCGGTCAAAAGCAGGGTGGTCTCTGGGACGGGAGGCGGTGTTGTCACTAAAGTGCAGGAAACGCAGGATGGCCTCAAAACGTGCCCTGGACATGGCAGCAGAGAACATGGGCATGTGATGAATTGGGTTCGTGGACCAATATGACCGCAATTCATGCTTTTTTGTCAGGCCCATGTTGAGGAGGAGGCCCAGAAAAGTTTTAATTTCGGAAACTTGAACTGGTTTCCACCGGAAAGGCTGGGCATAAAAGCTTCCCGGGTTAGCGGTGATAAATTGTGTGGCATACCTGTTTGTTTCGGCCACAACTATGTCTAAGAGCTCCGCAGTCAAGAACAGCTCAAAAAATCCCAGGGCCGAACCGATCTGAGCTGTCTCAACCCGAACTCCAGACTGGGCAGTGAAAGGGAAAACTACAGGTGCGGCTGAAGTTGGGGACTGCCAATCAGGGTTTGCCAGCACCTCTGGGATTCTAGGGGCTCTACGGGCACGTCTTTGCGGTGGCTGCGACGGGGTCACTACTGCACGTGCCACCGTACCAGCTTCAACTGCCCTTCTGGTGCTCGCTACTTCACCAGGTTGTACGGCAGTGCTGGTACTAGGTCCAGGGAGGGCTGGGCTGCTGGTGTATGCCTCACCACGTAATCCGACAGCACCAGCTCCACTCTGCTGCTCGTGAAGCGGATCCTGCGCAACCTGTGGTCTAGCGACACGGGGCCGGGTACGCCTGGTGGTATCAGGGACCTCAACCTCCTCGTCCGAACTTTGGGTCAGAGAGCCACTGCTTTCTACAGGTTCGTATTCTGACCCGCTGGATTCATCAGATGAGGGTTCCCACTCCTCATCCGACTGGGTCAGAAGCCTGTAGGCCTCTTCAGAGGAATACCCCCTGTTTGACATTTTGGGCAACTAAATTTAGGGGTATTCCCTGAGACTACCCAAGAAAAAAAAAAAGCAAGCCTGTCTTACAAAGGGGAGGCTAGCGAAGTACCGGAGGCCGCTGCGGTTGATAAAAAATATCAAAACTGATTTTTTTTATCGCCGCAGTGCGTTTAAACTGATTGTGCAGTGATCAAAAAAAAATTTTTTTTGTCACTGTGGTGGGGCGGGCGTGGGTGAATGCACGTGTGGGCGACCGATCAGGCCTGATCGGGCAAACACTGCGTTTTGGGTGGAGGGCGAACTAAAGTGACACTAATACAATTATAGATCTGACCGTGATCAGTTTTGATCACTTCCAGATACTATAAAAGTACAAATGCTGATTAGCGATACGCTAATCAGCGAATAACGGACTGCGGTGCGGTGGGCTGGGCGCTAACTGATCGCTACCTAACCAAGGGGCCTAAACTATACCTAAAACCTAACGGTCAATACCAGTGGAAAAAAAAAGTGACAGTTTACACTGATCACTTTTTCCTTTCACTAGTGATTGACAAAGGGGTGATCAAAGGGTTAATTGGGGTTCAGGGGGGTGATTTGGGGCTAAAGTGTGCTGTTTGGTGTGCTCACTGTGAAGCCTGCTCCTCTGCTGGATCCAACCGACGAAAAGAACCAGCAGAGGAGCAGGCAGCCATATAACAGATCATATTTACAAATATGATCTGTTATCTGGCTCTCTGATTGGATTTTTTGAAAATCATCAGCTTGCCAGCTGCGATCATTGGCTGGCAAGCTGATGACGAAATGGTCCTCTACGAAATGCCGGCCCGAACTGCGCATGCGCGGGCCGCTTAGCGCGTCATCTCGCGTCTCGCGAGATGACGCGTATATGCATCGTTGTGCGCAGCGCTGCCGCCTCCGGACCGCACATCTGCGTTAGGCGGTCCGGAGGCGGTTAATAGCACCAGCACATTCTGAATTAGTGTTGAGCGAATTGAAGTCCATTAAGTGGACTTTGATATGAACTTCAGGGAATATTTGATTTGACCCCTGCTTCATGGTAGAAAATCGATAAAAAATAAATAAAAATATTTGCATGCTTCAAAATCCGTTTTGAATCTCCAGTCGGTGGCCAACAAAACCTGTTTATATTTCAGATATAAATGGAGGAACTCCAGGGTCAACAGGTAAAGTATATAAATATATAGGTCATGTATGTAAATGATTGGTGTGATTTACATGCAGTACTCTGCCTGACTGCATGGAGTGATGTTACCAGGACATATGTCCACATAATACTAATACCTTTCTTTATTTAATAATAGGTGGCTGGTCCTATCAATTTGGTGGAAATCAGCCGGTGAATGGACTTGGTAAGTTTAAAAAAAGAAAAAAAAACAATGATGTGAACATTAATGAATGCAACACCATAAATACATCTTTTCAGAGTTAAAGATTAGTGGGCTCCAAGCAGCTGGAAATGGCTTGGATGTGAGCTTTGAAGGGCAGAGCAGGATCAGAGCTTACTACAAGACAACTGACTTGTGGGACCAAGCAGAGCATGGAGCCATTGACTGAGTTAGATGGGGGAAAGAAATTATTTTTTCTCCATTATAAATACTGTTTTCACTTGGCCCCAGGAGACAGACAGGTCAGTAATGCCAAGGAACGAGAGAGTGGGTAACATAAAGAAGAGGTCCTGGAGATGGAGAAGGCCAGAGTAATGTAATTTTCTTGGCAGTTAGATCGTTGGTAAATTTGGTTAGGGCAGTTTCAGTTAAGTGGTATGGTTGAAAGCCAAACTGTAGCTGTTAAAAAAGGGAGCAAGAAAAGAGGTGGGAGGACAATTCAATACGGACAACATGTTGTTCAAGTACTTTTGAGATAAGTCTTACTATTTGTTGCTTCTTACACAGAAAAACACTGGGTCAGAGGCCTATTGAGGAGTTGCACTCTTTTATTGTCTGATGATTGTGTTGCTCGCTTTTCAGTTTTTCTTTTTTTGTATATATCTACCTATCTTTCTATATCATTTTGCCAACCTCCTGAACATCCAGGGAGCTCCAGAAAAAGGGGAGACCTCCAGTACTCCCACAGGTGTTGGAAAATTTCCTGGGTGTGACAGAAGTCTCTTGGGACCTTCTGCAGATCAACTGCTAGATAGGTCTGGCACTGAGGCTGCATTATCAAATACAGACTCAGGTTCAAACACATAGTTGAGGAGCACAAAAGGGGCCAGGGACCCGCAGTGTGCTGAGCATGTTGTACACCCACCATTTCCAGACAAAGTTAACAAGTTTTATCTAAATCTCTTAGCAAAGTATGATCTGTCTATCTATCTATCTATCCATCTATCATCTCTGTTATTGAGATTAACTGAAGATTCCGGAGATGATGAAGTTATCTGTTCTATTTGTTCTCTTGACTTTAAATGAAAAGGAGACCAATATCAGATGGAAAAATATCATTATATTCAGTATTGCAGTGTATTATAAAACAAAACAGGCATGTTTGAAAACCAGTTTTGACTCTCCAGTCGGTGGCCAATAAAATCTGTTTTTCTTTTAGATATAAAGGGAGGAACTCCAGGGTCAACAGTTAACATATATAAATATATATGTCATATATGTAAATGATTTGTGAGCTTTACTTGCAGTACTCTGCCTGACCAATAGGAGTGCTGTTAACTGGACCTGCACCCACATAGTAATAACACTTTAGTATTGGTTAATACAAGGTAGAATCAAAGCTTACACCAAGGCAGCTGACTTGTGTGACCAGAAAAAGCATGTAGCCATTGACTGTGATAGGTCTGTTGCGGGCTTAGGTAGGGAGAAGCTAAATTCTGTTTTCACTGTATTTTGTAAAGACAAGGGATGAGAGTGTATAACAAAGTGAGGTTTCAACTGTGTCAAACTCAGAAGACATGTCCAGGAGGAAGAGGCTGGAGTAATGTCATTTGTCTTAGCAGTTAGCAGACCATTGGTGAATTTGGTCAAGGCAGTTTCAGTTGAGTGGTAGGGTAGGAAGCCAGACTGTAACCAGTGAAAAAGGGAGTGAGATGAGAGGTGGGAAGACAATTCAAAATGGACATGTTGCTCAAGTAGTTTTGAGGAAAACAGGAGTAGGGATATGGGGTGACATTTTTGATCTATCTAGCTAGCAATCTATCCATCACAGAGATTGGTGTTAATAGCACCAGCACATTGTGAATTAGTGTTGAGTGAATTGAAGTCCATTAAGTGGACTTTCGTATGAATATTAGGAAATATTCGATTTGGTCCCTGCTTCATGGTCACGTGTTTTCTTTCAGCTATAAAGGGAGGAATTCCGGGCTCGACAGGTAAAGTCTATATGTTCTGCCACCTTCACCCGTTGACAGGAGAATGAGTTGATATGGCGTTGAGTTAGACGCTGGGGTCCTTTACAGCTTTTATTAAAAGGATCAGAGTAAAACTATAACAAGAAAATAACAATGCTTACTATGAGGTGAATATATACATATTACAGTATACATGACAAAGCATAACAAAGAACATATTTAATATACAAACACATATAAATACATATGGGGATGGATAACAATATCGGCGGCGTGTGGAGGATGAGGGTAAGATGTAGTTCGATTCAGTTTTCCAGTGTAATATAAAAAAAAATTTGCATGCTTCAAAATTTGTTTTGAATCTCCAGTCGGTGGCCAACAAAACTTGTTTATATTTCAGATATAAATGGAGGAACTCCAGGGTCAACAGGTAAAGTATATAAATATATAGGTCATGTATGTAAATGATGGGTGAGATTTACATGCAGTACTCTGCCTGACTGCATGGAGTGATGTTACCAGGACATATGTCCACATAATACTAATACCTTTCTTTATTTAATAATAGGTGGCTGGTCTTATCAATTTGGTGGAAATCAGCCGGTAAATGGACTTGGTAAGTTTAAAAAAAGAAAAAAAAAAACAATTCTGTGAACATTAATGAATGCAACACCATAAATACATATTTTCAGAGTTAAAGATTGGCGTGCTGCAGGAGGTGGAAAAGGCTTGGATGTGAGCTTTAAAGGGCAGAGCAGAATCAGTGCTTACCACAAGACAACTGACTTGTGGGACCAAGCAGAGCATGGAGCCATTGACTGAGTTAGATGGGGGAAAGAAATTATTTTTTCTATATGATAAATACTGATTTCACTTGGCCCCAGGAGACAGACAGGTCAGTGATGCCAAGGAACGAGAGAGTGTGTAACATAAAGAAGAGGTCCTAGAGTTGAAGAAGGCCAGAGTAATGTAATTTTCTTGGCAGTTAACAGATCATTGGTGAATTTCGTTAGGGCAGTTTCAGTTAAGTGGTATGGTTGAAAGCCAAACTGTAGCTGTTAAAAAAGGGAGCAAGAAAAGGGGTGGGAGGACAATTCAAAATGGAGAACATGTTGTTCAAGTACTTTTGAGATAAGTGTTACTATTTGTTGCTGCTTATAAAGAAAAAACACTGGGTCAGAGGCCTATTGAGGAGTTGCACTCTGTTATTGTCTGATGATTGTGTTGCTCGTTTTTCAGTTTTTCTTTTTTTGTATCTGTCTACCTATCTTTCTATATCATTTTGCCAACCTCCCTGAACATCAAGGGAGCTCCAGAAAAATAGGAGACCTCCAGTATTCCCACAGGTGTTAGAGAATTTCCTGGGTGTGACAGAAGTCTCTTGGGACCTTCTGCAGATCAACTGCTAGATAGGTCTGGCACTGAGGCTGCATCATCAAACACAGACTCAGGTTCAAACACATAGTTGAGGAGCAGAAAAGGGGCCAGGGACCCCCAGTGTGCTGAGCATGTTGTACACCCACCATTTCCAGACAAAGTTAACAAGTTTGATCTAAATCTCTTAGCAAAGTATGATCTATCTATCTATCTATCTATCTATCTATCCATCCATCTATCTATCATCTCTGTTATTTAGATTAACTGAAGATTCCGGAGATGATGTAGTTATCTGTACTATTTGTTCTCTTGACTTTAAATAAAAAGGAGACCAATATTAGATGGAAAAAATATAATTATATTCAGTATTGCCGTGTATTATAAAACAAAACAGGCATGTTTGAAAACCAGTTTTGACTCTCCAGTCGGTGGCCAATAAAATCTGTTTTTCTTTTAGCTATAAGGGGAGGAACTCCAGGGTCAACAGGTAACATATATAAATATATATGTCATATATGTACATGATTTGTGAGCTTTACTTGCAATACCCTGCCTGAACAATGGGAGTGCTGTTAACTGGACCTGCACCCACATAATAAAAACACTTTAGTATTGGTTAATACAAGGTAGAATTAAAGCTTACACCAAGGCAGCTGACTTGTGTGACAAGGAAGAGCATGTAGCCATTGACTGTGATAGGTCTGTTGGGGGCTGAAGTGAGGGGAAGCTAAATTCTGTTTTCACTGTATTTTGTAAAGCCAAGGGATGATAGTGTGTAACAAAGCGAGGTTTCAACTGTGTCAAACTCAGAAGACAGGTCCAGGAAAAGGAGGAGGAGGAGGCTGGAGTAATGTCATTTGTCTTGGCAGTTAGCAGACCGTTGGTGAATTTGGTCAAGGCAGTTTCAGTTGAGTGGTAGGGTCGGAAGCCAGACTGTAACCGGTAAAAAAGGTAGTGAGATGAGAGGTGGGAAGACAATTTAAAGTGGACTTGTTGCTCAAGTAGTTTTGAGGAAAACAGGAGTAGGGATATGGGGTGACAGCTTTTTATCTATCTAGCTAGCAATCTATCTATCGTAGAGATTGGTGTAATAGGACCAGCACATTTTGAATTAGTGTTGAGCAAATTGAAGTCCATTAAGTGGACTTTGATATGAATTTTAGGGCATATTCGATTTGACACATGCTTCATGGTAGAAAATCGATTTTCCCTGACTGGCTTTAAAAACTTAAAATTAAACTTACATCCTTTATTTGAGCACGAAGCGTCGGGTGCTCTATTAAAAGGAGAGACCTCCAGTACTCCGACAGGTGTTGGAGAATTTCCTCGGTGCCACAGAAGTCTCTTGGCCCCTCCTGCAGATCTACAACTAGCTAGTAGAGTTGAGCGAACACCTGGATGTTCGGGTTCGTGAAGTTCGGCCGAACTTCCCGGAAATGTTCGGGTTCGGTATCCGAACTCGACCCGAACTTCGCCCCGAACCAGAACCCCATTGAAGTCATTGACTTTTCGGCACTAAAAAGGCTGTAAAACAGTCCAGGAAAGGGCAAGAGGGCTGCAAAAGGCAGCAAAATGTAGGTAAATCCCCTGCAAACAAATGTGGATAGGGAAATGAATAAAAATAAAAATCAAATAAATAAAAATTAACCAATATCAATTGGAGAGAGGTCCCATAGCAGAGAATCAGGCTTCATGTCATCCACCACTGGAACAGGCCACTGTCAGATATTTAGGCCCCGGCACCCAGACAGAGGAGAGAGGTCCCATAGCAGAGTATCAGGCTTCATGTCATAGCAGAGAATCAGGCTTCATGTCATAGCAGAGAATCAGGCTTCATGTCATAGCAGAGAATCAGGCTTCACGTCACCCACCACTGGAACAGGCCATTGTCAGATATATATGCCCCGGCACCCAGACAGAGGAGAGAGGTCCCATTGCAGAGAATCAGGCTTCATTTCATAGCAGAGAATCAGGCTTCACGTCACCCACCACTGGAACAGGCCACTGTCAGATATTTAGGCCCCGACACCCAGACAGAGGAGAGAGGTCCCATAGCAGAGAATCAGGCTTCATGTCATAGCAGAGAATCAGGCTTCATGTCATAGCAGAGAATCAGGAATCATGTCATAGCAGAGAATCAGGCTTTATGTCATAGCAGAGAATCAGGCTTCACGTCACCCACCACTGGAACAGGCTATTGTCAGATATTTAGGCCCCGGCACCCAGACAGAGGAGAGAGGTCCCATTGCAGAGAATCAGGCTTCTTGTCACCCACCACTGGAACAGGCCACTGTCAGATATTTAGGCCCCGGCACCCAGACAGAGGAGAGAGGTCCCATAGCAAAGATTCAGGCTTCATGTCATAGCAGAGAATCAGGCTTCACGTCACCCACCACTGAAACAGGCCACTGTCAGATATTTAGGCCCCAGCACCCAGACAGAGGAGAGAGGTCCCATTGCAGAGAATCAGGCTTCATGTCACCCACCACTGGAACAGGCCACTGTCAGATATTTAGGCCCCGGCACCCAGACAGAGGAGAGAGGTCCCATAGCAAAGATTCAGGCTTCATGTCATAGCAGAGAATCAGGCTTCATGTCACCCACCACTGGAACAGGCCATTGTCAGATATTTAGGCCCCGGCACCCAGACAGAGGAGAGGTTCATTCAACTTTGGGTTGCCCCGCAATATAATGGTAAAATTAAAAAAAGAGGATTGACTGAAGTGCCCTGGAGTACAAGAATATATTGTTTAGGGGAGGTAGTTATAAATGTCTAATCTGCACAAGGGATGGACAGGTCCTGTGGGATCCATGCCTGGTTCATTTATATGAACGTCAGCTTGTCCACATTGGCTGTGGTTAGCTGGCTGCGTTTGTATGTAATGATGCCCCCTGCCGTGCTGAATACACGTTCAGACTAAACACTGGCCGCCGGGCAGGCCAGCACTTCCAAGGCATAAAAGGCTAGCTCTGGCCACGTGGACAATTTGGAGACCCAGAAGTTGAATGGGGCCGAACCATCAGTCAGTACTTGGAGGGGTGTGCACACATACTGTTCCACTCGTTAGTGAAATGCTGCCTCCTGCTAACACGTTCCGTATCAGGTGGTAGTGCAGTTAGCTGTGGCGTGTTGACAAAACTTTTCCACATCTCTGCCATGCTAACCCTGCCTTCAGAGGAGCTGGCCGTGACACAGCTGCGTTGGCGACCTCTTGCTCCTCCTTTGCCTTCGCCTTGGGCTTCCACTTGTTCCCCTGTGACATTTGGGAATGCTTTCAGTAGCGCGTCTACCAACGTGCGCTTGTACTCGCGCATCTTCCTATCACGCTCCAGTGCAGGAAGTAAGGTGGGCACATTGTCTTTGTACCAGGGATCCAGCAGGGTGGCAACCCAGTAGTCCACACACGTTAAAATGTGGGCAACTCTGCTGTCATTGCGCAGGCACTGCAGCATGTAGTCGCTCATGTGTGCCAGGCTGCCCAGAGGTATGGACAAGCTGTCCTCTGTGGGAGGCGTATCGTCATCGTCCTCCGTTTCCCCCCAGCCACGCACCAGTGATGGGCCCAAGCTGCGTTGGGTGCCACCCCGCTGTGAACATGCTACATCCTCATCCTCCTCCACCTCCTCCTCATCATCGTCCTCCTCGTCCTCCAGTAGTGGGCCCTGTCTGGCCACATTTGTACCTGGCCTCTGCTGTTGCAAAAAATCTCCCTCTGAGTCACTTCTAAGAGACTTGCCTGAAAGTGCTTAAAATGACCCCTCTTCCTCCTCCTCCTGGGCCACCTCCTCTTCCTCCTCCTCCTGGGCCACCTCCTCTTCCATCATCGCCCTAAGTGTTTTCTCAAGGAGACATTTAAGTGGTATTGTAACGCTGATAACGGCGTCATCGCCACTGGCCATGTTGGTGGAGTACTCGAAACAGCGCAACAGGGCACACAGGTCTCGCATGGAGGCCCAGTCATTGGTGGTGTAGTGGTGCTGTTCCGCAGTGCGACTGACCCATGCGTGCTGCAGCTGAAACTCCACTATGGCCTGCTGCTGCTCGCACAGTCTGTCCAGCATGTGCAAGGTGGAGTTCCAACTGGTGGGCACGTCGCATCTGAGGCGGTGAGCGGGAAGGCCGAAGTTACGCTGTAGTTCAGACAGGCGAAGCAGCGGCAGGATGTGAACGCTGGAAGCGCGCACAGATGGCCCGCACTTTATGCAGCAGCTCTGACATGTCGGGGTAGTTGTGAATGAACTTCTGCACTACCAAATTCAGCACATGCGCCAGGCATGTCCGGCTAGTCCCAGAGCTGCAACTGAGATTTCGCCCATTATCGCACACCACCAGGCCGGGCTTGAGGCACACCGGCAGCAACCACTCGTCGGTCTGTTGTTCAATACCCCGCCACAACTCCTGCGCGGTGTGGGGCCTGTCCCCCAAACATATGAGTTTCAGAATGGCCTGCTGACGTTTACCCCGGGCTGTGCTGAAGTTGGTGGTGAAGGTGTGTGGCTGACTGGATGAACTCTGAAAGTCAGTGGCACAACCTTCATTCCATGTGGGGTCTAGGACCTTATCGTCCCCTGCATCGTCTTCCACCCAGTCTTCCTCCCTGACCTTCTGTTCAGTCTGCACACTGCAGAAAGACGCAGCAGTTGGCACCTGTGTTTCATCATCAGAGACGTGCTGAGGTGCTATTCCCATGTCCTCATCATCAAGAAACATAAGTGGTTGTGCGTCAGTGCATTCTATGTCTTCCACTGCTGGGGAAGGGCTAGGTGGATGCCCTTGGGAAACCCTGCCAGCAGAGTCTTCAAACAGCATAAGAGACTGCTGCATAAGTTGAGGCTCAGACAGTTTCCCTGATATGCATGGGGGTAATGTAACAGATTGATGGGCTTGGTTTTTAGGCGCCATCTGTGCGCTTTCTGCAGAAGACTGGGTGGGAGATAATTTGAACGTGCTGGATCCACTGTCGGCCACCCAATTGACTAATGCCTGTACCTGCTCAGGCCTTACCATCCTTAGAACGGCATTGGGCCCCACCAAATATCGCTGTAAATTCTGGCGTCTACTGGGACCTGAGGTAGTTGGTTCACTAGGACGTGTGGCTGTGGAAGAACGGCCACATCCTCTCCCAGCACCAGAGGGTCCACTAACACCACCGCGACCATGTCCGCGTCCCTTTCTAGATGTTTTCCTCATTGTTACCGTTTACCACAATAAGAAAAAAGTTATTTGGCTGAATGTATTGAATTCAAATTCAGGCCTTTTTTTACAGGCACCTAACACTATCTGGCTATCTATTTAGGTACCGTATTACACTAATACAGGCACAGCAGTAACCACAGATTTAGCTGAGTATAAATTGTAGGCCTAGTATTTAGGCCCTGGATGACAGGTTCCGTTTACGGACAGAATTAGACTTGGAGATGCACGGTAGCGTGTGAAGTTATTGAGGATGACCCTATCAGCACCTTCAATTTAATATACCCTTTTATGGATAGATTTAAACTTGGCCTGCTACAGCAGAAACCACTGATTTAGGGAATTGCTCATTTGGGAATTGTATTTCAACCCAGAAAAAAAATATATCCTTTGCCAGACAGCAGACAGTATTACAATTGGCTAGCCACAGCTAAAACACAAGATTTTGGGTACTGCTATTTTGGCAATTGTATTTCACCCCTCAATAAAATAGCAAGCACAGCCAAGCCCCTGATGAAGGATATAGCAAAAAAAAAGAAACACACTATTGATGGTTAAATGTACTTGGTGGCAGCTTGTGCTGGCGCACCACAAGACACAAAATGGCCGCCGATCACCCCAAAAGAAAAAGTGACAGAAAAACGCTCTGGGAAGCCTAAAAACAGTGAGCAATTAAATAGCAGAGGTTGAATGATTCATAGCTGTAGATCGATCACTTCATTAAGTGTTTTTGAAGAGTAAATCACTGCCTAATCTGGCCCTAACAGCAGCAGCTGCATCATATCCCTACAATGATCAGAGCAGAGTGACGTGCAGCGCTACGTGAGTCCAGCTTAAATAGAGGCTGGGTCACATGCTGCACTGGCCAATCACAGCCAGGCCAATAGTAGGCATGGCTGTGATGGCCTCTTGGGGCAAGTAGTATGACGCTTGTTGATTGGCTGCTTTGCAGCCTTTCAAAAAGCACCAAGAAAGCGCCGAACACCGAACCCGAAACCGGACTTTTACGAAAATGTTCGGGTTCGGGTCCGTGTCACGAACACCCCAAAATTCGGTACGAATCCGAACTATACAGTTCGGGTTCGCTCATCCCTACTTACTATGTCTAGCGTTGAGGATGCATCATCAGACTAATCTTCAGGTTCTAAACACATAGTGGAGGAGCAGTAGACAGGGGGCAGGGACCCCCAGTGTGCTTAGCATATTATGCGGCACGATTTTTTTTTAGCTAAAAAAGTCGGAATTACTCTATCTCTGATTTAAATATTATCTATGCATCTATCTATCGATCTATCTATCTATCTATCTAACTAATGCAGGTTTCAAAATAAATTTAAAATCTTCAGACAATGACCAATAAAACGTGTTTTCTTTCAGATATAAAGGGAGGAATTCCGGGCCCGACAGGTAGGGTCTATATGTTCTGTCACCTTCACACGTTGACAGGAGAATGAGTTGACATTGCACTGAGGTAGACGCTGGGGTCCTTTACTGCTTTTATTGAAAGGATCCGAGTAAAACTATAACAAGAAAATAACAATGCTTACTATGAGGTGAATATATACATTTTATAGTATACATGACAAAGCATAACAAAGAACATAAGTAATATGCAAACACATCAAAATACATATAGGGATGGAAAACATATAGGCGGCGTGTGGAGGATGAGGGTAAAATGTAGTTCTATTCAGTTTTCCAGTGTAATGTAAAAAAAATTGCATGCTTTAAAATCCGTTTTGAATCTCCAGTCGGTGGCCAACAAAACCTGTTTATATTTCAGATATAAAAGGAGGAACTCCAGGATCAACAGGTAAAGTATATAAATATATAGGTCGTGTATGTAAATGATTGGTGAGATTTACATGCAGTACTCTGGCTGACTGCATAAAGTTCTGTTAACAGGACATATGTCCACATAATACTAATACCTTTCTTTATTTAATAATAGGTAGCTGGTCATTTGGTGGAAATCAGCCGGTGAATGGACTTGGTAAGTTTAAAAAAAAAAAACAATGCTGTGAACATTAATGAATGCAACACCATAAATACATCTTTTCAGAGTTAAAGATTGGCGGGCTCCAAGCGGTGGAAAAGGCTTGGATGTGTGGTTTAAAGGGCAGAGCAGAATCAGAGCTTACTACAAGACAACTGACTTGTGGGACCAAGCAGAGCATGGAGCCATTGACTGAGTTAGATGGGGAAAATAAATTATTTTTTCTCCATGATAAATACTGTTTTTACTTGGCCCCAGGAGACAGACAGGCCAGTGATGACAAGGAACGAGAGAGTGTGTAACATAAAGAAGAGGTCCGGGAGTTGGAGAAGGCCAGAGTAATGTAATTTTCTTGGCAGTTAGCAGATCGTTGGTAAATTTGGTTAGGGCAGTTTCAGTTGAGTGGTAGGGTTGAAAGCCAAACTGTAGCTATTAAAAAAAGGGAGCAAGAAATGAGGTGGGAGGACAATTCAAAATGGACAACATGTTGTTCAAGTACTTTTGAGATAAGTGTTACTATTTGTTGCTGCTTACAAAGAAAAACACTGGGTCAGAGGCCTAATAAGGAGTTGCACTCTGTTATTGTCTGATGATTGTGTTGCTCGTTTTTCAAATTTTTTTTTTCTATCTGTCTACCTATCTTTCGATAACATTTTGCCAACCTCCCTGAACATCCAGGGAGCTCCAGAAAAAGGGGAGACCTTCAGTACTTTTACAGGTGTTGGAGAATTTCTTGGGTGTGACAGAAGTCTCTTGGGACCTTCTGCAGATCAACTTTTAGCTAGGTCTGGCACTGAGGCTGCATCATCAAACACAGACCCAGGTTCAAACACACAGTGGAGGAGCACAAAAGGGGCCAGGGACTCCCATTGTGCTGAGCATGTTGTTTACCCACCATTTCCAGACAAAGTTTACAAGTTTGATCTAAATCTCTTAGCAAAGTATGATCTATCTATCTATCTTATCCATCTATCATCTCTATTATTAAGATTAACTGAAGATTCCGGAGATGATGAAGTTATCTGTACTATTTGTTCTCTTGACTTTAAATAAAAAGGAGACCAATATCAGATGGAAAAATATAATTTTATTCAGTATTGCAGTGTATTATAAAACAAAACAGGCATGTTTGAAAACCAGTTTTGACTCTCCAGTCGGTGTCCAATAAAATCTGTTTTTCTTTTAGATATAAAGGGAGGAACTCCAGGGTCAACAGTTAACATATATAAATATATATGTCATATATGTAAATGATTTGTGAGCTTTACTTGCAGTACCCTGCCTGACCAATAGGAGTGCTGTTAACTGGACCTGCACCCACATAATAATAACACTTTAGTATTGGTTAATACAAGGTAGAATTAAAGCTTACACCAAGGCAGCTGACTTCTGTGACCAGAAGAAGCATGTAGCCATTGACTGTGATAGGTCTGTTGCGGGCTGAGGTGGGGGGGAAGCTAAATTCTGTTTTCACTGTATTTTGTAAAGACAAGGGATGAGAGTGTATAACAAAGTGAGGTTTCAACTGTGTCAAACTCAGAAGACAGGTCCAGGAGGAGGAAGAGCAGGCTGGAGTAATGTCATTTGTCTTGGCAGTTAGCAGACCGTTGGTGAATTTGGTCAAGGCAGTTTCAATTGAGTGGTAGGGTCGGAAGCCAGACTGTAACCGGTGAAAAAGGGAGTAAGATGAGAGGTGGAAAGACAATTCAAAGTGGACATGTTGCTCAAGTAGTTTTGAGGAAAACAGGAGTAGGGATATGGGGTGACAGCTATTTATCTGTCTAGCTAGCAATTTATTCATTGTAGAGATTGGTGTAATAGCACCAGCACATTCTGAATTAGTGTTGAGCGAATTGAAGTCCATTAAGTAGACTTTGATATGAATTTCAGGGAATATTCGATTTGACACATGCTTCATGGTAGAAAATCGATTTTCCCTGACTGGCTGTAAAAATTAAAATCAAACTTACATCCTTTATTTGAGCACGAAGCGTCGGGTGCTCTATTAAAAGGGAAGACCTCCAGTACTCCGACAGGTGTTGGAGAATTTCCTCGGTGCCACAGAAGTCTCTTGGCCCCTCCTGCAGAATTACAACTAGCTAGGTCTAGCGTTGAGGATGCTTCATCAGACTAATCTTCAGGTTCGAAACACATAGCGGAGGAGCAGTAGACAGGGGGCAGGGACCCCCAGTGTGCTTAGAGTGTTGTGCGCCCACATTTTTCTGACAGCTTTGCTAAAAAAGTCAGAATGACTTTATTTCTGATTTAAATATTATCTATGCATCTATCTATCGATCTATCTATCTATCTACCTAATGCAGGTTTCAAAATCAATTTAAAATCTTCAGACAGTGACCAATAAAACGTGTTTTCTTTCAGATATAAAGGGAGGAATTCCGGGCCCGACAGGTAGGGTCTATATGTTCTGCCACCTTCACCCGTTGACAGGAGAATGAGTTGACATTGCACTGAGGTAGACGCTGGGGTCCTTTACAGCTTTTATTGAAAGGATCCAAGTAAAACTATAACAAGAAAATAACAATGCTTACTATGAGGTGAATATATACATTTTATAGTATACTCGACAAAGCATAAAAAAGAACATATGTAATATACAAACACATAGAAAAACATATGGGGATGGATAACATATAGGCGGCGTGTGGAGGATGAGGGTAAGATGTAGTTCTATTCATTTTTACAGTGTAATATAAAAAAAAATTGCATGCTACAAAATCCGTTTTGAATCTCCAGTATGTGGCCAACAAAACCTGTTTATATTTCAGATATAAAAGGAGGAACTCCAGGGTCAACAGGTAAAGTATATAAATATATAGGCAATGTATGTAAATGATTGGTGAGATTTACTTGCAGTACATTTCCTGATTGCATGGAGTTCTATTAACAGGACAGATGTTCACATAATACTAATACCTTTCTTTATTTAATAATAGGTAGCTGGTCATTTGGTGGAAATCAGCCGGTGAATGGACTTGGTAAGTTTAAAAAAAGAAAAAAAAAACAATGCTGTGAACATTAATGAATGCAACACCATAAATACATATTTTCAGAGTTAAAGATTGGCGTGCTGCAGGCGGTGGAAAAGGCTTGGATGTGTGGTTTGAAGGGCAGAGCAGAATCAGTGCTTATTACAAGACAACTGACTTGTGGGACCAAGCAGAGCATGGAGCCATTGACTGAGTTAGATGGGGGAAAGAATTTTTTTTTTCTCCATGATAAATACTGTTTTCACTTTGCCCCAGGAGACAGACAGGCCAGTGATGCCTAAGGAACGAGAGAGTGGGTAACATATAGAAGAGGTCCTGGAGTTGGAGAAGGCCAGAGTAATGTAATTTTCTTGGCAGTTAGCAGATCGTTGGTGAATTTGGTTAGGGCAGTTTCAGTTGAGTGGTAGGGTTGGAGGCCAAACTGTAGCTATTAAAAAAGGGAGCAAGAAAAGAGGTGGGAGGACAATTTAAAATGGACAACATGTTGTTCAAGTACTTTTGAGATAAGTGTTACTATTTGTTAATGCTTACAAAGAAAAACACTGGGTCAGAGGCCTATAGAGGAGTTGCATTCTGTTATTGTCTGATGATTGTGTTGCTTGTTTTTCAGTTTTTCTTTTTTTGTATCTGCCTACCTATCCTTCTATATTATTTCTGCTAACCTCCCTAAACCTCCAGGGAGCTCCAGAAAAAGGAGAGACCTTCCGTACTCCCACAGGTGTGACAGACGTCTCTTGGGACCTTCTGCAGATCAACTGCTAGATAGATCTGGCACTGAGGCTGCATCATCAAACACAGACCAATGTTCAAACACATAGTTGAGGAGCACAAAAGGGGCCAGGGACCCCCAGTGTGCTGAGCATGTTGTACACCCACCGTTTCCAGACAAAGTTAACAAGTTTGATCTAAATCTCTTAGCAAAGTATGGTCTATCTATCTATCTATCTATCCATCTATCATCTCTATTATTGAGATTAACTGAAGATTCCAGAGATGATGAAGTTATCTGTACGATTTGTTCTCTTGACTTTAAATGAAAAGGAGACCAATATCAGATGGGAAAATATAATTATATTCAGTATTGCAGTGTATTATTAAACAAAACAGGCATGTTTGAAAACCAGTTTTGACTCTCCAGTCGGTGGCCAATAAAATCTGTTTTTATTTTAGATATAAAGGGAGGAACTCCAGGGTCAACAGGTAACATATATAAATATATAGAGTACAGACCAAAAGTTTGGACACACGTTCTCATTCCAAGAGTTTTCTTTATTTTCATGACTATGAAAATTGTAGATTCACACTGAAGGCATCAAAACTATGAATTAACACATGTGGAATTATATACATAACCAAAAAGTGTGAAACAACAGAAAATATGTCATATTCTAGGTTCTTCAAAGTAGCCACCTTTTGCTTTGATTACTGCTTTGCACACTTCTTGGCATTCTTTTGATGAGCTTCAAGAGGTAGTCACCTGAAATGGTCTTCCAACAGTGTTGAAGGAGTTCCCAGAGATGCTTAGCAATTGTTGGCCCTTTTGCCTTCACTCTGCGGTCCAGCTCACCCCAAACCATCTCGATTGGGTTCAGGTCCGGTGACTGTGGAGGCCAGGTCATCTGGCGCAGCACCCCATCACTCTCCTTCATGGTCAAATAGCCCTTACACAGCCTGGAGGTGTGTTTGGGGTCATTGTCCTGTTGAAAAATAAATGATGGTCCAACTAAACGCAAACCGGATGGAATAGCATGCCGCTGCAAGATGCTGTAGTAGCCACGCTGGTTCAGTATGCCTCCAATTTTGAATAAATCCCCAACAGTGTCAACAGCAGAGCACCCCCACACCATCACACCTCCTCCTCCATGCTTCACGGTGGGAACCAGGCATGTAGAGTCCATCCGTTCACCTTTTCTGCATCGCACAAAGACACAGTGGTTGGAACCAAAGATCTCAAATTTGGACTCATCAGACCAAAGCACAGATTTCCACTGGTCTAATGTCCATTCCTTGTGTTCTTTAGCCCAAACAAGTCTCTTCTGCTTGTTGCCTGTCCTTAGCAGTGGTTTCCTAGCAGATATTCTACCATGAAGGCCTGATTCACACAGTCTCCTCTTAACAGTTGTTCTAGAGATGTGTCTGCTGCTAGAACTCTGTGTGGCATTGACCTGGTCTCTAATCTGAGCTGCTGTTAACCTGCGATTTCTGAGGCTGGTGACTCGGATGAACTTATCCTCCGCAGCAGAGGTGACTCTTGGTCTTCCTTTCCTGGGGCGGTCCGCATGTGAGCCAGTCTCTTTGTAGCGCTTGATGGTTTTTGTGACTGCACTTGGGGACACTTTCAAAGTTTTCCCAATTTTTCGGACTGACTGACCTTCATTTCTTAAAGTAATGATGGTGTCACGGCTGAGGATGGGGGAAACCCTCAGCCTTGCGATGCCAAGCGATGTTAGTCGCTGCTCGGCCAGGAGAACAGAATAAGGGAGCAGGTCACCTCCTAACGCATCCCTAATCGGACCCTAACTCCTAGCTGTATGAGCCAACCTTGAAGGTAGGAGGGCTCATGCTCAGGAACCTCAGATCCCTACTCACCCTCTGCCGATCCCTGAGCTAGGAGCTGGGTAGACCACCTGTTCCTCCTGGACGCGGAGAAACAGGAGTCTAAACTGGCCGAGCTGCAAGGGGATATAAAACATAAACAGACTTCACATAAACATAAACTTAACATCACATAACAACATTTATGACCACAAGGGTGGCCCTCACTGGCAGATGGAAAATAAGAAGGAGGATGACTCCAGCTTACATAGCTGAAGTACCCCTCAGACTTCTGAAACACAGCAGAAGCTATATAGGCCCAAGTAGCCACACCCACACTCAGACACACCCAGTGCACACACACTAGGAAGGAAGTTAACCCTTCCAACACCAGGGAAGGGAAGACAGCAACTAAAGGGGAATACACACACAATAAACCCCGTGCACACCAAACAAGGAAAGTGCACACATATAAACACACGTTGCCAAGTGCAACCGCATGCACAACATAGCAAGCTGCCTCGCAACAGCTCAGGCTGCTATGCTGCCACATAAACAACGTTGCCAGCGGCAACCACAGGTGAGGCAACATACTACAGCCCTCACCTGTGATTGACAACCCGACCTAGACCGCCGGCAACCGCATGCGGTAACAGGAGTCATGGTCGTGACAGATGGCCACTCGTTTTTCTTTACTTAGCTGCTTTTTTCTTGCCATAATACAAATTCTAACAGTCTATTCAGTAGGACTATCAGCTGTGTATCCACCTGACTTCTCCACAACGCAACTGATGGTCCCAACCCCATTTATAAGGCAAGAAATCCCACTTATTAAACCTGACAGGGCACACCTGTGAAGTGAAAACCATTTCAGGTGACTACTTCTTGAAGCTCATCAAGAGAATGCCAAGAGTGTGCAAAGCAGTAATCAAAGCAAAAGGTGGCTACTTTGAAGAACCTAGAATATGACATATTTTCAGATGTTTCACACTTTTTTGTTATGTATATAATTCCACATGTGTTAATTCATAGTTTTGATGCCTTCAGTGTGAATCTACAATTTTCATAGTCATGAAAATAAAGAAAACTCTTTGAATGAGAAGGTGTGTCCAAACTTTTGGTCTGTACTGTATGTCATATATGTACATGATTTGTGAGCTTTACTTGCAGTACCCTGCCGGACCAATGGTAGTGCTGTTAACTGGACCTACACCCACATAATATTAACACTTTAGTATTGGTTAATACAAGGTAGAAATAAAGCTTACACCAAGGCAGCTGACTCGTGTGACCAGGAAGTGCATGTAGCCATTGACTGTGATAGGTCTGTTGGGGGCTGAGGTGGGGGGAAGCTAAATTCTGTTTTCACTGTATTTTGTAAAGCCAAGGGATGAGAGTGTGTAACAAAGTAAGGTTTCAACTGTGTCAAATTCAGAAGACAGGTCCCGGAGGAGGAGGAGGAGGCTGGAGTAATGTCATTTGACTTGGCAGTTAGCAGACCGTTGGTGAATTTGGTCAAGGCAGTTTCAGTTGAGTGGTAGGGTCGGAAGCCAGACTGTAACCGGTGAAAAAGGGAGTGAGATGAGAGGTGGGAAGACAATTCAAAGTGGACATGTTGCTCAAGTAGTTTTGAGGAAAACAGGAGTAGGGATATGGGGTGACAGCTTTTTATCTATCTAGCTATCAATCTATCCATCACAGAGATTGGTGTTAATAGCACCAGCACATTCTGAATTAGTGTTGAGCGAATTAAAGTCCATTAAGTGGACTTTGATATGAACTTCAGGGAATATTCGATTTGACCCCTGCTTCATGGTAGAAAATCGATTAAAAAAAATATATATATTTGCATGCTTCAAAATCCGTTTTGAATCTCCAGTCGGTGGCCAACAAAACCTGTTTATATTTCAGATATAAATGGAGGAACTCCAGGGTCAACAGGTAAAGTATATAAATATATAGGTCATGTATGTAAATGATTGGTGAGATTTACATGCAGTACTCTGCCTGACTGCATGGAGTGATGTTACCATGACATATGTCCACATAATACTAATACCTTTCTTTATTTATTAATAGGTGGCTGGTCTTATCAATTTGGTGGAAATCAGCCGGTGAATGGACTTGGTAAGTTAAAAAAAAGAAAAAAAAACAATGCTGTGAACATTAATGAATGCAACACCATAAATACATCTTTTCAGAGTTAAAGATTAGTGGGCTGCTAGCAGGTGGAAAAGGCTTGGATGTGAGCTTTGAAGGGCAGAGCAGGATCAGAGCTTACTACAAGACAACTGACTTGTGGGACCAAGCAGAGCATGGAGCCATTGACTGAGTTAGATGGGGGAAAGAAATTATTTTTTCTCCATTATAAATATTGTTTTCACTTGGCCCCAGGAGACAGACAGGTCAGTAATGCCAAGGAACGAGAGAGTGGGTAACATAAAGAAGAGGTCCTGGAGATGGAGAAGGCCAGAGTAATGTAATTTTCTTGGCAGTTAGATCATTGGTAAATTTGGTTAGGGCAGTTTCAGTTAAGTGGTAGGGTTGGAAGCCAAACTGTAGCTGTTAAAAAAGGGAGCAAGAAAAGAGGTGGGAGGACAATTCAATAAGGACAACATGTTCTTCAAGTACTTTTGAGACAAGTCTTACTATTTGTTGCTTCTTACACAGAAAAACACTGGGTCAGAGGCCTATTGAGGAGTTGCACTCTTTTATTGTCTAATGATTGGGTTGCTCGCTTTTCAGTTTTTCTTTTTTTGTATATGTCTACCTATCTTTCTATATAATTTTGCCAACCTCCCTGAACATCCAGGGAGCTCCAGAAAAATGGGAGACCTCCAGTACTCCCACAGGTGTTGGAGAATTTCCTGGGTGTGACAGAAGTCTCTTGGGACCTTCTGCAGATCAACTGCTAGATAGAGATGTTCCGAACTATTCGCCGGCGAATAGTTCCCGGCGAACATAGCTTGTTCGCGTTCGCCGCTGCGGGCGAACATATGCGATGTTCGGTCCGCCTCCTATACGTCATCATTGAGCAAACTTTGACCCTGTACCTCACAGTCAGCAGACACATTCCAGCCAATCAGCATACCCTCCCTCCCAGACCCTCCCACCGCCTATCAAAAAGCAAGGACAGCATCCATCTTAGATTAATTCTGAAGCTGCAGAACTTGACTTTAGGAGTAGTAGTCTTTGCGAATTTTGCTCTATATTCGTTTTTTTTTCGAATATTCGCTATATTGCTATATATTCTTGTTTTAGAATATTACGAATATTCGAAAAAAACAAAGTTATAGCAATATAGCGAATATTCGAAAAAAAAAACGAATATAGAGCAATTTAGCTAATATAGTGCTATAATCTTTTTATTTTTTATAGTTGTAATTTTTTTCCAATCTCAACTATTAGACAAAGAAGATTATAGCACTATATTAGCTAAATTGCTCTATATTCGTTTCTTTCGAATATTTGCTATATTGCTATATAGTCTTGTTTTAGAATATTACGAATATTCGAAAAAACGAAGTTATAGCATTAGCAATATAGCGAATATTCGAAAAAAATCGAATATAGAGCAATTTAGCTAATATAGTGCTATAATCTTCTTTGTCTAATAGTTGTAAGTTGAAAAATTAGAATAAAAAAATTTGAATCCGAAAATTCGAATTATGAAAATTTGCATATTACACAATCATTACCGTGCCGATTTTTGCGAGTAAAAAAAAAAGATCGCGAATATTCGAATTTTCAAATATTCGCCGATTATTCAAAGAAATATTCGCGAAATATCGCGAATTCGAATATGACCCCTGCTGCTCATCACTAGAAAAGAGGTGGGAGGACAATTCAATAAGGACAACATGTTGTTCAAGTACTTTTGAGATAAGTGTTACTATTTGTTGCTTCTTACACAGAAAAACACTGGGTTAGAGGCCTATTGAGGAGTTGCACTCTTTTATTGTCTGATGATTGTGTTGCTCGCTTTTCAGTTTTTCTTTTTTTGTATATGTCTACCTATCTTTCTATATCATTTTGCCAACCTCCCTAAACATCCAGGGAGCTCCAGAAAAAGGGGAGACCTCCAGTACTCCCACAGGTGTTGGAGAATTTCCTGGGTGTGACAGAAGTCTCTTGGGACCTTCTGCAGATCAACTGCTAGATAGTTCTGGCACTGAGGCTGCATCATCAAATACAGACTCAGGTTCAAACACATAGTTGAGGAGCACAAAAGGGGCCAGGGACCCCCAGTGTGCTGAGCATGTTGTACACCCACCATTTCCAGACAAAGTTAACAAGTTTTATCTAAATCTCTTAGCAAAGTATGATCTATCTATCTATCTATCTATCTATCTATCTATCCATCTATCATCTCTGTTATTGAGATTAACTGAAGATTCCGGAGATGATGAAGTTATCTGTACTATTTGTTCTCTTGACTTTAAATGAAAAGGAGACCAATATCAGATGGAAAAATATCATTATATTCAGTATTGCAGTGTATTATAAAACAAAACAGGCATGTTTGAAAACCAGTTTTGACTCTCCAGTCGGTGGCCAATAAAATCTGTTTTTCTTTTAGATATAAAGGGAGGAACTCCAGGGTCAACAGTTAACATATATAAATATATATGTCATATATGTAAATGATTTGTGAGCTTTACTTGCAGTACCCTGCCTGACCAATAGGAGTGCTGTTAACTGGACCTGCACCCACATAATAATAACACTTTAGTATTGGTTAATACAAGGTAGAATTAAAGATTACACCAAGGCAGCTGACTTCTGTGACCAGAAAAAGCATGTAGCCATTGACTGTGATAGGTCTGTTGCGGGCTGAGGTGGGGGGAAGCTAAATTCTGTTTTCACTGTATTTTGTAAAGACAAGGGATGAGAGTGTATAACAAAGTGAGGTTTCAACTGTGTCAAACTCAGAAGACAGGTCCAGGAGGAGGAAGAGCAGGCATGAGTAATGTCATTTGTCTTGGCAGTTAGCAGACCGTTGGTGAATTTGGTCAAGGCAGTTTCAGTTGAGTGGTAGGGTCGGAAACCAGACTGTAACCGGTAAAAAAGGTAGTGAGATGAGAGGTGGGAAGACAATTTAAAGTGGACTTGTTGCTCAAGTAGTTTTGAGGAAAACAGGAGTAGGGATATGGGGTGACAGCTTTTTATCTATCTAGCTAGCAATCTATCTATCGTAGAGATTGGTGTAATAGCACCAGCACATTTTGAATTAGTGTTGAGCAAATTGAAGTCCATTAAGTGGACTTTGATATGAATTTTAGGGAATATTCGATTTGACACATGCTTCATGGTAGAAAATCGATTTTCCCTGACTGGCTTTAAAAACTTAAAATCAAACTTACATCCTTTATTTGAGCACGAAGCGTCGGGTGCTCTATTAAAAGGAGAGACCTCCAGTACTCCGACAGGTGTTGGAGAATTTCCTCGGTGCCACAGAAGTCTCTTGGCCCCTCCTGCAGATCTACAACTAGCTAGTAGAGTTGAGCGAACACCTGGATGTTCGGGTTCGAGAAGTTCGGCCGAACTTCCCGGAAATGTACGGGTTCGGGATCCGAACTCGACCCGAACTTTACCCCGAACCCGAACCCCATTGAAGTCAATGGGGACCCAAACTTTTCGGCACTAAAAAGGCTGTTAAACAGCCCAGGAAAGGGCAAGAGGGCTGCAAAAGGCAGCAAAATGTAGGTAAATCCCCTGCAAACAAATGTGGATAAGGAAATAAATAATTATAAAAATAAAAATAAAATAAATAAAAATTAACCAATATCAATTGGAGACAGGTCCCATAGCAGAGAATCAGGCTTCATGTCACCCACCACTGGAACAGGCCACTGTCAGATATTTAGGCCCTGGCACCCAGACAGAGGAGAGAGGTCCCATAGCAGAGAATCAAGCTTCATGTCATAGCAGAGAATCAGGCTTCATGTCATAGCAGAGAATCAGGCTTCATGTCATAGAAGAGAATCAGGCTTCACGTCACCCACCACTGGAACAGGCCATTGTCAGATATTTATGCCCCGGGTCCCAGACAAAGGAGAGAGGTCCCATTGCAGAGAATCAGGCTTCATGTCACCCACCACTGGAATAGACCATTGTCAGATATTTAGGCCCCGGCACCCAGACAGAGGAGAGAGGTCCCATAGCAGAGAATCAGGCTTCATGTCATAGCAGAGATTCAGGCTTCATGTCATAGCAGAGAATCAGGCTTCATGTCATAGCAGAGAATCAGGAATCATGTCATAGCAGAGATCCAGGCTTCATGTCATAGCAGAGAATCAGGCTTTATGTCATAGCAGAGAATCAGGCTTTACGTCACCCACCACTGGAACAGGTCGTTGTCAGATATTTAGGCCCCGGCACCCAGACAGAGGAGAGGTTCATTCAACTTTGGGTTGCCCTGCAATATAATGGTAAAATCCGAAAAAGAGGATTGAATGAAGTGCCCTGGAGTACAAGAATATATTGTTAAGGGGAGGTAGTTATAAATGTCTAATCTGCACAAGGGATGGACAGGTCCTGTGGGATCCATGCCTGGTTCATTTTTATGAACGTCAGCTTGTCCACATTGGCTGTGGATAGGCGGCTGTATTTGTCTGTAATGACGCCCCCTACCGTGCTGAATACACGTTCAGTCAAAACACTGGCCGTCGGCAGGCCAGCACCTCCAAGGCATAAAAGGCTAGCTCTGGCCACGTGGACAATTTGGAGACCCAGAAGTTGAATGGGGCCGAACCATCAGTCAGTACGTGGAGGGGTGTTCACACGTACTGTTCCACCATGTTAGTGAAATGCTGCCTCCTGCTAACACGTTCCGTATCAGGTGGTGTTGCAGTTAGCTGTGGCGTGGTGACAAAACTTTTCCACATCTCTGCCATGCTAACCCTGCCCTCAGAGGAGCTGGCCGTGACACAGCTGGTGACCTCTTGCTCCTCCTCTGCCTTCGCCTTGGGCTTCCACTTGTTCCCCTGTGACATTTGGGAATGCTCTCAGTAGCGCGTCTACCAACGTGCGCTTGTACTCACGCATCTTCCTATCATGCTCCAGTGTAGGAAGTAAGGTGGGCACATTGTCTTTGCAACCAGGGATCCAGCAGGGTGGCAACCCAGTAGTCCACACACGTTAAAATGTGGGCAACTCTGCTGTCGTTGCGCAGGCACTGCAGCATGTAGTCGCTCATGTGTGCCAGGCTGCCCAGAGGTATCCTCTGTGGGAGGTGTATCGTCATTGTCCTCCGTTTCCCCCCAGCCACGCACCAGTGATGGGCCCAAGCTGCGTTGGGTGCCACCCCGCTGTGAACATGCTTCATCCTCATCCTCCTCCACCTCCTCCTCATCCTCATCCTCCTTGTCCTCCAGTAGTGGGCCCTGTCTGGCCACATTTGTACCTGGCCTCTGCTGTTGCAATAAATCTCCCTCTGAGTCACTTCTAAGAGACTGGCCTGAAAGTGCTAAAAATGACCCCTCTTCCTCCTCCTCCTGGGCCACCTCCTCTTGCATCATCGCCCTAAGTGTTTTCTCAAAGAGACATAGAAGTGGTATTGTAACGCTGATAACGGCGTCATCGCCACTGGCCATGTTGGTGGAGTACTCGAAACAGCGCAACAGGGCACACAGGTCTCGCATGGAGGCCCAGTCATTGGTGGTGTAGTGATGCTGTTCCGCAGTGCGACTGACCCGTGTGTGCTGCAGCTGAAACTCCACTATGGCCTGCTGCTGCTCGCACAGTCTGTCCAGCATGTGCAAGGTGGAGTTCCACCTGGTGGGCACGTCGCATATGAGGCGGTGTTCGGGAAGGCCGAAGTTACGCTGTAGAGCAGACAGGCGAGCAGCGGCAGGATGTGAATGCCGGAAGCGCGCACACACGGCCCGCACTTTATGCAGCAGCTCTGACATGTCGGGGTAGTTGTGAATGAACTTCTCCACTACCAATTTCAGCACATGCGCCAGGCAAGGGATGTGCGTCAAACCGGCTAGTCCCAGAGCTGCAACGAGATTTCGCCCATTATCGCACACCACCAGGCCGGGCTTGAGGCTCACCGGCAGCAACCACTCATCGGTCTGTTGTTCAATACCCCGCCACAACTCCTGCGCGGTGTGGGGCCTGTCCCCCAAACATATGAGTTTCAGAATAGCCTGCTGACGTTTACCCCGGGCTGTGCTGAAGTTGGTGGTGAATGTGTGTGGCTGACTGGATGAGCAGGTGGAAGAAGAGGAGGAGGAAGCCGAGAAGGAGGAGGAGGCTACAGGAGGCAAAGAATGTTGCCCTGCGATCCTTGGCGGTGGAAGGACGTGCGCCAAACAGCTCTCCGCCTGGGGCCCAGCCGCCACTACATTTACCCAGTGTGCAGTTAGGGAGATATAGCGTACCTGGCCGTGCTTACTGGTCCACGTATCTGTGGTTAGGTGGACCTTGCCACAGATGGCGTTGCGCAGTGCACACTTGATTTTATCGGATACTTGGTTGTGCAGGGAAGGCACGGCTCTCTTGGAGAAGTAGTGGCGGCTGGGAACAACATACTGTGGGACAGCAAGCGACATGAGCTGTTTGAAGCTGTCTGTGTCCACCAGCCTGAATGACAGCATTTCATAGGCCAGTAGTTTAAAAATGCTGGCATTCAGGGCCAGGGATCGAGGGTGGCTAGGTGGGAATTTACGCTTTCTCTCAAATGTTTGTGAGATGGAGAGCTGAACACTGCCGTGTGACATGGTGGAGATGCTTGGCGACGAAGGTGGTGGTGTTGGTGGTACATCCTCTGTTTGCTGGGCGGCAGGTGCCAACGTTCCTCCAGAGGCGGAGAAAGAGGCCCAGGCAGCAGTAGAAGAGGTAGCAGGGGGAGCCTGAGTGAGTTCCTTGTTTTAAGGTGTTTACTCCACTGCAGTTCATGCTTTGCATGCAGGTGCCTGGTCATGCAGGTTGTGCTAAGGTTCAGAACGTTAATGCCTTGTTTCAGGCTCTGATGGCACAGTGTGCAAACCACTCGGGTCATCATCAAGAAACATAAGTGGTTGTGCGTCAGTGCATTCTATGTCTTCCACCGCTGGGGAAGGGCTAGGTGGATGCCCTTGGGAAACCCTGCCAGCAGAGTCTTCAAACAGCATAAGAGACTGCTGCATAAGTTGAGGCTCAGACAGTTTCCCTGATATGCATGGGGGTAATGTGACAGACTGATGGGCTTGGTTTTCAGGCGCCATCTGTGCGCTTTCTGCAGAAGACTGGGTGGGAGATAATTTGAACGTGCTGGATCCACTGTCGGCCACCCAATTGACTAATGCCTGTACCTGCTCAGGCCTTACCATCCTTAGAACGGCATTGGGCCCCACCAAATATCGCTCTAAATTCAGGCATCTACTGGGACCTAAGGTAGTTGGCACACTAGGACGTGTGGCTGTGGCAGAACGGCCACGTCCTCTTCCAGCACCAGAGGGTCCACTAACACCACCACGACCATGTCCGCGTCCGCGTCCCTTACTAGATGTTTTCCTCATTGTTACCGTTCACCACAATAAGAAAAAAATTATTTGGCTGAATGTATTGAATTCAAATTCAGGCTTTTTTTTACAGGCACCTAACACTATCTGGCTATCTATTTAGGTACACTAATACAGGCACAGCAGTAACCACAGATTTAGCTGAGTATACATTTTAGGCCTAGTATTTAGGCCCTGGGTGACAGGTATACGTTTACGGACAAAATTAGACTTGGAGATGCACGGTAGCGTGTGAAGTTATTGAGGATGACCCTATCAGCACCTTCAATGTAATATACCCTTTTATGGATAGATTTAAACTTGGCCTGCTACAGCAGAAACCATTGATTTAGGGAATTGCTCATTTGGGAATTGTATTTCAACCCAGAAAAAAAATATATCCTTTGCCAGACAGCAGACAGTATTACAATTGGCTAGCCACAGCTGAAACACCAGATTTTGGGTACTGCTATTTTGGCAATTGTATTTCACCCCTCAATAAAATAGCAAGCACAGCCAAGCCCCTGATGAAGGATATAGCAAAAAAAAAAACATACTATTGATGGTTAAATGTACTTGGTGGCAGCTTGTGCTGGCGCACCACAAGACACAAAATGGCCGCCGATCACCCCAGAAAAAAGTGACAGAAAAACGCTCTGGGAAACCTAAAAACAGTGAGCAATTAAATAGCAGAGGTTAAATGATTCACAGCTGTAGATCGATCACTTCATTAAGTGTTTTTGAAGAGTAAATCACTGCCTAATCTGGCCCTAACAGCAGCAGCTGCATCCTATCCCTACACTGGTCAGAGCAGAGTGACGTGCAGCGCTACGTGACTCCAGCTTAAATAGAGGCTGGGTCACATGCTGCACTGGCCAATCACAGCCATGCCAATAGTAGGCATGGCTGTGATGGCCTCTTGGGCAAGTAGTATGACGCTTGTTGATTGGCTGCTTTGCAGCCTTTCAAAAAGCACCAAGAAAGCGCCGAACACCGAACCCGAACCCGGACTTTTACGAAAATGTTCGGGTTCGGGTCCGTGTCACGAACACCCCAAAATTCGGTACGAACCCGAACCATACAGTTCGGGTTCGCTCATCCCTACTTGCTAGGTCTAGCGTTGAGGATGCATCATCAGACTAATCTTCAGGTACTAAACACATAGCGGAGGAGCAGTAGACAGGGGGCAGGGACCCCCAGTGTGCTTAGCATATTGTGTGGCCAGATTTTTCTGACAGCTTTGCTAAAAAAGTTGGAATGACTCTATCTCTGATTTAAATATTATCTATGCATCTATCTATCGATCTTTCTATCTATCTATCTACCTAATGCAGGTTTCAAAATCAATTTAAAATCTTCAGACAATGACCAATAAAACGTGTTTTCTTTCAGCTATAAAGGGAGGAATTCCGGGCCCGACAGGTAAAGTCTATATGTTCTGCCACCTTCACCCGTTGACAGGAGAATGAGTTGACATTGCACTGAGGTAGATGCTGGGGTCCTTTACAGCTTTTATTGAAAGGATCCGAGTAAAACTATAACAAGAAAATAACAATGCTTACTATGCGGTGAATATATACATATTATAGTATACATGACAAAGCATAACAAAGAACATAAGTAATATACAAACACATAGAAATACATAAGGGGATGGATAACATATAGGCGGCGTGTGGAGGATGAGGGTAAGATGTAGTTCTATCCGTTTTGAATCTCCAGTCGGTGGCCAACAAAACCTGTTTATATTTCAGATATAAAAGGAGGAACTCCAGGGTCAACAGGTAAAGTATATAAATATATAGGTCATGTATGTAAATGATTGGTGAGATTTACATGCAGTACTCTGCCTGACTGCATAAAGTTCTGTTAACAGGACATATGTCCACATAATACTAATACCTTTCTTTATTTAATAATAGGTAGCTGGTCATTTGGTGGAAATCAGCCGGTGAATGGACTTGGTAAGTTTAAAAAAAAAAAAAACAATGCTGTGAACATTAATGAACGCAACACCATAAATACATCCTTTCAGAGTTAAAGATTGGCGGGCTCCAAGAGGTGGAAAAGGCTTGGATGTGTGGTTTGAAGGGCAGAGCAGAATCAGAGCTTACTACAAGACAACTGACTTGTGGGACCAAGCAGAGCATGGAGCCATTGACTGAGTTAGATGGGGGAAAGAAATTATTTTTTCTCAATGATAAATACTGTTTTCACTTGGCCCCAGGAGACAGACAGGTCAGTAATGACAAGAAATGAGAGAGTGTGTAACATGAAGAAGAGGTCCGGGAGTTGGAGAAGGCCAGAGTAATGTAATTTTCTTGGCAGTTAGCAGATCGTTGGTAAATTTGGTTAGGGCAGTTTCAGTTAAGTGGTAGGGTTGAAAGCCAAACTGTAGCTGTTAAAAAAAGGGAGCAAGAAATGAGGTGGGAGGACAATTCAAAATGGACAACATGTTGTTCAAGTACTTTTGAGATAAGTGTTACTATTTGTTGCTGCTTACAAAGAAAAACACTGGGTCAGAGGCCTATTAAGGAGTTGCACTCTGTTATTGTCTGACGATTCTGTTGCTCGTTTTTCCTTTTTTTTTTTTTTTTGTATCTGCCTACCTATCGTTCTATACCATTTTGCCAACCTCCCTGAACATCTAGGGAGCTCCCTAAAAAGGGGAGACCTTCAGTACTTTCACAGGTGTTGGAGAATTTCTTGGGTGTGACAGAAGTCTCTTGGGACCTTCTGCAGATCAACTGCTAGCTAGGTCTGGCACTGAGGCTGCATCATCAAACACAGACCCAGGTTCAAACACATAGTGGAGGAGCCGAAAAGGGGCCAGGGACCCCCATTGTGCTGAGCATGTTGTTTACCCACCATTTCCAGACAAAGTTAACAAGTTTTATCTAAATCTCTTAGCAAAGTATGATCTATCTATCTATCTATCTATCTATCTATCCATCTATCATCTCTATTATTAAGATTAACTGAAGATTCCGGAGATGATGAAGTTAACTGTACTATTTGTTCTCTTGACTTTAAATGAAAAGGAGACCAATATCAGATGGAAAAATATAATTATATTCAGTATTGCAGTGTATTATTAAACAAAACAGGCATGTTTGAAAACCAGTTTTGACTCTCCAGTTGGTGGCCAATAAAATCTGTTTTTCTTTTAGATATAAAGGGAGGAACTCCAGGGTCAACAGGTAACATATATAAATATATATGTCATATATGTACATGATTTGTGAGCTTTACTTGCAGTACTCTGCCTGACCAATAGGAGTGCTGTTAACTGGACCTACACCCACATAATAATAACACTTTAGTATTGGATAATACAAGGTAGAATTAAAGCTTAAACCAAGACAGCTGACTCGTGTGACTAGGAAGAGCATGTAGCAATTGACTGTGATAGGTCTGTTGGGGGCTGAGGTGGGGGGAAGCTAAATTCTGTTTTCACTGTATTTTGTAAAGCCAAGGGATGAGAGTGTGTAACAAAGTGAGGTTTCAACTGTGTCAAACTCAGAAGACAGGTCCAGGAGGAAGAGGCTGGAGTAATGTCATTTGTCTTGGCAGTTAGCAGACCGTTGGTGATTTTGGTCAAGGCAGTTTCAATTGAGTGGTAGGGTCGGAAGCCAGACTGTAACCGGTGAAAAAGCGAGTGAGATGAGAGGTGGGAAGACAATTCAAAGTGGACATGTTGCTCAAGTAGTTTTGAGGAAAACAGGAGTAGGGATATGGAGTGACAGCTATTTATCTATCTAGCTATCAATCTATCCATCACAGAGATTGGTGTTAATAGCACCAGCATATTCTGAATTAGTGTTGAGCTAATTGAAGTCCATTAAGTGGACTTTATTATGAATTTCAGGGAATATTCGATTTGACCCCTGCTTCATGGTAGAAAATCGATTTAAAAAAAAAAAAAATATTTGCATGCTTCAAAATCCCTTTTGAATCTCCAGTCGGTGGCCAACAAAACCTGTTTATATTTCAGATATAAATAGAGGAACTCCAGGGTCAACAGGTAAAGTATATAAATATATAGGTCATGTATGTAAATGATTGGTGTGATTTACATGCAGTACTCTGCCTGACTGCATGGAGTGATGTTACCAGGACATACCGTATGTCCACATAATACTAATACCTTTCTTTATTTAATAATAGGTGGCTGGTCTTATCAATTTGGTGGAAATCAGCCGGTGAATGGACTTGGTAAGGTTAAAAAAAGAAAAAAAAACAATGCTGTGAACATTAATGAATGCAACACCATAAATACATCTTTTCAGAGTTAAAGATTAGTGGGCTGCAAGCAGGTGGAAATGGCTTGGATGTGAGCTTTGAAGGGCAGAGCAGGATCAGAGCTTACTACAAGACAACTGACTTGTGGGACCAAGCAGAGCATGGAGCCATTGACTGAGTTAGATGGGGGAAAGAAATTATTTTTTCTCCATTATAAATATTGTTTTCACTTGGCCCCAGGAGACAGACAGGTCAGTAATGCCAAGGAACGAGAGAGTGGGTAACATAAAAAAGAGGTCCTGGATTTGGAGAAGGCAAGAGTAATGTAATTTTCTTGGCAGTTAGATCGTTGGTGAATTTGGTTAGGGCAGTTTCAGTTAAGTGGTAGGGTTGGAAGCCAAACTGTAGCTGTTAAAAAAGGGAGCAAGAAAAGAGGTGGGAGGACAATTCAATAAGGACAACATGTTGTTCAAGTACTTTTGAGATAAGTGTTACTATTTGTTGCTTCTTACACAGAAAAACACTGGGTCAGAGGCCTATTGAGGAGTTGCACTCTTTTATCGTCTGATGATTGTGTTGCTCGCTTTTCAGTTTTTCTTTTTTTGTATATGTCTACCTATCTTTCTATATCATTTTGCAAACCTCCCTGAACATCCAGGGTGCTCCAGAAAAAGGGGAGACCTTCAGTACTCCCACAGGTGTTGGAGAATTTCCTGGGTGTGACAGAAGTCTCTTGGGACCTTCTGCAGATCAACTGCTAGATAGGTCTGGCACTGAGGCTGCATTATCAAATACAGACTCAGGTTCAAACACATAGTTGAGGAGCACAAAAGGGGCCAGGGACCCCCAGTGTGCTGAGCATATTTTACACCCACCATTTCCAGACAAAGTTAACAAGTTTTATCTAAATCTCTTAGCAAAGTATGATCGATCTATCTATCTATCTATCCATCTATCATCTCTGCTATTGAGATTAACTGAAGATTCCGGAGATGATGAAGTTATCTGTACTATTTGTTCTCTTGACTTTAAATGAAAAGGAGACCAATATCAGATGGAAAAATATAATTATATTCAGTATTGCAGTGCATTATAAAACAAAACAGGCATGTTTGTAAACCAGTTTTGACTCTCCAGTCGGTGGCCAATAAAATCAGTTTTTCTTTTAGATATAAAGGGAGGAACTCCAGGGTCAACAGTTAACATATATAAATATATATGTCATATATGTAAATGATTTGTAAGCTTTACTTGCAGTACCCTGCCTTACCAATAGAAGTGCTGTTAACTGGACCTACACCCACATAATAATAACACTTTAGTATTGGTTAATACAAGTAAGAATTAAAGCTTACACCAAGGCAGCTGACTTGTGTGACCAGAAAAAGCATGTAGCCATTGACTGTGATAGTTCTGTTGCGTGCTGAGGTGGGGGGAAGCTAAATTCTGTTTTTTTACTGTATTTTGTAAAGACAAGGGATGAGAGTGTATAACAAAGTGACGTTTCAACTCTGTCAAACTCAGAAGACAGGTCCAGGAGTAAGAGGCTGGAGTAATGTACTTTTTCTTGGCAGTTAGCAGACCATTGGTGAATTTGGTCAAGGCAGTTTCAGATGAGTGTTAGGGTAGGAAGCCAGACTGTAACCAGTGAAAAAAGGAGTGAGATGAAAGGTGGGAAGACAATTCAAAGTGGACATGTTGCCCAAGTAGTTTTGAGGAAAACAGGAGTAGAGATATGGGGTGACATTTTTGATTTATCTAGCTATCAATCTATCCATCACAGAGATTGGTGTTAATAGCACCAGCACATTGTGAATTAGTGTTGAGTGAATTGAAGTCCATTAAGTGGACTTTCATATGAATTTTAGGGAATATTCGATTTGGTCCCTGCTTCATGGTAGAAAATCGATTTTCCCTGACAGGCTGTAAAAACTTAAAATCAAACTTACATCCTTTATTTGAGCACAAAGCGTCGGCTGCTCCAGTAAAAGGGGAGACCTCCAGTACTCCTACAGGTGTTGGAGAATTTCCTGGGTGCCACAGAAGTCTCTTGGCCCCTCCTGTAGATCTACAACTAGCTAGGTCTATCGTTGAGGCTGCATCATCAGACTAAGCTTCAGGTTCTAAACACATAGCGGAGCAGCAGTAGACAGGGGGCAGGGACCGCCAATGTGCTTAGCATGTTGTGCACCCACATTTTCCTGACAGCTTTGCTAAAAAACTCGGAATAACTCTATCTCTAAATTTAAATATTATCTATCCTTCTATCTATCGATCTATCTATCTATCTATCTATCTATCTATCTACCTAATGCAGGTTTTAAAATCAATTTAAAATCTTCAGACAGTAACCAATAAAACGTGTTTTCTTTCAGATATAAAGGGAGGAATTCCGGGCCCGACAGGTAAAGTCTATATGTTCTGCCACCTTCACCCGTTGACAGGAGAATGAGTTGATATTGCGTTGAGTTAGACGCTGGGGTCCTTTACAGCTTTTATTAAAAGGATCAGAGTAAAACTATAACAAGAAAATAACAATGCTTACTATGAGGTGAATATATACATATTACAGTATACATGACAAAGCATAACAACGAACATATGTAATATACAAACACATATAAATACATATGGGGATGGATAACAATATAGGCGGTGT
The DNA here is from genome assembly GCF_014858855.1 of Bufo gargarizans. Classification (NCBI taxonomy): domain Eukaryota; kingdom Metazoa; phylum Chordata; class Amphibia; order Anura; family Bufonidae; genus Bufo; species Bufo gargarizans. Next base: position 712,383,149 of record NC_058081.1, read on the forward strand.
GTGGAGGATGAGGGTAAGATGTAGTTCGATTCAGTTTTCCAGTGTAATATTAAAAAAAAATTGCATGCTTCAAAATCTGTTTTGAATCTCCAGTCGGTGGCCAACAAAACCTGTTTATATTTCAGATATAAATGGAGGAACTCCAGGGTCAACAGGTAAAGTATATAAATATATAGGTCATGTATGTAAATGATTGGTGAGATTTACATGCAGTACTCTGCCTGACTGCATGGAGTGATGTTACCAGGACATATGTCCACATAATACTAATACCTTTCTTTATTTAATAATAGGTGGCTGGTCTTATCAATTTGGTGGAAATCAGCCGGTGAATGGACTTGGTAAGTTTAAAAAACGAAAAAAAAAAAAAATTCTGTGAACATTAATGAATGCAACACCATAAATACATCTTTTCAGAGTTAAAGATTGGCGTGCTGCAGGAGGTGGAAAAGGCGTGAATGTGAGCTTTGAAGGGCAGAGCAGAATCAGTGCTTACCACAAGACAACTGACTTGTGGGACCAAGCAGAGCATGGAGCCATTGACTGAGTTAGATGGGGGAAAGAAATTATTTTTTCTCTTTGATAAATACTGTTTTCACTTGGCCCCAGGAGACAGACAGGTCAGTGATGCCAAGGAACGAGAGAGTGTGTAACATAAAGAAGAGGTCCTAGAGTTGTAGAAGGCCAGAGTAATGTAATTTTCTTGGCAGTTAGCAGATCATTAGTGAATTTGGTTAGGGCAGTTTCAGTTAAGTGGTATGGTTGGAAGCCAAACTGTAGCTGTTAAAAAAGGGAGCAAGAAAAGAGGTGGGAGGACAATTCAAAATGGACAACATGTTGTTTAAGTACTTTTGAGATAAGTGTTACTATTTGTTGCTGCTTACAAAGAAAAACACTGGGTCAGAGGCATATAGAGGAGTTGCACTCTTTTATTGTCTGATGATTGTGTTGCTTGTTTTTCAGTTTTTCTTTTTTTGTATCTGTCTACCTATCTTTTTATATCATTTTGCCAACCTCCCTGAACATCAAGGGAGCTCCAGAAAAAGGGGAGACCTTCAGTACTTTCACAGGTGTTGGAGAATTTCTTGGGTGTGACAGAAGTCTCTTGGGACCTTCTGCAGATCAACTGTTAGCTAGGTCTGGCACTGAGGCTGCATCATCAAACACAGACCCAGGTTCAAACACATAGTGGAGGAGCCGAAAAGGGGCAAGGAACCCCCATTGTGCTGAGCATGTTGTTTACCCACCATTTCCAGACAAAGTTAACAAGTTTTATCTAAATCTCTTAGCAAAGTATGATCTATCTATCTATCTATCTATCTATCTATCCATCTATCATCTCTATTATTAAGATTAACTGAAGATTCCGGAGATGATGAAGTTAACTATACTATTTGTTCTCTTGACTTTAAATGAAAAGGAGACCAATATCAGATGGAAAAATATAATTATATTCAGTATTGCAGTGTATTATTAAACAAAACAGGCATGTTTGAAAACCAGTTTTGATTCTCCAGTCGGTGGCCAATAAAATCTGTTTTTCTTTTAGATATAAAGGGAGGAACTCCAGGGTCAACAGGTATCATATATAAATATATATGTCATATATGTACATGATTTGTGAGCTTTACTTGCAATACCCTGCCTGACCAATGGGACCTACACCCACATAATAATAACACTTTAGTATTGGATAATACAAGGTAGAATTAAAGCTTAAACCAAGGCAGCTGACTCGTGTGACCATGAAGAGCATGTAGCCATTGACTGTGATAGGTCTGTTGGGGGCTGAGGTGGGGGGAAGCTAAATTCTGTTTTCACTGTATTTTGTAAAGCCAAGGGATGAGAGTGTGTAACAAAGTGAGGTTTCAACTGTTTCAAACTCAGAAGACAGGTCCAGGAGGAGGAGGAGGATGCTGGAGTAATGTCATTTGTCTTGGCAGTTAGCAGACCGTTGGTGATTTTGGTCAAGGCAGTTTCAATTGAGTGGTAGGGTCGGAAGCCAGACTGTAACCGGTGAAAAAGCGAGTGAGATGAGAGGTGGGAAGACAATTCAAAGTGGACATGTTGCTCAAGTAGTTTTGAGGAAAACAGGAGTAGGGATATGGAGTGACAGCTATTTATCTATCTAGCTATCAATCTATCCATCACAGAGATTGGTGTTAATAGCACCAGCATATTCTGAATTAGTGTTGAGCTAATTGAAGTCCATTAAGTGGACTTTATTATGAATTTCAGGGAATATTCGATTTGACCCCTGCTTCATGGTAGAAAATCGATTAAAAAAAAAAAAATATTTGCATGCTTCAAAATCCCTTTTGAATCTCCAGTCGGTGGCCAACAAAACCTGTTTATATTTCAGATATAAATAGAGGAACTCCTGGGTCAACAGGTAAAGTATATAAATATATAGGTCATGTATGTAAATGATTGGTGTGATTTACATGCAGTACTCTGCCTGACTGCATGGAGTGATGTTACCAGGACATATGTCCACATAATACTAATACCTTTCTTTATTTAATAATAGGTGGCTGGTCCTATCAATTTGGTGGAAATCAGCCGGTGAATGGACTTGGTAAGGTTAAAAAAAGAAAAAAAAACAATGCTGTGAACATTAATGAATGCAACACCATAAATACATCTTTTCAGAGTTAAAGATTAGTGGGCTGCAAGCAGGTGGAAATGGCTTGGATGTGAGCTTTGAAGGGCAGAGCAGGATCAGAGCTTACTACAAGACAACTGACTTGTGGGACCAAGCAGAGCATGGAGCCATTGACTGAGTTAGATGGGGGAAAGAAATTATTTTTTCTCCATTATAAATACTGTTTTCACTTGGCCCCAGGAGACAGACAGGTCAGTAATGCCAAGGAACGAGAGAGTGGGTAACATAAAGAAGAGGTCCTGGAGTTGGAGAAGGCCAGAGTAATGTAATTTTCTTGGCAGTTAGATCGTTGGTGAATTTGGTTAGGGCAGTTTCAGTTAAGTGGTAGGGTGGGAAGCCAAACTGTAGCTGTTAAAAAAGGGAGCAAGAAAAGAGGTGGGGGGACAATTCAATAAGGACAACATGTTGTTCAAGTACTTTTGAGATAAGTGTTACTATTTGTTGCTTCTTACACAGAAAAACACTGGGTCAGAGGCCTATTGTCACGGCCAATTTAGGTTTGACCGTGACGCTGTTGCGTGCAGACTGGTTGCCAGGGGCAACGTGTAGGTTTCTGTTTGCACGTACACTTTTCCTTTATTTGGTGCTTTCCCCGTTTTGGTTGTCACGGGGTTAATTTAGGTGTGTCTGCTAGGTGTGGTGGGTGTGACCTCAGGCCTCTTTATAAGATGGTGTGTTGGAGCCTGTGGTCATTCTTATTTTGTTGTCTGCCTGTGTAGGAGCTCTGCTCCCTGGCGGTATGTCTTTGTGTCTGTGTGAGTCACCCTTATTTATTATATTGTTTCCTTACCCTGGCTGTGTGTCCCCTCCGGTGTGTCTCTGTTTTCCTCCCCCACCTGGTGTATGTTGTATTGGTGTGGTTGGTGTATGGAGGTTTTCTGGTGGTGTCTTTGCTCCGGAAGGGGCGTGCTTTCCCGGAGGGGTTAAGCGAAGGCAAGACCGTGGGTTTCCCAGCCTGGAGCCTCCGTCCATCTTGGCTGCGGCAGGTAAGAGTAGATAACATTGTTATTTTGCTGTGTGACTTACCTGCCGTACTGCTTTACCCATGTTCTTGTCTCCTATCTGCCACTGGGTCTCTGGAGACACCTTTTCATCCGTTGTGTAGGATGAATGGGTGGTCTCTGCCCTGTCATCAGGCCTAGGGCGTAGCAGGGATAGCAGGCTCCTAGGTTGGTGAGCATGAGCCCCCTTACCTTATGAGGCGGCTCATGCGCTAGGAGTCTAGGGAGAGCGTTTAGGGCTACGTGAGGAGGTGACCTGCTCCCTGTTCCCTGCTATCTGGCGTAGCAGCCTCAGCAATTGCACGGTGGGGGGTTTTCCCCACTCCCCGCCGTGACATTATAATAAATAAGGGTGACTCACACAGACACAAAGACATACCGCCAGGGAGCAGAGCTCCTACACAGGCAGACAACAAAATAAGAATGACCACAGGCTCCAACACACCATCTTATAAAGAGGCCTGAGGTCACACCCACCACACCTAGCAGACACACCTAAATTAACCCTGTGACAACCAAAACGGGGAAAGCACCAAATAAAGGAAAAGTGTACGTGCAAACAGAAACCTACACGTTGCCCCCGGCAACCAGTCTGCACGCAACAGCGTCACGGTCAAACCTAAATTGGCCGTGACACCTATTGAGGAGTTGCACTCTTTTATTGTCTGATGATCGTGTTGCTCGCTTTTCAGTTTTTCTTTTTTTGTATATGTCTACCTATCTTTCTATATCATTTTGCAAACCTCCCTGAACATCCAGGGTGCTCCAGAAAAAGGGGAGACCTCCAGTACTTCCACAGGTGTTGGAGAATTTCCTGGGTGTGACAGAAGTCTCTTGGGACCTTCTGCAGATCAACTGCTAGATAGGTCTGGCACTGAGGCTGCATCATCAAATACAGACTCAGGTTCAAACACATAGTTGAGGAGCACAAAAGGGGCCAGGGACCCCCAGTGTGCTGAGCATGTTGTACACCCACCATTTCCAGACAAAGTTAACAAGTTTGATCTAAATCTCTTAGCAAAGTATGATCTATCTATCTATCTATCTATCTATCTATCTATCTATCTATCTATCTATCTATCCATCTATCATCTCTATTATTTAGATTAACTGAAGATTCCGGAGATGATGAAGTTATCTGTACTATTTGTTCTCTTGACTTTAAATAACAAGGAGACCAATATCAGATGGAAAAAATATAATTATATTCAGTATTGCAGTGTATTATAAAACAAAACAGGCATGTTTAAAAACCAGTTTTGACTCTCCAGTCGGTGGCCAATAAAATCTGTTTTTCTTTTAGATATGAGGGGAGGAACTCCAGGGTCAACAGGTAACATATATAAATATATATGTCATATATGTACATGATTTGTGAGCTTTACTTGCAATACCCTGCCTGACTAATGGGAGTGCTGTTAACTGGACCTGCACCCAATCAGGCTTCATGTCATAGCAGAGAATTAGGCTTCATGTCATAGCAGAGAATCAGGCTTCATGTCATAGCAGAGAATCAGGCTTCACGTCACCCACCACTGGAACAGGCCATTGACAGATATTCATGCCCCGGCACCCAGACAGAGGAGAGAGGTCCCATTGCAGAGAATCAGGCTTCACTTCACCCACCACTGGAACAGGCCATTGTCAGATATTTAGGCCCCGGCACCCAGACAGAGGAGAGAGGTCCCATAGCAGAGAATCAGGCTTCATGTCATAGCAGAGAATCAGGCTTCATGTCATAGCAGGGAATAAGGATTCATGTCATAGCAGAGAATCAGGCTTCATGTCATAGCAGAGAATCAGGCTTCACGTCACAGCAGAGAATCAGGCTTCACGTCACTCACCACTGGAACAGGCCATTGTCAGATATTTAGGCCCCGGCACCCAGACAGAGGAGAGAGGTCCCATTGCAGAGAATCAGGTTTCATGTCACCCACCACTGGAACAGGCCACTGTCAGATATTTAGGCCCCGGCACCCAGACAGAGGAGAGAGGTCCCATAACAGAGAATCAGGCTTCATGTCAAAGCAGAGAATCAGGCTTCACGTCACCCACCACTGGAACAGGCCACAGTTAGATATTTAGGCCCCGGCACCCAGACAGAGGAGAGAGGTCCCATAGCAGAGAATCAGGCTTCATGTCATAGCAGAGAAACAGGCTTAATGTCACCCACCACTGGAACAGGCCACTGTCAGATATTTAGGCCCCAGCACCCAGACAGAGGAGAGAGGTCCCATTGCAGAGAATCAGGCTTCATGTCACCCACCACTGGAACAGGCCACTGTCTGATATTTAGGCCCCGGCACCCAGACAGAGGAGCGGTTCATTAAACTTTGGGTTGCCCCGCAATATAATGGTAAAATTAAAAAAAGAGGATTATATGAAGTGTCCTGGAGTACAAGAATACATTGTTAAGGGGAGGTAGTTATAAATGTCTAATCTGCACAAGGGATGGACAGGTCCTGTGGGATCCATGCCTGGTTCATTTTTATGAATGTCAGCTTGTCCACATTGGCTGTGGATAGGCGGCTGCGTTTGTCTGTAATGATGCCCCCTGCCGTGCTGAATACACGTTCAGACAAAACGCTGGCCGCCGGGCAGGCCAGCACCTCCAAGGCATAAAAGGCTAGCTCTGGCCACGTGGACAATTTGGAGACCCAGAACTTGAATGGGGCCAAACCATCAGTCAGTACGTGGAGGGGTGTGCACACGTACTGTTCCACCATGTTAGTGAAATGCTGCCTCCTGCTAACACGTTCCGTATCAGGTGGTGGTGCAGTTAGCTGTGGCGTGGTGACAAAACTTTTCCACATCTCTGCCATGCTAACCCTGCCCTCAGAGGAGCTGGCCGTGACACAGCTGCGTTGGCGACCTCTTGCTCCTCCTCTGCCTTCGCCTTGGGCTTCCACTTGTTCCCCTGTGACATTTGGGAATGCTTTCAGTAGCGCGTCTACCAACGTGAGCTTGTACTCGCGCATCTTCCTATCACGCTCCAGTGCAGGAAGTAAGGTGGGCACATTGTCTTTGTACCAGGGATCCAGCAGGGTGGCAACCCAGTAGTCCGCACACGTTAAAATGTGGGCAACTCTGCTGTCATTGCGCAGGCACTGCAGCATGTAGTCGCTCATGTGTGCCAGGCTGCCCAGAGGTATGGACAAGCTGTCCTCTGTGGGAGGCGTATCGTCATCGTCCTCCATTTCCCCCCAGCCACGCACCAGTGATGGGCCCAAGCTGCGTTGGGTGCCACCCCGCTGTGAACATAGTTCATCCTCCTCCACCTCCTCCTCATCCTCGTCCTCCTCGTCCTCCAGTAGTGGGCCCTGTCTGGCCACATTTGTACCTGGCCTCTGCTGTAGCAAAAAACCTCCCTCTGAGTCACTTCTAAGAGACTGGCCTGAAAGTGCTAAAAATGACCCCTCTTCCTCCTCCTCCTGGGCCACCTCCACTTCCATCATCGCCCTAAGTGTTTTCTCAAGGAGACATAGAAGTGGTATTGTAACGCTGATAACGGCGTCATCGCCACTGGCCATGTTGGTGGAGTACTTGAAACAGCGCAACAGGGCACACAGGTGTAGTGGTGCTGTTCCACAGTGCGACTCACCCGTGCGTGCTGCAGCTGAAACTCCACTATGGCCTGCTGCTGCTCGCACAGTCTGTCCAGCATGTGCAAGGTGGAGTTCCACCTGATGGGCACGTCGCATATGAGGGGTTGTGCGGAAAGGCCGAAGTTACGCTGTAGCGTAGACAGGCGAGCAGCGGCAGGATGTGAACGCCGGAAGCGCGCACACACGGCCCGCACTTTATGCAGCAGCTCTGACATGTCGGGGTAGTTGTGAATGAACTTCTGCACTACCAAATTCAGCACATGTGCCAGGCAAGGGATGTGCGTCAAACTGGCTAGTCCCAGAGCTGCAACGAGATTTCGCCCATTATCGCACACCACCAGGCCGGGCTTGAGGCTCACCGGCAGCAACCACTCGTCGGTCTGTTGTTAAATACCCCGCCACAACTCATGCGTGGTGTGGGGCCTGTCCCCCAAACATATGAGTTTCAGAATGGCCTGCTGACGTTTACCCCGGGCTGTGCTGAAGTTGGTGGTGAAGGTGTGTGGCTGACTGGATGAGCAGGTGGAAGAAGAGGAGGAGGAAGCCGAGTAGGAGGAGGAGGCTACAGGAGGCAAAGAATGTTGCCCTGCGATCCTTGACGGCGGAAGGACGTCCGCCAAACAGCTCTCCGCCTGGGGCCCAGCCGCCACTACATTTACCCAGTGTGCAGTTAGGGAGATATAGCGTCCCTGGCCGTGCTTACTAGTCCACGTATCTGTGGTTAGGTGGACCTTGCCACAGATGGCGTTGCGCAGTGCACACTTGATTTTATCGGATACTTGGTTGTGCAGGGAAGGCACGGCTCTCTTGGAGAAGTAGTGGCGGCTGGGAACAACATACTGTGGGACAGCAAGTGACATGAGCTGTTTGAAGCTGTCTGTGTCCACCAGCCTGAATGACAGCATTTCATAGGCCAGTAGTTTAGAAATGCTGGCATTCAGGCAAGGGATCGAGGGTGGCTAGGTGGAAATTTACGCTTTCTCTCAAATGTTTGTGAGATGGAGAGCTGAACGCTGCCGTGTGACATGGTGGAGATGCTTGGCGATGGAGGTGGTGGTGTTGGTGGTACATCCTCTGTTTGCTGGGCGGCAGGTGCCAACGTTCCTCCAGAGGCGGAGGAAGAGGCCGAGGCAGCAGCAGAAGAGGTAGCAGGGGGAGCCTGAGTGAGTTCCTTGTTTTTAAGGTGTTTACTCCACTGCAGTTCATGCTTTGCATGCAGGTGCCTGGTCATGCAGGTTGTGCTAAGGTTCAGAACGTTAATGCCTCGCTTCAGGCTCTGATGGCACAGTGTGCAAACTATTCGGGTCTTGTCGTCAGCACATTTTTTTAAGAACTGCCACGCCAGGGAACTCCTTGAAGCTGCCTTTGGGGTGCTCGGTCCCAGATGGCGGTGGCCAGTGCTTTTGCCCACTGCTCCCTCTTTTGCTACGCTGTTGGCTCGGTCTCACCACTGCCTCTTCCTCCGAACTGTGAAGGTCAGTGGCACGACCTTCATTCCATGTGGGGTCTAGGACCTCATCGTCCCCTGCATCGTCTTCCACCCAGTCTTCCTCCATGACCTCCTGTTCAGTCTGCACACTGCAGAAAGACGCAGCAGTTGGCACCTGTGTTTCATCATCAGAGACGTGCTGAGGTGGTATTCCCATGTCCTCATCATCAAGAAACATAAGTGGTTGTGTGTCAGTGCATTCTATGTCTTCCACCGCTGGGGAAGGGCTAGGTGGATGCCCTTGGGAAACCCTGCCAGCAGAGTCTTCAAACAGCATAAGAGACTGCTGCATAAGTTGAGGCTCAGACAGTTTCCCTGATATGCATGGGGGTAATGTGACAAACTGATGGGCTTGGTTTTCAGGCGCCATCTGTGCGCTTTCTGCAGAAGACTGGGTGGGAGATAATTTGAACGTGCTGGATCCACTGTCGGCCACCCAATTGACTAATGCCTGTACCTGCTCAGGCCTTACCATCCTTAAAACAGCATTGGTCCCCACCAAATATCGCTGTAAATTCTGGCGTCTACTCGGACCTGAGGTAGTTGGTACACTAGGACGTGTGGCTGTGGCAGAACGGCCACGTCATCTCCCAGCACCAGAGGGTCCACTAACACCACCACGACCATGTCCGCGACCCTTACTAGATGTTTTCCTCATTGTTACCGTTCACCACAATAAGAAAAGAAAAAATTGGGCTGAATGTTTTGAATTCAAATTCAGGCCTTTTTTTACGGTCACCTAACACTATCTGGCTATCTATTTAGGTACCGTATTACACTAATACAGGCACAGCAGTAACCACAGATTTAGTTGAGTATAAATTGTAGGCCTAGTATTTAGGCCCTGGATGACAGGTATACGTTTACGGACAGAATTAGACTTGGAGATGCACGGTAGCGTGTGAAGTTATTAAGGATAACCCTATCATCACCTTCAATGTAATATACCCTTTTATGGATAGATTTAAACTTGGCCTGCTACAGCAGAAACCAATGATTTAGGGAATTGCTCATTTGGGAATTGTATTTCAACCCAGAAAAAAAATATATCCTTTGCCAGACAGCAGACAGTATTACAATTGGCTAGCCACAGCTGAAACACCAGATTTTGGGTACTGCTATTTTGGCAATTGTATTTCACCCCTCAATAAAATAGCAAGCACAGTCAAGCCGCTGATGAAGGATATAGCAAAAAAAAAAAGAAACACACTATTGATGGTTAAATGTACTTGGTGGCAGCTTGTGCTGGCGCACCACAAGACACAAAATGGCCGCCGATCACCCCAGAAAAAAGTGACAGAAAAATGCTCTGGGTAGCCTAAAAACAGTGAGCAATTAAATAGCAGAGGTTGAATGATTTACAGCTGTAGATCGATCACTTCATTAAGTTTTTTTGAAGAGTAAATCACTGTCTAATCTGGCCCTAACAGCAGCAGCTGCATCCTATCCCTACACTGGTCAGAGCAGAGTGATGTGCGGCGCTACATGACTCCAGCTTAAATAGAGGCTGGGTCACATGCTGCACTGGCCAATCACAGCCATGCCAATAGTAGGCATGGCTGTGATGGCCTCTTGGGGCAAGTAGTATGACGCTTGTTGATTGGCTGCTTTGCAGCCTTTTAAAAAGCGCCAAGAAAGCGCCGAACACCGAACCCGGACTTTTACGAAAATGTTCAGGTTCGGGTCCGTGTCACGAACACCCCAAAATTCGGTACGAACCCGAACTATACAGTTCGGGTTCGCTCATCACTACTTGCTAGGTCTAGCGTTGAGGATGCATCATCAGACTAATCTTCAGGTTCTAAAAACATAGCGGAGGAGCAGTAAACAGGGGGCAGGGACCCCCAGTGTGCTTAGCATATTGTGCTGCTAGATTTTTCTGACAGCTTTGCTAAAAAAGTCGGAATGACTCTATCTCTGATTTAAATATTATCTATGCATCTATCTATCGATCTTTCTATCTATCTATCTACCTAATGCAGGTTTCAAAATCAATTTAAAATCTTCAGACAATGACCAATAAAACGTGTTTTCTTTCAGATATAAAGGGAGGAATTCCGGGCCCGACAGGTAAAGTCTATATGTTCTGCCACCTTCACCCGTTGACAGGAGAATGAGTTGACATTGCACTGAGGTAGATGCTGGGGTCCTTTACAGCTTTTATTAAAAGGATCCGAGTAAAACTATAACAATAAAATAACAATGCTTACTATGAGGTGAATATATACATATTACAGTATACATGACAAAGCATAACAAAGAACATATGTAATATGCAAACACATCGAAATACATATAGGGATGGAAAACATATATGCGGCGTGTGGAGGATCAGGGTAAGATGTAGTTCTATTCAGTTTTCCAGTGTAATATAAAAAAAAATTGCATGCTTCAAAATCTGTTTTGAATCTCCAGTCGGTGGCCAACAAAACCTGTTTATATTTCAGATATAAAAGGAGGAACTCCAGGGTCAACAGGTAAAGTATATAAATATATAGGTCATGTATGTAAATGATTGGTGAGATTTACATGCAGTACTCTGCCTGACTGCATAAAGTTCTGTTAACAGGATATATGTCCACATAATACTAATACCTTTCTTTATTTAATAATAGGTAGTTGGTCATTTGGTGGAAATCAGCCGGTGAATGGACTTGGTAAGTTTAAAAAAAAAAAAGAAAACAATGCTGTGAACATTAATGAACGCAACACCATGAATACATCTTTTCAGAGTTAAAGATTGGCCGGCTCCAAGAGGTGGAAAAGGCTTGGATGTGTGGTTTGAAGGGCAGAGCAGAATCAGAGCTTACTACAAGACAACTGACTTGTGGGACCAAGCAGAGCATGGAGCCATTGACTGAGTTAGATAGGGGGAAAGAAATCATTTTTTCTCCATGATAAATACTGTTTTCACTTGGCCCCAGGAGACAGACAGGTCAGTGATGCCAAGGAACGAGAGAGTGTGTAACATAAAGAAGATGTCCGGGAGTTGGAGAAGGCCAGAGTAATGTAATTTTCTTGGCAGTTAGCAGATCGTTGGTAAATTTGGTTAGGGCAGTTTCAGTTGAGTGGTAGGGTTGGAAGCCAAACTGTAGCTGTTAAAAAAGGGAGCAAGAAAAGAGGTGGGAGGACAATTCAAAATGGACAACATGTTGTTCAAGTACTTTTGAGATAAGTGTTACTATTTGTTGCTGCTTACAAAGAAAAACACTGGGTCAGAGGCCTATTAAGGAGTTGCACTCTGTTATTGTCTGATGATTGTGTTGCTCGTTTTTCAGGTGTTTTTTTTTGTATCTGTCTACCTATCTTTCTGTAACATTTTGCCAACCTCCCTGAACATCCAGGGAGCTCCAGAAAAAGGGGAGACCTCCATTACTCCCACAGGTGTTGGAGAATTTCTTGGGTGTGACAGAAGCATCTTGGGACCTTCTGCAGATCAACTGCTAGCTAGGTCTGGCACTGAGGCTGCATCATCAAACACAGACCCAGGTTCAAACACATAGTGGAGGAGCAGAAAAGGGGCCAGGGACCCCCATTGTGCTGAGCATGTTGTTTACCCACCATTTCCAGACAAAGTTAACAAGTTTGATCTAAATCTCTAAGCAAAGTATGATCTATCTATCTATCTTATCCATCTATCATCTGTATTATTAAGATTAACTGAAGATTCCGGAGATGATGAAGTTATTTGTACTATTTCTTCTCTTGACTTTAAATGAAAAGGAGACCAATATCAGATGGAAAAATATAATTATATTCAGTATTGCAGTGCATTATAAAACAAAACAGGCATGTTTGAAAACCAGTTTTGACTCTCCAGTTGGTGGCCAATAAAATCTGTTTTTCTTTTAGATATAAAGGGAGGAACTCCAGGGTCAACAGGTAACATATATAAATATATATGTCATATATGTACATGATTTGTGAGCTTTACTTGCAATACTCTGCCTGACCAATGGGAGTGCTGTTAACTGGACCTACACCCACATAATAATAACACTTTAGTATTGGTTAATACAAGGTAGAATTAAAGCTTACACCAAGGCAGCTGACTCGTGTAACCAGGAAGTGCATGTAGCCATTGACTGTGATAGGTCTGTTGGGGGCTGAGGTGGGGGGAAGCTAAATTCTGTTTTCACTGTATTTTGTAAAGCCAAGGGATGAGAGTGTGTAACAAAGTGAGGTTCCAACTGTGTCAAATTTAGACTGGTCCAGGAGGAGGAGGAGGATGCTGGAGTAATGTCATTTGTCTTGGCAGTTAGCAGACCGTTGGTGAATTTGGTCAAGGCAGTTTCAGTTGAGTGGTAGGGTCGGAAGCCAGACTGTTTCCGGTGAAAAAGGGAGTGAGATGAGAGGTGGGAACACAATTCAAAGTGGACATGTTGCTCAAGTAGTTTTGAGGAAAACAGGAGTAGGGATATGGGGTGACAGCTATTTATCTATCTAGCTAGCAATTTATTCATTGTAGAGATTGGTGTAATAGCACCAGCACATTCTGAATTAGTGTTGAGCGAATTGAAGTCCATTAAGTAGACTTTGATATGAATTTCAGGGAATATTCGATTTGACACATGCTTCATGGTAGAAAATCGATTTTCCCTGACTGGCTGTAAAAATTAAAATCAAACTTACATCCTTTATTTGAGCACAAAGCGTCGGGTGCTCTATTAAAAGGGGAGACCTCCAGTAATCCGACAGGTGTTGGAGAATTTCCTCGGTGCCACAGAAGTCTCTTGGCCCCTCCTGCAGATCTACGACTAGCTAGGTCTAGCGTTGAGGATGCTTCATCAGACTAATCTTCAGGTTCTAAACACATAGCGGAGGAGCAGTAGACAGGGGGCAGGGACCCCCAGTGTGCTTAGCATATTGTGCGCCCACATTTTTCTCACAGCTTTGCTAAAAAAGTCAGAATGACTTTATCTCTGATTTAACCACTTCAACCCCGCTAGCTAAAACCCCCTTAATGACCAGGCCACTTTTTACACTTCTGCACTACACTACTTTCACCATTTATTGCTCGGTCATGCAACTTACCACCCAAATGAATTTTACCTCCTTTTCTTCTCACTAATAGAGCTTTCATTTGGTGGTATTTCATTGCTGCTGACATTTTTACTTTTTTTGTTATTAATCGAAATTTAACAATTTTTTTGCAAAAAAATGAAATTTTTCACTTTCAGCTGTAAAATTTTGCAAAAAATAACGACATCCATATATAAATTTTTTGCTAAATTTATTGTTCTACATGTCTTTGATAAAAAAAAATGTTTGGGCAAAAAAAAATGGTTTGGGTAAAAGTTATAGCGTTTACAAACTATGGTACAAAAATGTGAATTTCCGCTTTTTGAAGCAGCTCTGACTTTCTGAGCACCTGTCATGTTTCCTGAGGTTCTACAATGGCCAGTCAGTACAAACACCCCACAAATGACCCCATTTCGGAAAGTAGACACCCTAAGGTATTCGCTGATGGGCATAGTGAGTTCATAGAACTTTTTATTTTTTGTCACAAGTTAGTGGAAAATGATGATTTTTATTTTTATTTTATTTTTTCTTACAAAGTCTCATATTCCACTAACTTGCGACAAAAAAAAATAATTCGAGGAACTCGCCATGCCCCTCACGGAATACCTTGGGGTGTCTTCTTTCCAAAATGGGGTCACTTGTGGGGTAGTTATACTGCCCTGGCAATTTAGGGGCCCAAATGTGTGAGAAGTAGTTTGCAATCAAAATGTGTAAAAAAAGGCCTGCGAAATCCAAAAGGTGCACTTTGGAATATGTGCCCCTTTGCCCACCTTGGCTGCAAAAAAGTGTCACACATCTGGTATCGCCGTACTCAGGAGAAGTTGGGGAATGTGTTTTGGGGTGTCATTTTACATATACCCATGCTGGGTGAGAGAAATATCTTGGCAAAAGAAAACTTTTCCAATTTTTTTATACAAAGTTGGCATTTGACCAAGATATTTTTCTCACCCAGCATGGGTATATGTAAAATGACACCCCAAAACACATTGCCCAACTTCTCCTGAGTACGGCGATACCAGATGTGTGACACTTTTTTGCAGCCTAGATGCGCAAAGGTGCCCAAATTCCTTTTAGGAGGGCATTTTTAGACATTTGGATCCCAGACTTCTAATCACACTTTCGGGCTTCTAAAAAGCCAGGGCAGTATAAATACCCCACATGTGACCCCACTTTGGAAAGAAGACACCCCAAGGTATTCAATGAGGGGCCTGGCGAGTTCATAGAATTTTATTTTTTTGCATAAGTTAGCGGAAATAGATTTTGTTTTTTGTTTTTTACTCACAAAGTCTCACTTTCCGCTAACTTAGGGCAAAAATTTCAATCTTTCATGGACTCAATATGCCCCTCAGCGAATACCTTGGGGGTGTCTTCTTTCCGAAATGGGGTCACATGTGGGGTATTAATACTGCCCTGGCTTTTTAGGGGCCCTAAAGCGTGAGAAGAAGTCTGGAATATAAATGTCTAAAAAATTTTACGCATTTGGATTCCGTGAGGGGTATGGTGAGTTCATGTGAGATTTTTTTTTTTGACACAAGTTAGTGGAATATGAGACTTAGTAAGAAAAAACAAACAAAAAAAATATATAGATTTCCGCTAACTTGGGCCAAAAAAATGTCTGAATGGAGCCTTACAGGGGGGGTGATCAATGACAGGGGGGTGATCAATGACAGGGGGTGATCAGGGAGTGTATATGGGTGATCACCCCCCTGTCATTGATCACCCCCCTGTAAGGCTCCATTCAGATGTCCGTATGATTTTTACGGATCCATGGATACATGGATCGGATCCGCAAAACACATGCGGACGTCTGAATGGAGCCTTACAGCGGGGTGATCAATGACAGGGGGTGATCAGGGAGTGTATATGGGTGATCACCCACCTGTCATTGATCACCCCCCTGTAAGGCTCCATTCAGACGTCCGTATGATTTTTACGGATCCATGGATACATGGATCGGATCCGCAAAACACATGCGGACGTCTGAATGGAGCCTTACAGGGGGGTGATCAATGACAGGGGGTGATCAGGGAGTGTATATGGGTGATCACCCCCCTGTCATTGATCAGCCCCCTGTAAGGCTCCATTCAGACGTCCGTATGATTTTTACCGATACATGGATACATGGATCGGATCCGCAAAACACATGCGGACGTCTGAATGGAGCCTTACAGGGGGGTGATCAATGACAGGGGGGTCATCAATGACAGGGGGTGATCAGGGAGTGTATATGGGTGATCACCCCTCTGTCATTGATCACCCCCCTGTAAGGCTCCATTCAGACGTCCGCATGTGTTTTGCGGATCCGATCCATGTATCCGTGGATCCGTAAAAATCATACGGACGTCTGAACGGAGCCTGACAGGGGGGTGATCAATGACAGGGGGGTGATCAATGACAGGGGGGTGATCAGGGAGTTTATATGGGGTGATCATGGGTGATCAGGGGTTCATAAGGGGTTAAAAAGTGACGGGGGGGGTTTGGTGTAGTGTGGTGTTTGGTGCGACTTTACTGAGCTGCCTGTGTCCTCTTGTGGTCGATCCAAACAAAAGGGACCACCAGAGGACCAGGTAGCAGGTATATTAGATGCTGTTATCAAAACAGCGTCTAATATACCTGTTAGGGGTTAAAAAAAATCCCATCTCCAGCCTGCCAGCGAGCGATCGCCGCTGGCAGGCTGGAGATCCACTCGCTTACCTTCTGTTCCTGTGAGCGCGCGCGCCTGTGTGCGCGCGTTCACAGGAAATCTCGGCCCTCGTGAGATGACGCGTATATGCGTCGCTGTGCGCAGGGCTGCCGCCTCCTCCAGTCGGTGGCCAACAAAACCTGTTTATATTTTAGATATAAAAGGAGGAACTCCAGGGTCAACAGGTAAAGTATATAAATATATATATAGGTCATGTATGTAAATGATTGGTGAGATTTACATGCAGTACTCTGCCTGACTGCATGGAGTGATGTTACCAGGACATATGTCCACATAATACTAATACCTTTCTTTATTTAATAATAGGTGGCTGGTCTTATCAAGTTGGTGGAAATCAGCCGGTGAATGGACTTGGTAAGTTTAAAAAAATAAAAAATAAAAATTCTGTGAACATTAATGAATGCAACACCATAAATACATATTTTTAGAGTTAAAGATTGGCGTGCTGCAGGAGGTGGAAAAGGCTTGGATCTGAGCTTTGAAGGGCAGAGCAGAATCAGTGCTTACCACAAGACAACTGACTTGTGGGACCAAGCAGAGCATGGAGCCATTGACTGAGTTAGATGGGGGAAAGAAATTATTTTTTCTCTATGATAAATACTGTTTTCACTTGGCCCCAGGAGACAGACAGGTCAGTGATGCCAAGGAACGAGAGTGTGTGTCACATAAAGAAGAGGTCCGGGAGTTGGAGAAGGCCAGAGTAATGTAATTTTCTTGGCAGTTAGCAGATCATTGGTGAATTTGGTTAGGGCAGTTTCAGTTAAGTGGTATGGTTGGAAGCCAAACTGTAGCTGTTAAAAAAGGGAGCAAGAAAAGAGGTGGGAGGACAATTCAAAATGGACAACATGTTGTTCAAGTACTTTTGAGATAAGTGTTACTATTTTTTGCTGCTTACAAAGAAAAACACTGGGTCAGAGGCCTATAGAGGAGTTGCACTCTTTTTTTGTCTGATGATTGTGTTGCTTGTTTTTCAGTTTTTCTTTTTTTGTATCTGTCTACCTATCTTTCTATATCATTTTGCCAACCTCCCTGAACATCAAGGGAGCTCCAGAAAAAAGGGAGACCTTCAGTACTCCCACAGGTGTTGGAGATTTTCCTGGGTGTGACAGAAGTCTCTTGGGACCTTCTGCAGATCAACTGCTAGAAAGGTCTGGCACTGAGGCTGCATCATCAAACACAGACTCAGGTTCAAACACATAGTTGAGGAGCAGAAAAAGGGCCAGGGACCCACAGTGTGCTGAGGATGTTGTACACCCACCATTTCCAGACAAAGTTAACAAGTTTGATCTAAATCTCTTAGCAAAGTATAATCTATCTATCTATCTATCCATCTATCATCTCTATTATTTAGATTAACTGAAGATTCCGGAGATGATGAAGTTATCTGTACTATTTGTTCTATTGACTTTAAATAAAAAGGAGACCAATATCAGATTGAAAAAATATAATTATATTCAGTATTGCAGTGTATTATAAAACAAAACAGGCATGTATGAAAACCAGTTTTGACTCTCCAGTCGGTGGCCAATAAAATCTGTTTTTCTTTTAGATATGAGGGGAGGAACTGCAGGGTCAACAGGTAACATATATGAATATATATGTCATATATGTACATGATTTGTGAGCTTTACTTGCAATACCCTGCCTGGCCAATGGGAGTGCTGTTAACTGGACCCGCACCCACATAATAATAACACTTTAGTATTGGTTAATACATGGTAGAATTAAAGCTTACACCAAGGCAGCTGACTTGTGTGACCAGGAAGAGCATGTAGCCATTGACTGTGATAGGTCTGTTGGGGGCTGAGGTGGGGGGAAGCTAAATACTGTTTTCACTGTATTTTGTAAAGCCAAGGGATGAGAGTGTGTAACAAAGTGAGGTTTCAACTGTGTCAAACTCAAAAGACAGGTCCAGGAGGAGGAGGAGGAGGAGGCGGCTGGAGTAATGTCATTTGTCTTGTCAGTTAGCAGACCGTTGGTGAGTTTGGTCAAGGCAGTATCAGTTGAGTGGTAGGGTCGGAAGCCAGACTGTAACCGGTAAAAAAGGTAGTGATATGAGAGGTGGGAAGACAATTCAAAGTGGACATGTTGCTCAAGTAGTTTAGAGGAAAACAGGAGTAGAGATATGGGGTGACAGCTTTTTATCTATCTAGCTAGCAATCTATCCATCGTAGAGATTGGTGTTAATAGGGCCAGCACATTTTGAATTAGTGTTGAGCAAATTGAAGTCCATTAAGTGGACTTTGATATGAATTTTAGGGAATATTCGATTTGACACATGCTTCATGGTAGAAAATCGATTTTCCCTGACTGGCTTTAAAAACTTAAAATCAAACTTACATCCTTTATTTGAGCACGAAGCGTCGGGTGCTCTATTAAAAGGAGAGACCTTCAGTACTCCGACAGGTGTTGGAGAATTTCCTCGGTGCCACAGAAGTCTCTTGGCCCCTCCTGCAGATCTACAACTAGCTAGTAGAGTTGAGCGAACACCTGGATGTTCGGGTTTGAAAAGTTTGGCCGAACCCCATTGAAGTCAATGGGAACCCGAACTTTTCGGCACTAAAAAGGCTGTAAAAAAGCCCAGGAAAGGGCTAGAGGGCTGCAAAAGGCAGCAAAATGTAGGTAAATCCCCTGCAAACAAATGTGGATAGGGAAATGAATAAAAATAAAAATAAAATAAATACAAATTAACCAATATCAATTGGAGAGAGGTCCCATAGCAGAGAATCAGGCTTCATGTCACCCACCACTGGAACAGGCCACTGTCAGATAGTTAGGCCCTGTCACCCAGACAGAGAAGAGAGGTACCATAGCAGAGAATCAGGCTTCATGTCGTAGCAGAGAATCAGGCTTCATGTCATAGCAGAGAATCAGACTTCATCTCATAGCAGAGAATCAGGCTTCACGTCACCCACCACTGGAACCGGCCATTGTCAGATATTTATGCCCCGGCACCCAGACAGAGGAGATAGGTCCCATTGCAGAGAATCAGGCTTCACGTCACCCACCACTGGAACAGGCCATTGTCAGATATTTAGGCCCCGGCACCAAGACAGAGGAGAGAGGTCCCATTGCAGAGAATCAGGCTTCATGTCATAGCAGAGAATCAGGCTTCACGTCACTCACCACTGGAACAGGCCATTGTCAGATATTTAGGCCCCGGCACCCAGACAGAGGAGAAAGGTCCAATAGAAGAGAATCAGGCTTCATGTCATAGCAGAGAATCAGGCTTCATGTTTTAGCAGAGAGTCAGGCTTCACGTCACCCACCACTGGAACAGGCCATTGTCAGATATTTAGACCCTGGCACCCAGACAGAGGAGAGAAGTCCCATTGCAGAGAATCAGGCATCATGTCACCCACCACTGGAACAGGCCACTGTCAGATATTTATGCCCCGGCACCCAGACAGAGGAGAGAGGTCCCATAGCAGAGAATCAGGCTTCATGTCATAGCAGAGAATCAGGCTTCACGTCACTCACCACTGGAACAGGCCATTGTCAGATATTTAGGCCCCGGCACCCAGACAGAGGAGAGAGGTCCCATAGCAGAGAATCAAGCTTCATGTCATAGCAGAGAATCAGGCTTCATGTCATAGCAGAGAATCAGGCTTCACGTCACCTACAACTGGAACAGGCCATTGTCAGATATTTAGGCCCCGGCACCCAGACAGAGGAGAGAGGTCCCATTGCAGAGAATCAGGCTTCACGTCACCCACCACTGGAACAGGCCACTGTCAGATATTTAGGCCCGGCACCCAGACAGAGGAGAGAGGTCCCATAGCAGAGAATCAGGCTTCATGTCATAGCAGAGAATCAGGCTTAATGTCACCCACCACTGGAACAGGCCACTGTCAGATATTTAGGCCCCAGCACCCAGACTGAGGAGAGAGGTCCCATTGCAGAGAATCAGGCTTCATGTCACCCACCACTGGAACAGGCCACTGTCAGATATTTAGGCCCCGGCACCCAGACAGAGGAGAGGTTCATTCAACTTTGGTTGCCCCGCAATATAATGGTAAAATAAAAAAAAAAGGATTGAATGAATTGTCCTGGAGTACAAGAATATATTGTTAAGGGGAGGTAGTTATAAATGTCTAATCTGCACAAGGGATGGACAGGTCCTGTGGGATCCATGCCTGGTTCATTTTTATGAACGTCAGCTTGTCCACATTGGCTGTGGATAGGCGGCTGCGTTTGTCTGTAATGACGCCCCCTGCCGTGCTGAATACACGTTCAGACAAAACGCTGGCCGCCGGGCAGGCCAGCACCTCCAAGGCATAAAAGGCTAGCTCTGGCCACGTGGACAATTTGGAGACCCAGAAGTTGAATGGGGCCAAACCATCAGTCAGTACGTGGAGGGGTGTGCACACGTACTGTTCCACCATGTTAGTGAAATGCTGCCTCCTGCTAAACTTCGCCTTGGGCTTCCCCTTGTTCCCCTGTGACATTTGGGAATGCTCTCAGTAGCGCGTCTACCAACGTGCGCTTGTACTCGCGCATCTTCCTATCACGCTCCAGTGCAGGAAGTAAGGTGGGCACATTGTCTATGTACCAGGGATCCAGCAGGGTGGCAACACAGTAATCCACACACATTAAAATGTGGGCAACTCTGCTGTCGTCGCACATGCACTGCAGCATGTAGTCGCTCATGTGTGCCAGGACAAGCTGTCCTCTGTGGGAGTCGTATTGTCATCGTCCTCCGTTTCCCCCCAGCCACGCACCATTGATGGGCCCAAGCTGCGTTGGGTGCCACCCCGCTGTGAACATGCTTCTTCCTCATCCTCCTCCACCTCCTCCTCATCCTCGTCCTCCTCATCCTCCAGTAGTGGGCCCTGTCTGGCCACATTTGTACCTAGCCTCTGCTGTTGCAAAAAACCTCCCTCTGAGTCACTTCAACGAGACTGGCCTGAAAGTGCTAAAAATGACCCCTCTTCCTCCTCCTCCTGGGCCACCTCCTCTTCCATCATCGCCCTAAGTGTTTTCTCAAGGAGACATAGAAGTGGCGTCATCGCCACTGGCCATGTTGGTGGAGTACTCGAAACAGCGCAACAGGGCACACAGGTCACGCATGGAGGCCCAGTCATTGGTGGTGTAGTGGTGCTGTTCCGCAGTGTGACTGACCCGTGCGTGCTGCAGCTGAAACTCCACTATGGCCTGCTGCTGCTCGCACAGTCTGTCCAGCATGTGCAAGGTGGAGTTCCACCTGGTGGGCACGTCGCATATGAGGCGGTGAGCGGGAAGGCCGAAGTTACGCTGTAGCGCAGACAGGCGAGCAGCGGCAGGATGTGAACGCTGGAAGCGCGCACAGACGGCCCGCACTTTATGCAGCAGCTCTGACATGTCGGGGTAGTTGTGAATGAACTTCTGCACTACCAAATTCAGCACATGCGCCAGACAAGGGATGTGCGTCAAACCGGCTTGTCCCAGAGCTGCAACGCGATTTCGCCCATTATCGCACACCACCAGGCCGGGCTTGAGGCTCACCGGCAGCAACCACTCGTCGGTCTGTTGTTCAATACCCAGCCACAACTCCTGCGCGGTGTGGGGCCTGTCCCCCAAACATATGAGTTTCAGAATGGCCTGCTGACGTTTACCCCGGGCTGTGCTGAAGTTGGTGGTGAATGTGTGTGGCTGACTGGATGAGCAGGTGGAAGAAGAGGAGGAGGAAGCCGAGTAAGAGGAGGAGGCTACAGGAGGCAAAGAATGTTGCCCTGCGATCCTTGGCGGCGGAAGGACGTGCGCCAAACAGCTCTCCGCCTGGGGCCCAGCCGCCACTACATTTACCCAGTGTGCAGTTAGGGAGATATAGCGTCTCTGGCCGTGGTTACTGGTCCACGTATCTGTGGTTAGGTGGACCTTGCCACAGATGGCGTTGCGCAGTGCACACTTGATTTTATCGGATACTTGGTTGTGCAGGGAAGGCACGGCTCTCTTGGAGAAGTAGTGGCGGCTGGGAACAACATACTGTGGGACAGCAAGCGACATGAGCTGTTTGAAGCTGTCTGTGTCCACCAGCCTGAACGACAGCATTTCATAAGCCAGTAGTTTAGAAATGCTGGCATTCAGGGCCAGGGATTGAGGGTGGCTAGGTGGGAATTTAAGCTTTCTCTCAAATGTTTGTGAGATGGAGAGCTGAACGCTGCCGTGTGACATGGTGGAGATGCTTGGCGACAGAGGTGGTGGTGTTGGTGGTACTTCCTCTGTTTGCTGGGCGGCAGGTGCCAACGTTCCTCCAGAGGCGGAGGAAGAGGCCGAGGCAGCAGCAGAAGAGGTAGCAGGGGGAGCCTGAGTGAGTTCCTTGTTTTTAAGGTGTTTACTCCACTGCAGTTCATGCTTTGCATGCCGGTGCCTGGTCATGCAGGTTGTGCTAAGGTTCAGAACGTTAATGCCTCGCTTCAGGCTCTGATGGCACAGTGTGCAAACCACTCGGGTCTTGTCGTCAGCACATTTTTTGAAGAACTGCCAGGCCAGGGAACTCCTTGAAGCTGCCTTTGGGGTGCTCGGTCCCAGATGGCGGTGGCCAGTAGCAGGCGGACTCTCTTGGCGGCGGGTGTTCTGCTTTTGCCCACTGCTCCCTCTTTTGCTACGCTGTTGGCTCAGTCTCACCACTGCCTCTTCCTCCGAAATCTGAAAGTCAGTGGCACGACCTTCATTCCATGTGGGGTCTAGGACCTCATCGTCCCCTGCATCGTCTTCCACCCAGTCTTCCTCCATGACCTCCTGTTCAGTCTGCACACTGCAGAAAGACGCAGCAGTTGGCACCTGTGTTTCATCATCAGAGACGTGCTGAGGTGGTATTCCCCTGTCCTCATCAACAAGAAACATAAGTGGTTGTGCGCCAGTGCATTCTATGTCTTTCACCGCTGGGGAAGGGCTAGGTGGATACCCTTGGGAAACCCTGCCAGCAGAGTCTTTAAACAGCATAAGAGCCTGCTGCATAAGTTGAGGCTCAGACAGTTTCCCTGATATGCATGGGGGTAATGTGACAGACTGATGGGTGAGAAAGGTGAAGAATGGCAAAGAAAGGTGGCTATATTGGTCACTGATTTGTTTTTGTTTTGTTTTTGAATGTCAGAAATGTATATTTGTGAATGTTGAGATGTTATATTGGTTTCACTGGTAAAAATAAAAAATGTAAATGGGTATATATTTGTTTTTTGTTAAGTTGCCTAATAATTATGCACAGTAATAGTCACCTGCACACACAGATATCCCCCTAAAATAGCTAAAACTAAAAACAAACTAAAAACTACTTCCAAAAATATTCAGCTTTGATATTAATGAGTTTTTTGGGTTCATTGAGAACATGGTTGTTGTTTAATAATAAAATTAATCCTCAAAAATACAACTTGCCTAATAATTCTGCACTCCCTGTATATCTTCGGGTAGAATTTTTTTAATGATTGCATTTTACTCATTTTGGGCTTTAAAAAAATCATTATTTTAATTTTTTTTTATTAAAAAATATTGTGCTGTTCTGCCACAAAGGGTTAACTGTTTTTCTAGCTGTGTGAATGGTACATTCACTTTCACTGTGCCTGTCATCTAATAATCCTTATCTGTAACTTGCTAAAAAGGTCATACTTATTGAAGCCACATTCTTATTAGTAAGATAATAATTGAGTTATAATCAAGTGTCTAAAAGGTCAAAGGTGAGAGATAAGGAGCCTGTCAGCACCATGTCTGACCAGCAGAGAGAAAATTCAGAACCATCTACTAGATAAACTCAAAGCTGTGCTTGGAAAATGTCTCAATATTTAATCAAAATGAGTACAATGCAATAATAATTTAAAAAAAATGCCACCAAAGGTGTACATAGCACCAACTGCATTCTCCTCCTTCTCCTCCTCTTGGTCATGCAGTTAATGTAAAAAAAATTACAACCCCTGATCTGTGATACCATAAATCCACTGAACTTGAGGTAGATATAATATGACTTACAGATGTTGTCATTTGGCATAACACTTCATTATTGCATGAGTTTTTCAAAATCTTTGGCCGAAATAAAATTTTGTGGACAGTTTAACAAAGATACATTATGCGCAATATGGTCAAAAGATCTAATGGTATATGACTGCTAATACTGATTCTACATTGAAATTAGAAGTTCATTTACTCTACATCCACAGAAATAAATCCATATTATCAAATGAAAGGAGATTTATATCTTTTCATTGGGCCTGAATTAAATTTACATTTTAACTTATGTAAATTTTCAGCTAATTTTGTTCTAAAAAAAAAAAGTACAAAAATTTACAAAACTATACGCAAATTTACAAGACTAGAAGAACTTTTTTATTTTAAGTCTTTTTTAATTTCAGATTTTTTATGTTTCTGCATGCTTCCAATGATGTGTTTTATATGTTATGGCTTACATATTTGTTATACAGTATGTTATGTTTGTGCCTACCAATTATGTGTTTTAATGTAACTATTATGCGAGAGTCTTCAAAAAGTTTCCAAATTTTTTTTAACCTCTGTTTACTAAGAATTTAAAAATCTAATTACATTAATTTTCTACATAGTCACCTTCCTTTGTGATGCATTTTTGCAGAGCTGTACCACTTCAATGCCATCAGTAAAAAGTATTTTAGCATGTAGCCACTCATTTATTATATCATCATTGCTTCAATATCATCATCACATGATAATATTCTTCCCCTTAAAGCTTTTTTGAATGGTCCAAAAAAGGTGGACATCAGATGGCGCTAAATCTGGACTATAAACTGGGTGTAACATAACCTCCCAACAGCATGGGGCGGGCATTGTCATGCAAAATAATGAGTCCCTTGGACACATTTAATCTTTTCATGTGTCATCTTTTCACTTGTGACAGTTGTTCCACGTTCCTTATAGGTTTCGAAAATAGGCCCCTGAGAGTCCTAGAAGACAGTCAACATCAACTTTCCTGCAGACGGTGGCATCTTGAATCTCTTTGCTACAGGAGATGATGGATGCTTCCACTGCATACTCAGCCTCTTGCCTTCGGGCTTGTAGGGGAGAACCCACGTTTCATTGCCAGTGACTATCTGCTGCAGATACTTGCCATTGTTTTCACAATAACGGACCAAGTTATCTACAAGAGAGAACTTTATCTCCATACTGAGCACACATGTGGAGATGAATGTGTGCTCCTGGCACAATTTTCCCACAAAAAGCGTATGTTAGAATGCTGTTCCTCTTTGGTGTAATTGATACGTTTCGCAGCCATCTTCTCCACAGTGTGACGACTGTAATACTAAACTGCAAGATCAGCCGGTTTGCCAGACTCACTAGTCACATGAAAATCTGACCAATGACCAATTACTACTCCTCCAGCCTTCACTGTTTCCAAAGGAAATTTAAAAGTGCTGAAACTTTTTGAAGACCTCCTATATAAGCATGATATACTTCTAAAATACTTCTCCATCTTAATTGTCCAATTTATGACTTTAGGAGCAAAAATTTGCACTAGCACTATCATTTTTTAAAATAAAATGTATTTAAAATATAAAATGATATCATTTAAATCCTAAAATATAAAATCAGTAAACTTTAAAATAAATTAAAGTGACATACAATATTTTTTGCTTATAAATACAATATTGTAATTCATATAAATTTAATCACATAATCTCAATTTTCTTTATTCTGGTAAATTAAATTTTATTTGCTGTTTTATTTTTTTCATATATAAGGTGTGCAAGTAGTTAAAGAAGAAAGAAATGGGCAAAGACAAGGATTACTACAGAGTCTATTAAGTGAGTACTTATTGAATATAATATTTCTATTTTTTTATTTGAATGGTTAAAAAATTCTGTTAGATATGCTTATTTTTAACAAAGTATCTATAAGCTTTATTCATGGCTTTGTTTTTATTTTTACAATATATATTTTAACCGATTTTTTAAAAACATCTTTAACTTTTTTTTATAAATATATAATTTTTTTCAAAACTCTCACTAAGGCAATTCTCCATCTTAAAGTTCCCAATTAACCTTGTCAAGTTAAATCTCCTATATGTAAATGAGTAACCTCTCTTGTTCTCCATTTTTCAGCCATTTATTGATTGACTAAAATGTTGCTTAAATTCTATCCAATGGGGTGCCTGATGTAAAACCCAAAAATATAAGAAAAAATGTAATGTTTTCTTTGAAAAAATGTTTTTTTTACTGTAATCATTTATCGTAATTATAGTAGTTTTGCATTAAAATTATTTTGAGTAATTAATTGTTGAAAAATTTTGTTTTTCAGATGTCGGTGGAAAAATAATATCAAATGCAGGTGGAGTTATAATAATTAAATATTGTTCCTTTTAGATTTTTTTTTTTCTAAGACTTTATTTGGTTTAGGGCCATCATGACTCACAGCTGTATTATCATAGACAAATTCAATAAAAAAGGCTTAAGGTATAAATAAGACCAAAATTAGGTTAGATGGCACCTACAATTTTTTATGGTGCCCCTCCTTTCCTCCTAGATATAAAGAAAAAGGTTTTGGAAGATTTTTTTTACAGCTGTGTTACCATAAATACTAGGATTAGGATATACTATGTAGCTGAGGAAGAGTTTTTCTCCATCATATAAAATTAATGTAAAAGTTAAACACACATACGGATGTAGCAGTGTTAACACACGTGCTTTATGAGACATGTTATCTAAACTAAATGCAACTAAATGTGTTAAGCAATTGCTTTTCAATGACTTTTGTTTCAAGATAACGCGATGAGTTAAGAAATTTGAGTTAAGAGTGTGTGTGTTACCCCTGCTACATCTGTATGTCAAATAGACAATCTTCACAGAGACTTGCCCTATAGAAACCTATGTTTAAGCTATTGCAGATCATCCTCTATATTGTCTGAATTTGTGAGTATAAACTCCTCATTACAGTACCAGCGAAGTGCATGCAATTTTAACAAATTTTATAAACCCGCTGTGGGGAAAAAATAATTTGCTGGTCTATCAGGCTCTATGCTAGCTGTGAAGCACAGAAACCAGTGTGAATGAAGCCACTGATGTGAAGGAGGCATCAGTCCTATCTACAATAGACACACAATACAATAGACACACATCCTTTTTATGGTCTTGCAGGGACAGTGTAGGATTTGTGAAGAAGATATATTTAGTTAGGTTGATTGAATTCCTACATAGAAAGTCAGGTTTTATCATTAGGGACACCATAGGGTGAGTTAGTTGTATGTCTTACAGCCAGGGATCTTGCAGCTGTTCACAAGTCCCTTGTATACAGGGTGCTGCACTGCTGCACAGAGATCCCTAAAGAAACATTTCATTAGTTGTTTTTATGTGCTGGAGCCATTTTTTGGTTCAGAAATCTGTTACAAAGCTCCTGCAGTTTATAAGTTTATAAGTATAAAATTAAACTCATTTTAGTATGTGAATTGCAGTTTCTAGTAAGGGTGAAGCCAGGAGACGTTTGTTTTATCAAAAAAACTGTTACAATTTGTGCATTATAGTGATTCATTTGCAGCATATAGCGTGGTTGCAATTGGGCCTGTATTTTTTTGTTGCAATTTATATTTTTTGATGCTCTCCTTTTCCCTGTGCTAAATCGTGCAGGGCAAAGGCATTTTCTGGAGTTCCGGTGAGGAACAGGGCTCTCCATAGGGCTGCCAGGCAGAGGCTTCCGCCTGTCACGGTGGGGAGTGAGGGAAACCCCCCTCACTGTTTCTTTCAATGCTTATGCGTGTGTGTATAAACATGGACAGGTATTCTCTGCCCTCCTTCCCCCGTAAGGCATACTTTTTGGATCGCTTGTCCAGAACATACCACTTTTTTATCAATAATACTATGTGTTTAAAAACCGGCTGCCCCCAATAACAATTTTTGGAACATTTTTACATTTTAAAAAGAATAACAAATCCCACAGTGCAATGTGTCTTTGAACAGGCTGTTAGCACCATCAACCATGCATTTACCCATAGCTATACATGTCAGTGTCACTATGACATTATTTACTACTGTTGAATTTGCATTAAAGTGTTTGGGGGAAGGGGGAGAGAGAAAATGTAAAAAATAGAGAAAGACAACAGAGTAAAAATGAGTCCTGAGAGATCTCAGAGTAAATTGCATTAGTTTTGGTTTGAGTTGAATCGATTTGGTCCCAAATCAAAATTTTTGCTGATTCGTTAGAATCGGACCTAAAACAAATTTTAAGAGATGCACTCATCTCTGATTCAGCCTAAGGCACTGTGATAAATCTGGTACACAGCTAGACAGCCTAAGTTTACACCATCTACAGATAGTCAGTCGGAACGTTTGTCTGCTTTATGGTATACAGACCTTTGTTTTTTGCTATATAATGTCACATGGAGTCACTTCTCAGGAATTTTTACTTAGAAAATTAGTGAAATGGGTCAGCCATACAATTAACATTTTAAAGGCCAGAGTTTAAAGGGGGTGGGGGCTTATTTTTGACCGATTACATATACTGTTTCTCTAAAGTAAATATGAGTTTACACAATAGAACAGTTAGCTGAAGGGTGTAGCGATAGCTCCTAGGTTACATATTTTAAGCAGGATAGAAACATGAAATGCATTTGAACAGTAAAAAATTTTTTACTTGTACAACATTCAACATTTTTGTCTTTCTTTATTGTATATATCTAGAAAGCATCTCGCTCCATGACTTCAGCAAATTTTATGGAGTTTTTGTCATATTTCTAAGCAAATTTTCAAAAATGGAAAAGAAAGTTAAACAAAGCAAAATATAAATTAAATAAAGTAACCTTTTGTAAGCCATAAAAACACATATGTTTTAGCTTCATGTAGGTAGGAAATAAATCACATAGACTTTAACATATTAAAGTACTGTACGTGTTTGTTTGTTTCTTTCTTTTTGAAGGTGATTTAGTCAAAGGAGTTGGTGAAACAGCAGGAGATCTGTCAAATTCAATAAGTAAGTAATTACAGAAGTTTATTTTTGGAAGTAGTGTAAGTTGCAGTATCGCTAACAATGAAGTTGTCAATTACTTAATAGTAGCAACAATAGCGTTAGCAGTACACTAAAGCTACTTTCACACTTGCATTGTTTTCCAGTATTAAGATTCGGCAGGAAAAAAACGTTTCCGTTTAGTCCTCATACATTCTGAATGAAAAAAGATCCATTCAGGAGGCATCAGGATGTCTTATGTTCAGTCAGCATTCCGTTTTGTGACCAGACAAAACACAGCCGCAAACTGCATTTTTTTTGTCCAGTCATAAACAAGAAAAAAAACGGATCCGGCTCTGAAAACAATGTAAGTCAATGGTAACGGATCTTCTTGTTTGAAATCTCTTTTTATTGTCAAATAGTATAAGCGCAATAAGGCGAGCATCACATCACAATCATATTTAAATACAGAGCATCAAAGGCAATGCCTAACAATACAAGCTAGGATGTGATCACCGCTTGTCTAGGGCTAAAAGGCCCTTGAAGCGATCGATCTTACAGTACAAATATACATAACAACAGTTACATATCAATAACGTAAGTGGATAAAACAGGGCCCTAACATTGTGTCAACCCTAAGCATTGTGTAAATTGCTCACATCAGTAGTGAAGGTATAACTGTTCATAATATCTAAGATATGGTACAAACATATATTAACTGTGTGTCACCAGAGTAGGTCTCTATAATGGGCTAGATAGAGAACGGGCAGGAGGGGAAATTGAAAATGACCATCTACTACAGATCTTCTTCAGAGTCCCATAGCTGGGAGTTGAGAAGATCTGATCTATATTTTAACCAAGGTTGCCAGAGCTGCAAAAACCTGTCCCTGCTGTGGTACGTCCACCCTATCAATTCCTCCATCTGGCACATCTGATGGGCCCTATCCCGCCACATCCCCAGAGATGGTGGGTCAGTTGATCTCCATTTTACTGGGATCAAAAGCTTTGCGGCCATGAGCAGATGTGTGGCCAAGTTGTTTTTCCCCGGACGAAATTCTGGAGTAGGTAACCAGAGTAAGATCAGCTGGGCTGAAAGTTTCAGGTTCATCGTGCAAATTACATTAATAGCAGACTCAACACCTTCCCAGTAGGGCTTGATGGCCGGGCAGGACCACCAGATGTGCGATAGGGAGCCAGTGGCGGCATTACACCTCCAGCAAAGATCCGTGGAAAGAATCCTGATTTTAAAAAGGTACTCGGGCGTTCTATACCACCGCAGCGCTGTCTTAACAGAATTCTCCTGAACTTTAATACACTTAGAGAAGCCATGCGAAGAGTTTTGAATCCACTTAACGTCAGCGTCATCAAACTTAATTTGGAGTTCTTTTCCCCACTCGGCTACCCATGGCGGCACATTAGAATCTCTTGCGCATAAAATCTGCCTATAAATGAGAGTGGTACATTTATGGGGTAAACTAGGTAATAACACATAATTCTCCAACCATGACGGATCTGGGGTTGGGATGAACTTAGAGGACAAAAACTGTCTACAAATACTCTCAAAGTCCATTCTCTGGATGAAATCTTTACTAGGGGTCGGGTCACCTGAGAGGTCAGTGTAGAAGTCAGAGGAGGTCTGAAGCTTTTTCATGTCTCCTATTCTATGGTGTGAAAGTGCTAGCCAAATATCTGAAGGAGACTTAATTTGCGGGAACAGGAGTGTGGGGATAACTGAAATAGGAGCAAGTGGAGATATCTTACCCTGAGTAGAGGTTAAAGCCACAGCCTTATGGCATACATGGAGCATTCCTTTAGTTAGCTCACTCTCCACCTTGAGTCCCTCCCCTGCCTTCCCAGGCGTCCACAATTTGTGAAAAGATTCTTTACCCAACAGAGCTAATTCTAAGTCTATATGCATACAGTTCGTCTCTCGCCTGGCCAATCTAAGCCATCTCTCCAAGCCGATAGCCTGTATATAGGTCGGTAAATCAGGCAATAAGATACCCCCATTTTTCCTTCTGCGGGAAAGAAGGCGAAAGGACATCCTAGGACGGCCCTTATCCCATAAATATTTGCTCATGGTGGACTGCAGTTTATTAATGAAGCTAGCTGGAATGGAAATGGGAAGGGTTCTTAAGGTGTACATAATCAACGGCAAAATATAGGTGGTGAGAACATTTTTCCTGCCTAGCCAGGTAAGGAAAGGAGACCTACTTTTAGAAAGAACAGTGGCTACTTTGGAAAGCAGTGGAGGGAAGTTAAGTCTAAACATCAGCTTGGGATCCATCGGTATCATTACCCCTAAATACTTTATTGCTTGTGTAGGCCATTTGAATGGCGTGAGGGCTTTGACTCTATTACGTAAAGCAGCCGGAAGGGAAACTCCAAGGGCCTCCGATTTATCAAAATTTATCTTAAAATTAGATATAACCCCAAAGGATTCGAAAATCTGCATAACCTCCGGCAGAGCCTCTTCAGGATTAGTCATCAGGAGCAGTAAATCGTCCGCGAAGGCGGCCATCTTGTGGGTGTAATTGCTTATTTTCACTCCTTTGATCAAGGGGTATTGTCGGAACTTAAGAAGAAGTGTCTCTAGGGTGAGCACAAATAAAGTAGGGGACAAAGGGCATCCCTGGCGCGTGCCATTTCTAATTTGGAAGGCGTTCGATAGGGTGCCGTTAACCAGTATTCTCGCAGATGGAGCAGAGTATAAAGTATAAATGGCCTTAATGAAGCTTTCCGGAAAACCAAAGGCACTTAGCACCTTACTCATATAGGCCCAGCTGACCCTATCGAACGCCTTCTCCGCATCCGTGTCTAACAGCACA
The DNA here is from genome assembly GCF_014858855.1 of Bufo gargarizans. Classification (NCBI taxonomy): domain Eukaryota; kingdom Metazoa; phylum Chordata; class Amphibia; order Anura; family Bufonidae; genus Bufo; species Bufo gargarizans. The sequence goes on from NC_058081.1 coordinate 712,415,330, forward strand.
AGAGGGGCCCCAACCTTAATTGAGTGAGTAATCGCATGTATTACCCTACTGACATTATGTCTACCCTCCCTTCCCGCCACAAATCCCACTTGTTCTTCGCCCACAAGCCCAGGAAGCAATTTAGACATCCTGCTATTAAGCAACTTGGCCCACCACTTCAAGTCAGTATTCAATAATGAGATTGGCCTATAGCTACCACATACCTCCTTATCCTTTCCTTCTTTATGGATGATCGTTATGTGTGCCTCCTGGGCTTGCGGGGTCAGGGAACCACCCGTGAGGAGGAGATTGGGATAACCCGTAGGGATAAACATAAGGACCTTATCCGCCTCTTCTATTGTGACTGGTTGTAGCAGCCGATGTACGTCCTCTGTTGAGAGTCTCGGGATATTGATGGATTTGAGGAAAGCCGATGTACGCTCCTCAATTTGTAGAGTATGAAGGGGTACCGGGAGATCATACAGATTCGAATAAAAGGAGCAGAACTCCTGAGCAATCGCCGGGGTGTTGATAAGTCGGGGGCCCGAGGCTGACTTAATAGCCTGGATAAAAGATCTATTTCTTTGGCCCTTAATAAGGCTGGATACCAACTTGGAACCCCTATTACCGTGGAGATATTGCTTAAAGCGCAATGTCCTCAAGGCCCCTGCTGCTCTAATATTCAAGAGGTCAGTGACCTTATGTCTCAAGCACTTTAGTGACAATAGGACTTCTTCCGTCCTAGTCTTTTTGTGGAGGGTTTCAAGTGTGGAGATTTGCTGTAGAAGGGAATCTAATTGTTTCTGCCTACGCTTTTTGGCGCTGGATCCCAAGCTGATGAGCTCCCCTCTGACTACTACTTTATGGGCTTCCCAGAGTGATGTCCCATTAGCGAGATTCCTAGTATTCTCTTGAAAATAATTTTTGAGACATAGCTCAACTGCCTTCCTATGGGATTCCTCCTCCAGGAGCGTCTCATTCAACCTCCAGACCCAGGATCTCGGAGGTAGGGCGTAAATCCTCACCCCCACGCTCACAGGCGCATGGTCAGAAATGACTATATTCCCTATCTTCGCCTCAGAGATCGAGGACAGCAGATGGTTTGCAACAAAAATATAATCCAGGCGCTGGTATGAATTATGCGCCTGTGAGTGGAAGGTGTAGTCTTTTTCCTCAGGGTGGAGGAGGCGCCAGACATCCGAGACCCCCAGGTCTCTGAGAGCAATAAGCAGCCTCCTCAACTGTCCTCTTGAGGTAGGGCGACCTATGGAGGTCGAGTCTATCAGAGGATCCAGCGTGAGGTTAGGGTCCCCCCCTATGATGAGGTATCCCTCTCTAAACGTTTTCAGAGTCTCCAGGGTGTGTAGCAGCCAATTGATCTGTCCACTATTTGGAGCATACAAATTCACTAGAGTGTACTTAGTGTTTACTATTTTACCTTTTAAAAATAAAAAGCGACCATCAGGGTCGGCTAGTTTGGCCTCTAAAGTGAAAGGGACCTTCTGACCTAGGGCTATAGAAACACCTCTGGCAGCTGAGGAGTAGGAGGCATGATGCCATACTGCAAAATGTTTATTAACTGTTTTTGGAATATGTAAGTGCCTAAAATGGGTCTCTTGCAGGAAGACCAAGTCTGCTCCCTCTTTCCTGAGCAAATGATAGACCTGACTCCTTTTCTGTGGGGTGTTCATACCATTTACATTGAAAGACAATACCTTTAGGTCAGTCATTATAAACAAGAGTTAACCTGAGCAGTAGATTCAAATGACCAGAAGAGGGCGACACAGGGCAACAAATGGGGCAAAAAATACATGAACAAAACATCTGATGAAAAAGGTAATGGAGGCAGTTATTAAGTATGTAATAACAACCTGAGGGGTTATAAACCCCGACTAGAGGGGGGAATTAGTGTGTAAACACCTTGAGCCAGGCCTCACACACTAAGCCCAATGAAGGGATAAAAAACAGACAGTAGGCATGTGCAAACATTCTACAATGTAGGGACACGGTATATATACCAATCTCACTAAATTATTACTCAGTGTCAGTGCCATAGGAGCAAATGGAGGTAGGGGAGAAGAGCCCTGCGGGCTATCGGCCATTAGCGACCTAACAGCATCCATTGCAATACCTACGACGGCCTGTTAATGGAGCACAGAATGAGACAAGAAGAGAAGGCAAGGGAAGGGGGGATAAAGTTATGAGGGAGATAGCGGGAAAAATTAAAGTTGAACAGACATAGATTAGGGAAAGTGGGTTGGAGAGGCAAACAGTAAGGGCTGTGAAGGATCAGTTAGACGGTCAACATAGAACCTGGATCCTATAGGGCTGGAGCAAAGCGTTCGCTGAGATTCCCTTTATGGCGAATTCTGGGGCCTCAAGTCGGATAGACCCAGATGGGCTAAGGAATTCTTTTCTTCGGAGATTTCTTCTTTTGCGCCAGGCGCCATTCCTCTGCCTGCGGTAAGTTCGGAAGGTCTAATGTCGGGTTACAAGGGAGCCATGACTGTATGTCCAGAGCTTCTGATCCCAACGCCTCCCACACAGGCAGCAAGTCCTCCGGTAGTCTGACTGTGTATTGTTTCCCTCCTATGGCGGTACTGAGGCCAAAAGGGAACAGCCACCTTACTGGTAGTTTCCTCTCTCTCAGGAGCGCGGTTAAAGGGCGCTTGGCTAGAGTGCTCGCCGCCAGGTCTTGAAATAATTGCACTTTGTGACCGTCCAAAGAGGGATCCCCTTTCTCCCTAGCCGCTCTCAGGACAGCTGCAGTATCTAAAAAGTTCATTAGGGCACAGACAACGTCTCTGGGCGGCTCGCCCACCGCCGGTTTGGGCCTAAGAGCTCTATGTGCCCTTTCTATAACGATGGTGGCAGCTTGTTCTTCACCAACGAGGGAGGCAAACAGGGAACGTACTGTACCGGCCATATCTTCAGCTTGAACCACTTCAGGTATTCCCCTTAGGCGTACATTTTTCCTCCGCCCTCTGTTTTCCTGGTCTTCCAGGTTCAGAAAAGCTGTATTAATCATCTTTGACATACAGACGTGGACAAAATTGTTGGTACCCTTTGGTCAATGAAAGAAAAAGTCACAATGGTCACAGAAATAACTTTAATCTGACAAAAGTAATAATAAATTAAAATTCTATAAATGTTAACCAATGAAAGTCAGACATTGTTTTTCAACCATGCTTCAACAGAATTATGTAAAAAAATAAACTCATGAAACAGGCATGGACAAAAATGATGGTACCCCTAGAAAACACAGAACATAATGTGACCAAAGGGACATGTTAATTCAAGGTGTGTCCACTAATTAGCATCACAGGTGTCTACAACCTTGTAATCAGCCATTGGGCCTATATATATGGCTCCAGGTAATCACTGTGTTGTTTGGTGATATGGTGTGTACCACACTCGACATGGACCAGAGGAAGCAAAGGAAAGAGCTGTCTCAAGAGATCAGAAAGAAAATTATAGACAAGCATGTTAAAGGTAAAGGCTATAAGACCATCTCCAAGCAACTAGATGTTCCTGTGAGTACAGTTGCACATATTATTCATAAGTTTAAGATCCATGGGACTGTAGCCAACCTCCCTGGACGTGGCCGCAGGAGGAAAATTGATGACAAATCTAAGAGACGGATAATCCGAATGGTAACAAAAGAGCCTAGAAAGACTTCTAAAGAGATTCAAGGTGAACTTCATGCTCAAGGAACATCAGTGTCAGATCGCACCATCCGTCGTTGTTTGAGCCAAAGTGGACTACATGGGAGACGACCAAGGAGGACACCATTGTTGAAAACGAATCATAAAAAAGCAAGACTGGAATATGCCAAACTACATGTTGACAAGCCACAAAGCTTCTGGGAGAATGTCCTGTGGACAGATGAGACAAAAATCGAAGTTTTTGCCAAGGCACATCAGCTGTATGTTCACAGACGAAAAAATGAAGCATATCAAGAAAAGAACACTGTCCCTACTGTGAAACATGGAGGAGGCTCTGTTATGTTCTGGGGCTGCTTTGCTGCGTCTGGCACAGGGTGTCTTGAATCTGTGCAGGGTACAATGAAATCTCAAGACTATCAAGGAATTCTAGAGAGAAATGTACTAGCCAGTGTCAGAAAGCTTGGTCTCAGTCGCAGGTCATGGGTCTTGCAACAGGACAATGACCCAAAACACACCGCTAAAAACACCCAAGAATGGCTAAGAGGAAAAAATTGGACTATTCTAAAGTGGCCTTCTATGAGCCCTGACCTCAATCCTATTGAGCATCTTTGGAAGGAGCTGAAACATGCAGTCTGGAAAAGGCACCCTTCAAACCGGACACAACTGGAGCAGTTTGCTCATGAGGAGTGGGCCAAAATACCTGCTGAGAGGTGCAGATGTCTCATTGACAGTTACAGGAAGCGTTTGATTGCAGTGATTGCCTCAAAAGGTTGCGCAACAAAATATTAAGTTAGGGGTACCATCATTTTTGTCCATGCCTGTTTCATGAGTTTATTTTTTTACATAATTCTGTTGAAGCATGGTTGAAAAACAATGTCTGACTTTCATTGGTTAACATTTATAGAATTTTAATTTATTATTACTTTTGTCAGATTAAAGTTATTTCTGTGACCATTGTGACTTTTTCTTTCATTGACCAAAGGGTACCAACAATTTTGTCCACGTCTGTATTTGTCAGGTGATTGTGAACTCCCGCTTCTCGCTGGACTAACAGGTCCTGGCTTTCTTCCAGGCTTTCTACCCTGTGGCAGAGCTGCTGGAATTCGGCCTTAATGTCCGATAACTCCTTCATGACCGGGCTAAGTGCCTGCGTCAGCGATTGCTGAAGGAAGCTTCGAGTTAAGGGCAGGGAGTCCGGCTCACCTCTGCTGTAAACTTCAGCGTCAGAGCTGTCGGCTTCCGAGTCGGCTCCCTCCCGTTCTGAGGAGTTTCGCGCCTCTCGCGCCATCTTGCTTCCATCAGGGTGCGATGTGGATCGCCTGTTGAGGAATTTGTTCAGATCCCCTTGGGTCTTTTTTGCCTTCGTAGTGGCCCCTGAGGCACCCTCCTTGTCTCTGAGGGTTTTCCCCATCCTAGAGTCCGTATCCGCTGATTAAATCGATGAAAGCTGGGCTAGCTGTGTGGAGCTCTGGTGAAGTCGACCTACACCATGGCTTGCTGGCTCCGCCCCCCGGTAACGGATCTTCTTATTATGGAGACTAAAAAACTGGATCCGTCACCAATTGACTTTCAATGTATTTAGTGACGTATCCGTTTATTTCCGTTTTGATGGAACAGATGCATGCTGACATGTAAAATCAAAACAAATCAGTTTAGTTCCAGTATTTAGGTCCTCTGCCGGATCTCAATACCGGAAAAAACAACGCAAGTGTGAAAGTAGCTAGTTGTGACAGTTTAATTTGACATAAAGAGTGGCATGACATGATCAAACGTACAGTGGTAAAAGTAGTAATGGAGACATATTTCATAATGATAAACATAGTAACAATTTTTACCAGATATAGTAAACAGCAGTGACATTAAAGGGGTTGTCCGGGTTTAGAGCATATCCCCATTTTCACCCAGGCAGCCCCCCTCCTTTGCCCTGTGCTCCGATGCTCTCCTTTGCCCTGTGCTAAATCGTGCAGGGCAAAGGCATTTTCTGGAGTCCGGTGAGGAAAAGGGCTCTCCATAGGGCTGCCAGGCGGAGGCTTCTGCCTGTCACGGTGGGAAGTGAGGGAAACCCCCCACCATCCAGTAGTAACTGTTACTAGGCCAGACAACAATGAATGGAGCAGGCCACAACCTACAGCCGCCCTAATCCTGACCCTGATCTCCTGACCGCATGAGCAAACCCTGAAGGTAGGAGGGCTCACGCACTGGAACCTGGATCCTGCTGACCCTGACGGTCCCTGGCATAGGGGTCAGTAGGGCTGGTGCAAGGATTTTTGCCACCCTAGGCAAAAGCTAATTTTGCCACCCCCTTGACTCCATCCATTGACCACACCCCTTTACCCGCCCCTTTTTCAGCCACCTATTGCATGTAACATTTAACTATGGTCGTGTACCCTGTGCCAGTCTATGGTCATGTACCCTGTGCCAGTCTGACTATGGTCATGTATATATAATATCCAGCCATTGTCTGCCACCTAGTACCATCCCAGTGATGCCAATCACTCTGCGGTGTTCAGCAGGTTGGCACACCAAACACAAGCAGTGCCACCTATTCACTGCCAGGCGCCATTCAGCCACTGTCTGAAATCCTGTGCCACCAGGGCAACATAAAACAGTATGCTGCCTTGTGCCCTCTGCCAGTCTGGCACTGTCCTGCACCCTGTACCATTCATAGCCCTTTAGACAGTCTGTGCCACCTATTAGGCTCCATGTGCCACTGCTGGGCACCCTGTGCCAGTCAGAATCTGTGGCCCCTAGTCAAGCAGCAGGTGTGCCCTGACCCCTGTACACAAGTGTGTGCCACCCTGCTGCCAGTCACTGTCCTGCAGCCTCTGACACCCTAGTGCAGGTTGTCAGAGTGCGGTTGCCAGGGGTGCTCACCAGGTTCTGCTCCTCGCTGTTCTCCAGGTCCACATTGCCTTGGCTCTTGCCAAGATCATGTGTCTTCGGCGCTTAATCCCGCGAGACCCACCTATGGAGGTCACTGGTCTCGCGGGATTGTGCGCCCGAAGTCAAGGATTTTTGTCAACACAAGCGAATTTACATTTTGGCGCCCCCCCCCATCATTTCGCATTTCTGCCCCTCATGATTCATGTCCATTTCTTGCCCCCCCCATGTGCTAATATCATAGTGCCATCCTCTCCCCCTGTCCCCTAATGTGCCAGTATCAAGTGCCTCTCTCCTCCCCCCTCCATGTGCCAGTATCATGGCGTCAATAGCCCCCCTCCCCCGTGGCAGTAAAGTAATAGTCCAGTATTTAAAAAAAAAAAAAACACTTTCAGAAAAGTTTGTCCTGGGATTCGAACTCACGACCCCTACACATCAGAGGCAAGGGATTTACCCTCACAGCTATGAAAGCTGTCTAGCTAGTTACTTAAAAAAAAATATATATAAGACTTCTACTATAGGTAACTTTGATACCTAGTGTACATCCATATACATGACAGCTGCCCCAGTACACACTGTGTATGGATGTAGCAGAGCTGGGTGTGTTGGGGCAGCTGTCATGTGTATGGTTGTACACTAGGTATCAAAGTTACCTACAGTAGATGTCTTATTTTTTTATATATATATATATATATATATATATATATATATATTTTATTTTTTTATTTTTTTTTAAGTAACTAGTTAGACAGCTTTCATAGCTGTGAGGGTAAATGCCTTGCCTCTGTTGTGTAGAGGTTGTGAGTTTGAATCCCAGGACAAACTTTTCTGAAAGGCAGTCTAAATGATATTTAAATACACCAGGGTCTTGTAGCTGTGTGCCGCTGGCAAGTACAGGAACAGGAGTGAAGTGAAGGATATGATGTCAGTGTGTGGGGGTCAGGAACAGGAGACTTGTATTATGAAGGATCAAAACGGAATGCCTCTTAAAGACTTCCGTCTTATAGATTTCGTTATTTTCCGTTATAACAATGTTATAAAGGAAAGCCATAACGCTGATGTGAACCCACCCTTACCATGTTTATTTTGCAAATTTTTTAGAAGTCAAAATATATTTTAAATATAAAATGCTATTACTGTAATTGAATGTATTTAAAAAAAAATATAATAACAATTAAAATATATAAATATATATAAATTAAATTATATTTCTTTAATATGCTAAATTATATATATATATTTTTTTTTTTGCTATCTGGCCATTAGTTGGTGGAGAAAATCATGGATTAATACCAAGTATAGTAGGTGGGTAGAGATTGGATACAATTTTTAATTTAAATATTTAAAATTTTAATTTATCTTTGTTCTTTGATGTTTTTTTAATTGTTTTAAACACTTTATAGAGCTTTTTTTTAGCTGTTCAAAGAAAGTGTTATATTTTTTCCTAAAATTTCACTTTGGAAATTTACCTTCCCAAACTTCAGCATTAACTATGTAAAGTTAAATCTTTTGTATACTATGCCCTTCTGTTTCTTATTATCACACATTTATGGAATGAGACAAACCTTAGGCCGTGTTCACATCAACGTCAATATAACAGAAAGAAAAGGATCCTTTATTTTCAGCATCTGTTGTGCTCATTTTGCATCCGCTTATGTCAGTATCATCAGAAATCCATTATTTTTGACAGGACTTTATATCCCCTTAAAAATAACGGGTCTCTGACAGAACTGTAACGGTTGCAAAATGAGCAAAATTTGATGCTCGAAAAAAAGGATCCATTTGCTTTCAATTTTTCTGTACTTCTGATGGATCAGAAAGATAGAAAACAAAAGGTGAACATGACTTTACTAAAATACAATGGGGTTCTTGACATGACATCCAAAAAAAAATTTTTTTAGAATTTTTCTTTTAACAAAATATTAATTGTAATGATTCAGAGCTGAACCAGGACATAACCCCTGTTTCACCCATGCAGCCCGTATGAGTGGAACATCGAAGCATCGCACAGGGCAAGGGCTGTTTTGTTTATATTTTTACACTGCTAGGTGGAGGGTTCTACCTAGCAATGATCCCGGTGACATCACCGGCACTTATGGGCGGTCTATAGCGCTGCATTCCCATAAAGAGACCCGGTATGTCACCGGGTCTAAAGAAAACAATAAAGCCCTTGCCCTGAGCGATACATGCTATAATGCTCCACTCATTCATGCTCAATAAACGAATAAGGGGTTATGCCCGGGTTAAGTAAGACAATTAAACATTAAAGTTACTTATAAATTAATCAATCTCAATATTATTTTTTCAGATGCTGGTGAAAAAGTTATAAAAGAGACAGGTAGAGAAATAATAATTATATTCCTGTTTTCAAAACTTTTCTGTCACCCTTTTTTTAGGGCCATCAATCCTTCCAATACATATAGATAACACCATATGTTAATGCACTGGTTTATTTTTTGAAGGTGGCATAATCCATGGAATTGGTGATGCAATTGGAGGGCTGGGAAAATGAAGAAGTGAGTATTTATAGTTGTGCAGTAGTAAGCAGCAGAAATACTAAGAATATATTCAAAGACAATATACTTGTACAGTACAATCAATTACATAATTGTACCAGCAAAACTACTGGCAGCATATGGAAATAGCATAGGTGACAGTTAAATTTGACAGTAGCTGCAAATGCTGCCAAATAAACTTTTTTTGCCCAAACGAGTGTTTGTTTAATAACTCAATATGGCAGCAGTATATAACCCAGGAATTTCAAACGTGCTTATGCTGGAAAGACTGAAATATTGTGTATTTTGCCCCAAAAAGGGTGTTTTATTAATGAAAGAATACTGACCCAATGTAGGCCTGATTTAAAGATTTCTTTGCCCAAATTGGCTGTATTTCAAATGCCTGAATCAAACCCCTGTATATAAAGAGTGTATCTCACACGGCCTGAACCAGTGTAGGCCTGAATTAAAGATTTCTTTGCCCAAAATGGCTGTATTTCAAATGCCTGAATAAAAACCCCAATATGTAAAGGGTGTATCTAACATGGCCTGAACCAGTGTAGGCCTGAATTAAAGATTTCTTTGCCCAAAATGGCTGTATTTCAAATGCCTGAATCAAACCACTGTATGTAAAAGGTGTATCTCACACGGCCTGAACCACTGTAGGCCTGAATTAAATATTGGTGCACCAAATGGCGGTATTTCAAATCTCTGAATCTAACCAAAATGCATTAAGGGTATATCTTACAATGACATCTGCATCAAAGGCTGCATAATAAACTTTTTTTGCCCAAAACGGGTGTTTGTTTAATAACTCAATATGGCAGCAGTATACAGGTCCTTCTCAAAAAATTTGCATATTGTGATAAAGTTCATTATTTTCTGTAATGTACTGATAAACATTAGACTTTCATATATTTTAGATTCATTACACACCAACTGAAGTAGTTCAAGCCTTTTATTGTTTTAATATTGATGATTTTGGCATACAGCTCATGAAAACCCAAATTTCCTATCTCAAAAAATTAGCATATTTCATCCGACCAATAAAAGAAAAGTGTTTTTAATACAAAAAAGTCAACCTTCAAATAATTATGTTCAGTTATGCACTCAATACTTGGTCGGGAATCCTTTTGCAGAAATGACTGCTTCAATGCGGCGTGGCATGGAGGCAATCAGCCTGTGGCACTGCTGAGGTGTTATGGAGGCCCAGGATGCTTCGATAGCGGCCTTAAGCTCATCCAGAGTGTTGGGTCTTGGGTCTCTCAACTTTCTCTTCCCAATATCCCACAGATTCTCTATGGGGTTCAGGTCAGGAGAGTTGGCAGGCCAATTGAGCACAGTAATACCATGGTCAGTAAACCATTTACCAGTGGTGGTTTTGGCACTGTGAGCAGGTGCCAGGTCGTGCTAAAAAATGAAATCTTCATCTCCATAAAGCTTTTCAGCAGATGGAAGCATGAAGTGCTCCAAAATCTCCTGATAGCTAGCTGCATTGACCCTGCCCTTGATAAAACACAGTGGACCAACACCAGCAGCTGACATGGCACCCCAGACCATCACTGACTCTGGGTACTTGACACTGGACTTCAGGCATTTTGGCATTTCCCTCTTCCCAGTCTTCCTCCAGACTCTGGCACCTTGATTTCCGAATGACATGCAAAATTTGCTTTCATCCGAAAAAAGTACTTTGGACCACTGAGCAACAGTCCAGTGCTGCTTCTCTGTAGCCCAGGTCAGGCGCTTCTGCCACTGTTTCTGGTTCAAAAGTGGCTTGACCTGGGGAATGCGGCACCTGTAGCCCATTTCCTGCACACGCCTGTACACGGTGGCTCTGGATGTTTCTACTCCAGAATCAGTCCACTGCTTCCGCAGGTCCCCCAAGGTCTGGAATCGGTCCTTCTCCACAATCTTCCTCAGGGTCCGGTCACCTCTTCTCGTTGTGCAGCGTTTTCTGCCACACTTTTTCCTTCCCACAGACTTCCCACTGAGGTCCCTTGATACAGCACTCTGGGAACAGCCTATTCGTTCAGAAATTTCTTTCTGTGTCTTACCCTCTTGCTTGAGGGTGTCAATGATGGCCTACTGGACAGCAGTCAGGTCGGCAGTCTTACCCATGATTGCGGTTTTGAGTAATGAACCAGGCTGGGAGTTTTTAAAAGCCTCAGGAATCTTTTGCAGGTGTTTAGAGTTAATTAATTGATTCAGATGATTAGGTTAATAGCTCGTTTAGAGAACCTTTTCATGATATGCTAATTTTTTGAGATAGGAATTTTGGGTTTTCATGAGCTGTATGCCAAAATCATCAATATTAAAACAATAAAAGGCTTGAACTACTTCAGTTGGTGTGTAATGAATGTAAAATATATGAAAGTCTAATGTTTATCAGTACATTACAGAAAATAATGAACTTTATTACAATATGCTAATTTTTTTAGAAGGACCTGTATAACCCAGGAATTTCAAACGTGCTTATGCTGCAAGGACTGAAATATTGTGTATTTTGCCCCAAAAAGGGTGTTTTTTTAATGAAAGAATATAAGTCCTGTATATACAGGGTGTATCTCACACGGCCTGACCCACTGTAGGCCTGAATTAAAGATTTCTTTGCCCAAAATGACCGTATTTCAAATGCCTGAATCAAACCCCTGTATGTAAAGGGTGTATCTCACACGGCCTGAACCACTGTAGGCCTGAATTAAATATTGGTGCTCCAAATGGCGGTATTTCAAATATCTGAATCTAACCCAAATGTATTAAGGGTGTATCTCACAATGACATATGCAGCAAAGGCGGCCAACATTTTTTTTTTTGCCCAAACGAGTGTTTGTTTAACAACTGAATTTGACAGCAGTATATAACAACTGAATTTGACAGCTGCAGAACTCCAGAAAATGATGGGTGTATTTCTAGCTTAAATTGCACACTGACTAATCCAATTGTTGTATATTGCCAAAAAAGTGTTTTTTTCGTAACAGAATATGAAAGCTGTATATATTAAAGTTGAATTTATTTTTTTATTATTTTTTTCTTACAAAGTCTCATATTCCACTAACTTGTGACAAAAAATAAAATCTCACATGAACTCACCATACCCCTCACGGAATCCAAATGCGTAAATTTTTTTTGACATTTATATTCCAGACTTCTTCTCACGCTTTAGGGCCCCTAAAAGGCCAGGACAGTATAAATACCCCACATGTGACCCCATTTCGGAAAGAAGACACCCCAAGGTATTCGCTGAGGGGCATATTGAATCCATGAAAGATTGAACTTTTTGTCCCAAGTTAGCAGAAAGGGAGACTTTGTGAGAAAAAACTAAAAAATATCAATTTCCGCTAACGTCCCAAAAAAAATAAATCTTCTATGAACTCGCCATGCCCCTCATTGAATACCTTGGGGTGTCTTCTTTCCAAAATGGGGTCACATGTGGGGTATTTATACTGCCCTGGCATTTTAGGGGCCCTAAAGCGTGAGAAGATGTCTCTCTATAATGACAACTTTGTATAAAAAAAATGGGAAAAGTTGACTTTTAGAGAGATATTTCTCTCACCCAGCATGGGTATATGTAAAAATACACCCCAAAACACATTGCCCTACTTCTTCCGAGTACGGCGATACCACATGTGTGACACTTTTTTGCAGCCTAGGTGGGCAAAGGGGCCCACATTCTAAAGAGCACCTTTAGGATTTCACAGGGCATTTTTAACACATTTGGATTTCAAACTAATTCTCACGCATTAGGACCCCTAAAATGCCAGGGCAGTATAACTACCCCACAAGTGACCCCATTTTGGAAAGAAGACAACCCAAGGTATTCCGTGAGGGGCATGGCGAGTTCCTAGAATTTTTTATTTTTGTCACAAGTTAACGGAAAATGATAATTTTTTTATTTTATTTTTTTCTTACAAAGTCTCATATTCCACTAACTTGTGACAAAAAATAAAAACTTCATGAACTCACTATGCCCATCACGAAATACCTTGGGGTGCCTTCTTTCCAAAATGGGGTCACTTGTGGGGTATTTATACTGCGCTGGCATTTTAAGGGCCCTAATGCGTGAGAAGTAGTTTGAAATCAAAATGTGTAAAAAATGCCCTGTGAAATCCTAAAGGTGCTCTTTGGAATGTGGGCCCCTTTGCCCACCTAGGCTGCAAAAAAGTGTCACACATGTGGTATCGCCGTACTCAGGAGAAGTTGGGCAATGTGTTTTGGGGTGTCTTTTTACACATGCCCATGCTGGGTGAGATAAATATCTCTGTCAAATGACAACTTTGTATAAAAAAATGGGAAAAGTTGTCTTTTAGAGAGATATTTCTCTCACCCAGCATGGGTATATGTAAAAAGACACCGCAAAATGCCAGGGCAGTATAACTACCGCACAAGTGACCCCATTTTGGAAAGAAGACACCCCAAGGTATTTCGTGATGGGCATAGTGAGTTCATGGAAGTTTTTATTTTTTGTCACAAGTTAGTGGAATATGAGACTTTGTAAGGGAAAAAAAAATCATCATTTTCCGCTAACTTGTGACAAAAAATAAAAAGTTCTATGAACTCACTATGCCCATCAGCGAATACCTTAGGGTATTTGTGGGGTTTTTCTACTGTCTGGACATTGTAGAACCTCAGGAAACATGACAGGTGCTCAGAAAGTCAGAGCTGCTTCAAAAAGCGGAAATTCACATTTTTGTACCATAGTTTGTAAACGCTATAACTTTTACCCAAACCATTTTTTTTTACCCAAACATTTTTTTTTTATCAAAGACATGTAGAACAATAAATTTAGAGAAAAATTTATATAGAAATTTTTTTTTTTTTTTTTTTAAATTACAACTGGAAGTGAAAAATGTTATTTTTTTGCAAAAATTTCGGTCAATTTCGATTAATAACAAAAAAAGTAAAAATGTCAGCAGCAATGAAATACCACCAAATGAAAGCTCTATTAGTGAGAAGAAAAGGAGGTAAAATTAATTTGGGTGGTAAGTTACATGACCGAGCAATAAACGGAGAAAGTAGTGTAGTGCAGAATTGTAAAAAGTGGTCTGGTCATTAAGGGTGTTTAAGCTAGGGGAGCTGAGGTGGTTAAACTTGAATTTAACATCTGCAAATCAGGAAAATAGTGTTTTTTGGCAAAAAAAGTGTGTTTTTAAAACACCAGAAAAGGATGGGTGTATTTCTAGCTTAAATTGCACACTGACTAATCCAGATGTTGTATATTACAAAAAAAGTGTTTTTTTGGGTAACAGAATATGAAAGCTGTATATATTAAACTTGAATTTAACACTTGCAGATCAGGAAAATAGTGTTTTTTGGCAAAAAAAAAGTGTGTTTTTAAAACCCCAGAAAATGATGGCTGTATTTCTAGCTTAAAATGCACACTGACTAAGCCTGCAAATGCACCAGATGTTGTATATTGCCAAAAAAATTGTGATTTTCAATGTCCCAAAAGCTCAGATGCAGTGCTGGTGCACTGAGCTTACATAAAATTGTTGCCGCCGCCGCCGCCCACCTAACTGACTTATTAAAGTTTTTTTTTTTTCCGTCACTGGGCTCAGAGCAGGATAAAACTATTGTGTCCTGCACCCACAAAACACAATGTATGTAGATCGCTGATTTAGATTCTGATTTTGAGCAAAAAGTCTCTCCTATTCTCTCCCTGAAATCACCAGCAGCATCCTCTCCCTACACTAAGCACAGCAGAGTGACATGCAGCGCTACGTGACTTCAGCTTATATAGAGGCTGGGTCACATGCTACACTGGCCAATCACAGCCATTCCATTAGTAGGCATGGCTGTGATGGCTTCTAAGGTCAGACAGTTAACAGCCTATTGATTGGCTGGTCAGCAGCCTTTCAAAAAGCGCCAAAAAAGCGCCGAACACCGAACCCGAACTTTTACTGAAATGTTCGGGTTCGGGTCCTGGGTCCAAAAATCCTAAAGTTCGGTACGAACCCGAACTTTACAGTTCGGGTTAGCTTAACCCTAGTCTTGAGTATGCATGAGCATTTTAGTAAGCTGGTCAATGCTCCTCTGGATTTTCGGGGAAAATATATGAAAATTAGCACCTCTTTCATCTGCTGACATCAGAGAGGCTCAGGAAAGCTAATTTGAATACCTCTCCCAGAAACACAGAGGGGCATTGCCTGGACTACAATTCTCCACACACATACTACACATACTAAGTGCTCTCCGCATGAGTAAGAGTATTCCCCCAGACAACTCATATATTGCCTAGAAACCCAGACTAACCTACTAATCTCTCTTAAGCTTTTTGTGAAATTCAGTACAAATTCTGAACTGGTAGAATTGATTTGCTCATCCTTACTGTATCTATGTTCCAAGATGTGTGGCACACTTTGTTACCTTTAAAATAAAAGAAGTTTCATAATATTCTGTCATAAGATCGTATATGTGTCTATGTATGACCACCTAGTGGTAGTACTGCGAATTGCAGTCTGTCAAGGGAATTACTAGCATGCTACAGTAAACTAGTAAACTTTTTGCATTAGGAATTGTCGCCCTTAATTAAATTTAATGTAAGGTAAAGTCACACACCTTCATATAAGTCATTCGACAATCTGTACCCACTCTTTAAAGGCAGCTTCATTACAATGCTTCTCTGGTTAATATACTTCATATCAAGAGAATTATACTTCATAGTACTCTCGCAAATTAGTAAAGTGCTGTTAACCATTCAAGCCTTCATCTTTGTAGTTTTAAGAGGAAGATGTCTTAGTCATTTACATATGAACAGATATAGTCTAATATTAATTACTGTCTCTGTACTGCAGGTTCTCCAAGCTACAACAATTCTGAGTGTAATCCTGCTATAAACCAAGTGATTGGAGGAATATCACCTAAATCAACAGCACAAACTGGAATTTGCTCCTGACTACTTCCTTAAATTTAATACATGTTCTTTATTTGCCTTATAAACCTGCTATAATGACTGATCCAGTGAAACCAATAAACACAATCATATAATCAGGTCTGGAATGAGAAATCATTTTTTTTTCCTTTTTTTTTCTCTCTTTAGGATAATAAAAAATAATGATAATAATAATATAAAATGTAGCTTTAGTCGTCACAATAACCCTCAGTGGAGTTCACATGATGTGTGATTGTGGCTGGGCAGCCAATACAAAGACAATTGATCTATCTAAATGATTAATATTCCCCAGTAAAAACTGCCACCACTAAAGTTAGTTTCAAGAGCTCACACTCTCACAGAAAGCCTTCAGTTACTCTCTATCTCTATATAATTGTAGGATTTTACTAGTTTATGACGTAAAGTCATGATTTTATGAAAGACACGGAGGCGAGTATTGCTTAACTCTTTCTTTACTTTAAAATAGCAGCAAAGAAGATAATCAGAAAAAAACATTTCTCCAATGAGAATATAAGTCCCTCCCCCTTATCTCCACATAAAGGGACCTCCTCCACATCTTCACTTCCTCTTTCTTTGGTAACGTATCTGAAAAACCGGAAACTGGAAACCACCGAGAACAACCGGCGAGACTTCAAACGATCCCAAAACACGGAACCATCCCCAAACGGCCACCTGGCAGGATGCGCCAACACTGGGGAAATTCAACCACAGCACCGCAAGGCCTTGGAATCAACCTGGAATGAAACATAGAGATAAATAGCAAGGAGCCGAAGACAACTCCAAATAATCCTATTGATGCAGTAAAAGAAAAAGAACGCAGTAAAAATCAATCAAACATATATACATATAAACAAGTACAGCATACCTGAATAGCCTCCAATATAAAACATAGAGGGAGGGATACAATATGGGTGGGACAATACTCGCCTCCGTGTCTTTCATAAAATCATGACTTTACGTCATAAACTAGTAAAATCCTACAATTTTACCTCAAGACACGAAGGCTCATATTGCTAGTTCAAAGCCGATTGACAATGGACGAAAACACATGCGGACCTGGTCTGAAATAGAACTCCCTGAAAGTAGAAACCCGAGACCAGTCCGCCAGTCTCATGACATCCTCCAATTTGGCCCCAGAGAGGGCTAAAGACGTAGCTGAGGCACCTCGAACTGAATGTGCCGTGAAAATAGAGGTGTCAATCCCCGCCAGGGATAAGATCCACTTCACCCAGCGAGACAAGGTGACACTTGTGACCGGGAGATGAGGACGACGAAAGGAAATAAACAGTTGTGAATGAGAGGTAGTCTGCAGGGGCGAAGTTCGAGTTTCGTACTCCCTAAAGCATGCCACCGGACAAAGGACCAGGGACTCTGGAAAAGCCGGATAATCCACTGACCTAATATTGGTTTTAGTACGACGTGAAATATTAAAAGTCACGCCTTCCGGGGTGAACGAGCGAGCGTCGTAGTCCAACGCCCGCACGTCCGACACCCTTTTGCAGGAGACGAGACAGAACAAGGTAACTAGCTTGGCCGAGAGCTGGCGTAAAGAAAGCTCCGAATTGACCGGCCAAGACGACAGAAAAGATAGGACAATAGAAATGTCCCACGAACTCGAGAACCGAGGGCGAGGTGGGCGGGTCAGGCGCGAGCCTCTGAGTAAACGACAAATAAGGGGATGACGTCCTGCCGGACAGCCCTCGAACCCCCTATGGCCGGAGGAAATAGCTGACCTAAACACATTAATGGTGCGATAGGCCTTACCATCCTTGTACAAAGAAGAAAGGAAAAGGACAATATCATTCACTGAGGCTGAAACGGGATCCAGGTTCCTGAGCAGGCACCAAGAAGACCATGACTGCCATGCAGACCTGTAAGCTCTCCTGGTCCCGGGAGCCCATGCGCTCTCCAGTAGGAACCTAGCCGTCTCCGAAACATCTGCGGATAAATCGGGGCCCCCGAAATCCTGCAAGCCATCAGGCGCAAAGAGTCCGAAACTATCAGAGGGTGCGGTTGACCAACCGGACCCCGCAACAGCGTCGCCGATTGCGGCAATAACAGGGGATAGTCCACCAACAACTCCATGAGTTGCGGGAACCAAGACTGAGCGGTCCAAAATGGAACCACCAAAACCATGTCCGCCGCCTGGTAACGAACCATGGCGAGAACCCGCGGAATCAGGGAGAAAGGTGGAAATGCATACGTCAGGACCGCCGACCATGGCTGCAGGAAAGCATCCACCGCCTCCGCGGAGGGATCCGGCCTCCAACTGAAATATCTGGGGAGTTGGGCGTTCCACTGAGACGCAAAGAGGTCGATCGACAAAGGACCCCAGCGGGATAAAACGGAGCCGAACGTTTCCTCGTCCAATTTCCAGTCGCTGGAATCGGACATGAAACGAGAGCTCCAATCGGCCCGAGTATTGTGGAGCCCTGGTAAATACTCCGCTACCACCGACACATTGTTGGACAGACAAAACTCCCAAAACTCCTTGGCCAGGTGGGTTAGCATCCTGGATCGGGTACCTCCCATGGAGTTGATATACCTGACTGCCGAGACGTTGTCCATCCGCAGACGCACACACGCCGTGGCCTTCCCGTTGATAAAGCTGCGGATCGCAAAAGATCCTGCCAGGAGTTCCAGGGCATTGATATGTAGCGCCGTCTCCGACAGCGCCCAAGGGCCGCCGGTGGAGACCCCCTCGCAATGAGCACCCCAACCTAGGAGGCTGGCGTCGGACTCCACTATCAGGTCCGGACGAGGGCCAAAAATGGCCCTCCCATTCCAGGCTGACAGGTTGGCGATCCACCAAGCTAACTCGTCCCGAGTATCCGAGTCCAAGAGGACGAGGTCCACATAAGTCGCCCCCGCCTGCAAGTGGGCAATCTTCAAGCGTTGTAAGGCCCGATAATGCAGCGGGGCCGGAAAAATCGCCTGGATGGAAGACGATAAGAGACCTATCACCCTGGCTAGCTGACGAAGGGACACCTGGGGCAAAGACAACGTGCGGCGCAATTCCCTGCGAATCGCACGCACCTTCGCTGGGGGAAGACTGAGAGTCAACGCCTCTGAGTCTACCATGAAACCCAGGAACTCCAAAGTCCTGGACGGGGTTAAACAGGATTTTTCCCGATTGATAATGAAGCCCAAACCGGTGAGAAGAGACATTGCTAAATGTAGGTGATCCCGGATGGTGGCATAATCCCTGGCCATGACCAAAATGTCGTCCAGATAGACTATGAGCCTCACACCCCGACTGCGGAGGCAGGCCATGACCGGACGAAGCAACTTCGTGAAGCACCACGGGGCGGATGACAGGCCAAAGGGAAGGCACGTGAAACGCCACAGGGCGTTCTGCCAACGGAACTGCAACAGGTTCCTTGAGGACAGAGCAACTGGTACCGTAAGGTACGCATCTTTTAGGCCTAGTTTCACCAACCAGTCGTGAGGGAGGAGCATATCCCGAAGGAGGTGGATGCCCTCCATCTTGAAATGACGGTATCTCACAAAGGAATTTAAGGCCTTTAGATTGATAACTGGTCGGAATTGACCCCCTTTCTTCTGTACGAGGAACATATTGCTGACCACTCCCCGAGGGGTCTGGGGAGCCGGCTCTATGGCCCTTTTTTGGAGTAATTGGGCCAGTTCCTCGTCGATGAGGGATTGGGCGGACAGGGCAGTATGAAAGTGCGGAGGGGATCCTAAGACATTCGGCTCCGACACCAGTTCTATGTGGAACCCTAGTACCTGTGGACAAAACCCACGGGTCTGAGGTGATCGTGGCCCACACATCTGAAAAGAAACGGAGTCTGCCCCCCACATATTGATCCGAAAAATGGGGAAGGAATTCATGACTTACCGAAAGGGCGTCGAAGGTTAGGCTGTCCCCGGTATGGTCTGCCACGTCCCTGGAAGCCTCGCGACGGGAAGAAGGATGGGGGTTGTCTTGGGTCGGAACCGGAGGACCGGAACGATGATGTTGAGAGGCCTCGTCCCGAGCCACGGGACTGATAGGAAGAACGGCCAGCCAAACGGCCTCTCGAACTGCCGGCCCTGGAGGAAACCCGGTTGCTGAACACTTTACGCATGGAGGTCTGCGCCTTGTCTAGGGCCGTAAACGTGCCCACAAACTTCCCCAGCTCCTTGATAAAGGGGTCACCAAATAGGAGCCCCTGGGCGTCTTTGCCCGACTCGGTGAGGGCCATGTTGGCCAATTTAGGCTCCATCTTAATCAAGATGGCCTTCCTACGCTCAATGGCGATAGACGTGTTGGCGTTGCCCGCCAGACATATGGCTCGCTGGACCCAGCCCCTAAGCTCCTCAGGATCCACCAGCCGGCCCTCAGATATTGCTGATTCCGCCAAATCAAAGATTTTGGCCAGCGGACCCATAATGTCTAACAATTTGTCCTGGCACGCCCGAAGGGCAGAGTCCAGGCCTCTGCGGGGGCTAAACCCGGACTTGGACAAAAATTGTACGACCTTCGGGTCGACTGTGGGGGTTTCACACACCTTGTTTGATATAGCCGGACGGGGACACTCGGCCCGCATTTTGTTCCTGGCTTCCTTGCTAAGCGGCTTGCGAGCCATGGTTTCAATATAACTAGCGACATGGGGAGCCGGTAGCCATTCGGATGACCTGGGGTGATGTAGCGAGTCCGGGTCAAATAATGGAGTACCCGATGGGTCCAAAAGGGGTGTTTGCGCCTCGGTCGTCGCCGACGACTTGGTCGCGGTCCGGCGGGGAACCGGGTCAGGATGCCCCTCATCTAAATCGATCTCATCCCCCTCAGAGTTAGCTGGGGAAAGTAACTCAACCTCCTCCTCAGACTCCTGAGAGTCAGATTCTGGTTGCGGCTGGGATCTAGCCGTTTTCCAGTTCCGTGCACGTTCTTCCTGGCGCGGACAGGCTCTTTTGCGCGACCGGGGCGCGCTGTCAGATGATGGAACAATGCCATCTGTCAAGGGGTTTCTGGAGGCATTAGGTAACAATACCGTGGTATCATGGGTCATAGTAACTGTCTGGGCACAGAGGACCTGAGACAGGGAGCTGGTGAGGGCCGAAGAAACAGAGCCCATAGCGGACACAATGGCGTCCGAAATGGACTGCTGTAAAGCCCTAGCATGGGCATCTGCCGCAGAAGGGGTGACAGGAGGGAGCAAGCCTGGCTGACATCAGGTGTGGGGCTACTACCTAGCAGAGAAGAGGGGGTTGGGGCAGACATGGCTGGAACAATCTAGAACTTAGCCCAATAAGTACCTGGAACAACCTAGTACTTAACACAACCTAAGCGGAGAGACCCGACAGGAGCGCGGCAGAAACGAGGTGACCGTTTGGAATCGGCACTGCGTCTGAAAACTCGCGAGATCTCGCGAAGGAAGCAGGAAGCTGCAGAAGAAAAAAGGCGCGCGCGCGCCCGAAATCTCGCGGATCGCGAGATCTCGGGCGCAACCAAGATGGCCGCCGAAACCTCGCGAATGTCACGGAGCGCCGAAGACGAAGATGGGAAGAAGAAAATGGCGACCGGGACGAGACCGCCGAACAACAAGGCCACCCAGAGGACGGTAAGATACCCGGAGCGGACGGAACTGCCGCAGGCACTGGCGACACAGGCGAATATTGCAATAGGCAAGAGAAAAATCCGGAATGACCGGAGAAAATAGGGAAAGGATAGAACAAAGATATATATGAAAGAAATAGGGGAAAAAACCTCCCAAAGCAACAAAAGGGAATAAAACAACGACCCACAGATATAAGGACTAAGAAATGAAGAAAACCCTTGACAAAACCATATATAGATAGACAAAAAAATATATATATACCAATCCACAGCCCAGAGGACTGTGGTGGGGTACTTATCTTATCAGCAGCAGCAAAGAAAGAGGAAGTGAAGATGTGGAGGAGGTCCCTTTATGTGGAGATAAGGGGGAGGGACTTATATTCTCATTGGAGAAATGTTTTTTTCTGATTATCTTCAATGCTGCTATTTTAAAGTAAAGAAAGAGTTAAGCAATATGAGCCTCCGTGTCTTGAGGTAAAATCCAAATTTATGTAAACTTAAATTCTACAATTTCCACCCATGCAATTATCTAAACAGTTAGCCCTATGTGCTTTACGCTTAGCACGTGGATTTGTTCAAGAATAGAGTTGAGCGAACACCTGGATGTTCGGGTTCGAGAAGTTCGGCCGAACTTCCCGGAAATGTTCGGGTTCGGGATCCGAACCCGACCCGAACTTCGTCCCGAACCCGAACCCCATTGAAGTCAATGGGGACCCGAACCTTTCGGCACTAAAAAGGCTGTAAAACAGCCCAGGAAAGGGCTAGAGGGCTGCAAAAGGCAGCAACATGTAGGTAAATCCCCTGCAAACAAATGTGGATAGGGAAATTAATAAAAATAAAAATAACATAAATAAAAATGAACCAATATGAATTGGAGAGAGGTCCCATAGCAGAGAATCTGGCTTCACGTCACCCACCACTGGAACAGTCCATTGTCAGATATTTAGGCCCAGGCAGTGGCACCCAGGCAGAGGAGAGAGGTCCCGTAACAGAGAATCTGGCTTCATGTCAGCAGAGAATTAGTCTTCATATCATAGGAGAGAATCAGGCTTCACATCACCCACCACTGTAACAGTCCATTGTCATATATTTAGGCCCAGGCACCCAGGCAGAGGAGAGAGGTCCCGTAACAGAGAATCTGGCTTCATGTCAGCAGAGAATCAGTCTTCATATCATAGGAGAGAATTAGGCTTCACGTCACCCACCACTGTAACAGTCCATTGTCATATATTTAGGCCCAGGCACCCAGGCAGAGAAGAGAGGTCCCGTAACAGAGAATCTGGCTTCATGTCAGCAGAGAATCAGTCTTCATATCATAGCAGAGAATCAGGCTTCATGTCACCCAACACTGGAACAGTCCATTGTCAGATATTTAGGCCCAGGCACCCAGGCAGAGGAGAGAGGTCCCGTAACAGAGAATCTGGCTTCATGTCAGCAGAGAATCAGTCTTCATATCATAGGAGAGAATCATGCTTTACGTCACCCAACACTGGAACAGTCCATTGTCAGATATTTAGGCCCAGGCAGTGGCACCCAGGCAGAGGAGAGAGGTCCCGTAACAGAGAATCTGGCTTCATGTCAGCAGAGAATCAGTCTTCATATCATAGGAGAGAATCAGGCTTCACGTCACCCAACACTGGAACAGTCCATTGTCAGATATTTAGGCCCAGGCACCCAGGCAGAGGAGAGAGGTCCCGTAACAGAGAATCTGGCTTCATATCAGCAGAGAATCAGTCTTCATATCATAGGAGAGAATCATGCTTCACGTCACCCAACACTGGAACAGTCCATTGTCAGATATTTAGGCCCAGGCAAGTGGCACCAAGGCAGAGGAGAGAGGTCCCGTAACAGAGAATCTGGCTTCATGTCAGCAGAGAATCAGTCTTCATATCATAGGAGAGAATCAGGCTTCACGTCACCCAACACTGGAACAGTCCATTGTCAGATATTTATGCCCAGGCACCCAAGCAGAGGAGAGAGGTCCCGTAACAGAGAATCTGGCTTCATGTCAGCAGAGAATCAGTCTGCATGTCATAGCAGAGAATCAGGCTTCACGTCACCCACCACTGTAACAGTCCATTGTCATATATTTAGGCCCAGGCACCCAGGCAGAGGAGAGAGGTCCCGTAACAGAGAATCTGGCTTCATGTCAGCAGAGAATCAGTCTGCATGTCATAGCAGAGAATCAGGCTTCACGTCACCCACCACTGTAACAGTCCATTGTCATATATTTAGGCCCAGGCACCCAGGCAGAGGAGAGAGGTCCCGTAACAGAGAATCTGGCTTCATGTCAGCAGAGAATCAGTCTTCATATCATAGGAGAGAATCAGGCTTCACGTCACCCACCACTGTAACAGTCCATTGTCATATATTTAGGCCCAGGCAGTGGCACCCAGGCAGAGGAGAGAGGTCCCGTAACAGAGAATCTGGCTTCATGTCAGCAGAGAATCGGTCTTCATATCATAGGATAGAATCAGGCTTCACATCACCCACCACTGTAACAGTCCATTGTCATATATTTAGGCCCAGGCACCCAGGCAGAGGAGAGAGGTCCCGTAACAGAGAATCTGGCTTCATGTCAGCAGAGAATCAGTCTTCATATCATAGGAGAGAATCAGGCTTCACGTCACCCAACACTGGAACAGTCCATTGTCAGATATTTAGGCCCAGGCACCCAGGCAGAGGAGAGAGGTCCCGTAACAGAGAATCTGGCTTCATGTCAGCAGAGAATCAGTCTGCATGTCATAGCAGAGAATCAGGCTTCACGTCACCCAACATTGGAACAGTCCATTGTCAGATATTTAGGCCCCGGCACCCAGACAGAGGAGAGGTTCATTCAACTTTGGGTTGCCCCGCAATATAATGGTAAAATGAAAATAAAAATAGGATTGAATGAGGAAGTGCCCTGGAGTACAATAATATATGGTTGAGGGGAGGTAGTTAATGTCTAATCTGCACAAGGAAATGGACAGGTCCTGTGGGATCCATGCCTGGTTCATTTTTATGAACGTCAGCTTGTCCACATTGGCTGTAGACAGGCGGCTGCGTTTGTCTGTAATGACGCCCCCTGCCGTGCTGAATACACGTTCAGACAAAACGCTGGCCGCCGGGCAGACCAGCACCTCCAAGGCATAAAAGGCTAGCTCTGGCCACGTGGACAATTTGGAGACCCAGAAGTTGAATGGGGCCGAACCATCAGTCAGTACGTGGAGGGGTGTGCACACGTACTGTTCCACCATGTTAGTGAAATGTTGCCTCCTGCTAACACGTTCCGTATCAGGTGGTGGTGCAGTTAGCTGTGGCGTGTTGACAAAACTTTTCCACATCTCTGCCATGCTAACCCTGCCCTCAGAGGAGCTGGCCGTGACACAGCTGCCTTGGCGACCTCTTGCTCCTCCTCTGCCTTAGCCTTGGGCTTCCACTTGTCCCCCGGTGACATTTGGGAATGCTCTCAGTAGCGCGTCTACCAACGTGCGCTTGTACTCGCGCATCTTCCTATCATGCTCCAGTGCAGGAAGTAAGGTGGGCACATTGTCTTTGTACCGTGGATCCAGCATGGTGGCAACCCAGTAGTCCGCACATGTTAAAATGTGGGCAACTCTAATGTCGTTGCGCAGGCACTGCAGCATGTAGTCGCTCATGTGTGCCAGGCTGCCCAGAGGTAAGGACAAGCTGTCCTCTGTGGGAGGTGTATCGTCATCGTCCTGCGTTTCCCCCCAGCCACGCACCTAGTGATGGGCCCGAGCTGCGTTGGGTGCCACCCCGCTGTGAACATGCTTCATCCTCATCCTCCTCCACCTCCTCCTCATCCTCGTCCTCCTCGTCCTCCAGTACTGGGCCCTGTCTGGCCACATTTGTACCTGGCCTCTGCTGTTGCAAAAAAACTCCCTCTGAGTCACTTTGAAGAGACTGGCCTGAAAGTGCTAAAAATGACCCCACTTCCTCCTCCTCCTCCTGGGCCACCTCCTCTTCCATCATCGCCCTAAGTGTTTTCTCAAGGAGACATAGAAGTGGTATTGTAACGCTGATAACGGCGTCATCGCCACTGGCCATGTTGGTGGAGTACTGGAAACAGCGCAACAGGGCACACAGGTCTCGCATGGAGGCCCAGTCATTGGTGGTGAAGTGGTGCTGTTCCGCAGTGCGACTGACCCGTGCGTGCTGCAGCTGAAACTCCACTATGGCCTGCTGCTGCTCGCACAGTCTGTACACCATGTGCAAGGTGGAGTTCCACCTGGTGGGCACGTCGCATATGAGGCGGTGAGCGGGAAGGCCGAAGTTACGCTGTAGCGCAGACAGGCGAGCAGCGGCAGGATGTGAACGCCGGAGGCGCGAACAGACGGCCCGCACTTTATGCAGCAGCTCTGTCATGTCGGGGTAGTTGTGAATGAACTTCTGCACCACCAAATTCAGCACATGCGCCAGGCAAGGGACGTGCGTCAAACCGGCTATTCCCAGAGCTGCAACGAGATTTCGCCCATTATCGCACACCACCAGGCCGGGCTTGAGGCTCACCGGCAGAAATCACTCGTCGGTCTGTTGTTCTATACCCCGCCACAACTCCTGTGCGGTGTGGGGCCTGTCCCCCAAACATATGAGTTTCAGAATGGCCTGCTGACGTTTACCCCGGGCTGTGCTGATGTTGGTGGTGAAGGTGTGTGGCTGACTGGATGAGCAGGTGGAAGAAAAGGAGGAGGAAGCTGAGTAGGAGGAGGTGGCAACAGGAGGCAAAGAATGTTGCCCTGCGATCCTTGGCGGCGGAAGGACGTGCACCAAACAGCTCTCCGCCTGGGGCCCAGCCACCACTACATTTACCCTGTGTGCAGTTAGGGAGATATAGCGTCCCTGGCCGAGCTTACTGGTCCACGTATCTGTGGTTAGGTAACCCTTGCCACAGATGGCGTTGCGCAGTGCACACTTGATTTTATGGAATACTTGGTTGTGCAGGGAAGGCACGGCTCTCTTGGAGAAGTAGTGCCGGCTGGGAACAACATACTGTGGGACAGCAAGCGACATGAGCTGTTTGAAGCTGTCTGTGTCCACCAGCCTAAATGACAGCATTTCATAGGCCAGTAGTTTAGAAATGCTGGCATTTAGGGCCAGGGATCGAGGGTGGCTAGGTGGGAATTTACGCTTTCTCTCAAATGAGATGGAGAGCTGAACGCTGGCGTGTGACATGGTTGAGATGCTTGGTGACACAGGTGGTGGTGTTGGTGGTACATCCCATGTTTGCTGGGCGGCAGGTGCCAACGTTCCTCCAGAGGCGGAGGAAGAGGCAGAGGCGGCGGCAGCAGCAGAAGAGGCCGAGGCGGCAGCAGCAGAATAGGTAGGAGGGGGAGCCTGAGTGAGTTCCTTGTTTTTAAGGTGTTTACAACACTGCAGTTCATTCTTTGCATGCAGGTGCCTGGTCATGCAGGTTGTGCTAAGGTTCAGAACGTTAATGCCTCGCTTCAGGCTCTGATGGCACAGCGTGCAAACCACTCGGGTCTTGTTGTCAGCACATTGTTTGAAGAAGTGCTATGCCAGGGAACTCCTTGAAGCTGCCTTTGGGGTGCTCGGTCCCAGATGGCGGCGGTCAGCAGCAGGCGGAGTCTCTTGGCGGCGGGTGTTCTGCTTTTGCCCACTGCTCCCTCTTTTGCTACGCTGTTGGCTGGGTCTCACCACTTCCTCTTCCTCCGAACTGTGAAAGTCAGTGGCACGACCTTCATTCCATGTGGGGTCTAGGACCTCATCGTCCCCTGCATCGTCTTCCACCCAGTCTTGATCTCTGACCTCCTGTTCAGTCTGCACACTGCAGAAAGACGCAGCAGTTGGCACCTGTGTTTCGTCATCATCAGAGACGTGCTGAGGTGATATTCCCATGTCCTCATCATCAGGAAACATAAGTGGTAGTGCATTCTATGTCTTCCACCGCTGGGGAAGGGCTAGGTGGATGCCCTTGGGAAACCCTGCCAGCGGAGTCTTCAAACAGCATAAGAGACTGCTGCATAACTTGAGGCTCAGACAGTTTCCCTGGTATGCATGGGGGTGATGTGACAGACTGATGGGCTTGGTTTTCAGGCGCCATCTGTGTGCTTTCTGCAGAAGACTGGGTGGGAGATAATGTGAACGTGCTGGATCCACTGTCGGCCACCCAATTGACTAATGCCTGTACCTGCTCAGGCCTTACCATCCTTAGAACGACATTGGGCCCCACCAAATATCGCTGTAAATTATGGCGGCTACTGGGACCTGAGGTAGTTGGTACACTAGGACGTGTGGCTGTGGCAGAACGGCCAAGTCCTCTCCTAGCACCAGAGTGTCCACTAACATCACCACGACTATGTCCGCGTCCGCGTCCCTTACTAGATGTTTTCCTCATTGTTACCGTTCACCACAATAAGAAAAATATTATTTGGCCCAATGTATTGAATTCAAATTCAGGCACCTAACACTATCTGGCTATCTATTTAGGTACCGTATTACACTAATACAGGCACAGCAGTAACAACAGATTTAGCTGAATATAAATTGTAGGCCTATTATTTAAGCGCTGGATGACAGGTATACGTTTACGGACAGAATTAGACTTGGAAATGCACAGTAGCGTGTGTGAAAGTTATTGAGATGACCCTATCTGCACCTTGAATCTAATATACCGTTTTAGGGATAGATTTAAAGTAGGTCTGATACAGCAGAAACCACTAAATTAGGAAATTGCTAAATTGGGAATTGTATTTCAACCCAGAACAAAAACTGTGCTTTGACGGACACTAAATAACTTGACCAGCCACAGCAATAACCACAGATTTAGATGGATGTAAATTCGAGGCCAAGTATTTAGGCGCTGGGTGAAAGGTATACGTTTACAGACAGAATTAGACTTGGAAATGCACAGTAGCGTGTGTGTGAAGTTATTGAGAATGACCCTATCTGCACCTTGAATCTATATACCCTTTTAGGGATAGATTTAAAGTAGGTCTGATACAGCAGAAACCACTAAATTAGGAAATTGCTAAATTGGGAATTGTATTTCAACCCAGAACAAAAACTGTGCTTTGACGGACACTAAATAACTTGACCAGCCACAGCAATAACCACAGATTTAGATGGATGTAAATTTGAGGCCTAGTATTTAGGCGCTGGGTGAAAGGTATACGTTTACAGACAGAATTAGACTTGGAAATGCACAGTAGCGTGTGTGTGAAGTTATTGAGAATGACCCTATCTGCACCTTGAATCTATATACCCTTTTAGGGATAGATTTAAAGTAGGTCTGATACAGCAGAAACCACTAAATTAGGAAATTGCTAAATTGGGAATTGTATTTCAACCCAGAACAAAAACTGTGCTTTGACGGACACTAAATAACTTGACCAGCCACAGCAATTAACCACAGATTTAGATGGATGTAAATTTGAGGCCTAGTATTTAGGCGCTGGGTGAAAGGTATACGTTTACAGACAGAATTAGACTTGGAAATGCACAGTAGCGTGTGTGTGAGTTATTGAGAATGACCCTATGTGCACCTTGAATCTATATACCTTTTAGGGATAGATTTAAAGTAGGTCTGACACAGCAGAAACCACTAAATTAGGAAATTGCTAAATTGGGAATTGTATTTCAACCCAGAACAAAAACTGTGCTTTGACGGACACTAAATAACTTGACCAGTCACAGCAATAACCAGAGATTTAGATGGATGTAAATTTGAGGCCTAGTATTTAGGCGCTAGGGTGAAAGGTATACGTTTACAGACAGAATTAGACTTGGAAATGCACAGTAGCGTGTGTGTGAAGTTATTGAGAATGACCCTATCTGCACCTTGAATCTATATACCCTTTTAGGGATAGATTTAAAGTAGGTCTGATACAGCAGAAACCACTAAATTAGGAAATTGCTAAATTAGGAATTGTATTTCAGCCCAGAACAAAAACTGTGCTTTGACGGACACTAAATAACTTGACCAGCCACAGCAATTACCACAGATTTAGATGGATGTAAATTTGAGGCCTAGTATTTAGGCGCTGGGTGAAAGGTATACGTTTACAGACAGAATTAGACTTGAAAATGCACAGTAGCGTGTGTGTGAAGTTATTGAGAATGACCCTATCTGCACCTTGAATCTAATATACCCTTTTAGGGATAGATTTAAAGTAGGTCTGATACAGCAGAAACCACTAAATTAGGAAATTGCTAAATTGGGAATTGTATTTCAACCCAGAGCAAAAACTGTGCTTTGACGGACACTAAATAACTTGACCAGCCACAGCAATAATCCACAGATTTAGATGGATGTAAATTTGAGGCCTAGTATTTAGGCGCTAGGTGAAAGATATACGTTTACAGACAGAATTAGACTTGAAAATGCACAGTAGCGTGTGTGTGAAGTTATTGAGAATGACCCTATCTGCACCTTGAATCTAATATACCCTTTTAGAGGATAGATTTAAAGTAGGTCTGATACAGCAGAAACCACTAAATTAGGAAATTGCTAAATTGGGAATTGTATTTCAACCCAGAACAAAAACTGTGCTTTGACGGACACTAAATAACTTGACCAGCCACAGCAATAAGCCACAGATTTAGGATGGATGTAAATTTGAGGCCTAGTATTTAGGCGCTAGGGTGAAAGGTATACGTTTACAGACAGAATTAGACTTGGAAATGCAGAGTAGCGTGTGTGTGAAGTTATTGAGAATGTACCCTATCTGCACCTTGAATCTAATATACCCTTTTAGGGATAGATTTAAAGTAGGTCTGATACAGCAGAAACCACTAGATTAGGAAATTGCTAAATTGGGAATTGTATTTCAACCTGAACAAAAACTGTGCTTTGACGGACACTAAATAACTTGACCAGCCACAGCAATAACCACAGATTTAGATGGATGTAAATTTGAGGCCTAGTATTTAGGCGCTGGGTGAAAGGTATACGTTTACAGACAGAATTAGACTTGAAAATGCACAGTAGCGTGTGTGTGAAGTTATTGAGAATGACCCTATCTGCACCTTGAATCTAATATACCCTTTTAGAGATAGATTTAAAGTAGGTCTGATACAGCAGAAACCACTAAATTAGGAAATTGCTAAATTGGGAATTGTATTTCAACCCAGAACAAAAACTGTGCTTTGACGGACACTAAATAACTTGACCAGCCACAGCAATAACCACAGATTTAGATGGATGTAAATTTGAGGCCTAGTATTTAGGCGCTAGGTGAAAGGTATACGTTTACAGACAGAATTAGACTTGGAAATGCACAGTAGCGTGTGTGTGAAGTTATTGAGAATGACCCTATGTGCACCTTGAATCTTATATACCCTTTTAGGGATAGATTTAAAGTAGGTCTGATACAGCAGAAACCACTAAATTAGGAAATTGCTAAATTGGGAATTGTATTTCAACCCAGAACAAAAACTGTGCTTTGACGGACACTAAATAACTTGACCAGCCACAGCAATAACCACAGATTTAGATGGATGTAAATTTGAGGCCTAGTATTTAGGCGCTGGGTGAAAGGTATACGTTTACAGACAGAATTAGACTTGGAAATGCACAGTAGCGTGTGTGTGAAGTTATTGAGAATGACCCTATGTGCACCTTGAATCTTATATACCCTTTTAGGGATAGATTTAAAGTAGGTCTGATACAGCAGAAACCACTAAATTAGGAAATTGCTAAATTAGGAATTGTATTTCAACCCAGAACAAAAACTGTGCTTTGACGGACACTAAATAACTTGACCAGCCACAGCAATAACCACAGATTTAGATGGATGTAAATTTGAGGCCTAGTATTTAGGCGCTGGGTGAAAGGTATACGTTTACAGACAGAATTAGACTTGAAAATGCACAGTAGCGTGTGTGTGAAGTTATTGAGAATGACCCTATCTGCACCTTGAATCTAATATACCCTTTTAGAGATAGATTTAAAGTAGGTCTGATACAGCAGAAACCACTAAATTAGGAAATTGCTAAATTGGGAATTGTATTTCAACCCAGAACAAAAACTGTGCTTTGACGGACACTAAATAACTTGACCAGCCACAGCAATAACCACAGATTTAGATGGATGTAAATTTGAGGCCTAGTATTTAGGCGCTAGGTGAAAGATATACGTTTACAGACAGAATTAGACTTGAAAATGCACAGTAGCGTGTGTGTAAAGTTATTGAGAATGACCCTATCTGCACCTTGAATCTAATATACCCTTTAGGGATAGATTTAAAGTAGGTCTGATACAGCAGAAACCACTAAATTAGGAAATTGCTAAATTGGGAATTGTATTTCAACGCAGAACAAAAACTGTGCTTTGACGGACACTAAATAACTTGACCAGCCACAGCAACAGCCACAGATTTGGATGGATGTAAATTTAAGGCCAAGTATTTAGGCGCTGGGTGAAAGGTATACGTTTACAGACAGAATTAGACTTGGAAATGCACAGTAGCGTGTGTGTGAAGTTATTGAGAATGACCCTATCTGCACCTTGAATCTAATATACCCTTTTAGGGATAGATTTAAAGTAGGTCTGATACAGCAGAAACCACTAAATTAGGAAATTGCTAAATTGGGAATTGTATTTCAACCTGAACAAAAACTGTGCTTTGACGGACACTAAATAACTTGACCAGCCACAGCAATAACCACAGATTTAGATGGATGTAAATTTGAGGCCAAGTATTTAGGCGCTGGGTGAAAGGTATACGTTTACAGACAGAATTAGACTTGGAAATGCACAGTAGCGTGTGTGAAGTTATTGAGAATGACCCTATGTGCACCTTGAATCTTATATACCCTTTTAGGGATAGATTTAAAGTAGGTCTGATACAGCAGAAACCACTAAATTAGGAAATTGCTAAATTGGGAATTGTATTTCAACCCAGAACAAAAACTGTGCTTTGACGGACACTAAATAACTTGACCAGCCACAGCAATAACCACAGATTTAGATGGATGTAAATTTGAGGCCTAGTATTTAGGCGCTGGGTGAAAGGTATACGTTTACAGACAGAATTAGACTTGAAAATGCACAGTAGCGTGTGTGTGAAGTTATTGAGAATGACCCTATCTGCACCTTGAATCTAATATACCCTTTTAGAGATAGATTTAAAGTAGGTCTGATACAGCAGAAACCACTAAATTAGGAAATTGCTAAATTGGGAATTGTATTTCAATCCCAGAACAAAAACTGTGCTTTGACGGACACTAAATAACTTGACCAGCCACAGCAATAACCACAGATTTAGATGGATGTAAATTTGAGGCCTAGTATTTAGGCGCTGGGTGAAAGGTATACGTTTACAGACAGAATTAGACTTGGAAATGCACAGTAGCGTGTGTGTGAAGTTATTGAGAATGACCCTATCTGCACCTTGAATCTAATATACCCTTTTAGGGATAGATTTAAAGTAGGTCTGATACAGCAGAAACCACTAAATTAGGAAATTGCTAAATTGGGAATTGTATTTCAACCTGAACAAAAACTGTGCTTTGACGGACACTAAATAACTTGACCAGCCACAGCACTAACCACAGATTTAGATGGATGTAAATTTGAGGCCAAGTATTTAGGCGCTGGGTGAAAGGTATACGTTTACAGACAGAATTAGACTTGGAAATGCACAGTAGCGTGTTGTGAAGTTATTGAGAATGACCCTATCTGCACCTTGAATCTTATATACCCTTTTAGGGATAGATTTAAAGTAGGTCTGATACAGCAGAAACCACTAAATTAGGAAATTGCTAAATTGGGAATTGTATTTCAACCCAGAACAAAAACTGTGCTTTGACAAACACTAAATAACTTGACCAGCCACAGCAATAACCACAGATTTAGATGGATGTAAATTTGAGGCCTAGTATTTAGTCGCTGGGTGAAAGGTATACGTTTACAGACAGAATTAGACTTGAAAATGCACAGTAGCGTGTGTGTGAAGTTATTGAGAATGACCCTATCTGCACCTTGAATCTAATATACCCTTTTAGGGATAGATTTAAAGTAGGTCTGATACAGCAGAAACCACTAAATTAGGAAATTGCTAAATTGGGAATTGTATTTCAACCCAGAACAAAAACTGTGCTTTGACGGACACTAAATAACTTGACCAGCCACAGCAATAACCACAGATTTAGATGGATGTAAATTTGAGGCCTAGTATTTAGGCGCTGGGTGAAAGGTATACGTTTACAGACAGAATTAGACTTGGAAATGCACAGTAGCGTGTGTGTGAAGTTATTGAGAATGACCCTATCTGCACCTTGAATCTAATATACCCTTTTAGGGATAGATTTAAAGTAGGTCTGATACAGCAGAAACCACTAAATTAGGAAATTGCTAAATTGGGAATTGTATTTCAACCCAGAACAAAAACTGTGCTTTGACGGACACTAAATAACTTGACCAGCCACAGCAATAACCACAGATTTAGATGGATGTAAATTTGAGGCCTAGTATTTAGGCGCTGGGTGAAAGGTATACGTTTACAGACAGAATTAGACTTGGAAATGCACAGTAGCGTGTGTGTGAAGTTATTGAGAATGACCCTATCGTGCACCTTGAATCTATATACCCTTTTAGGGATAGATTTAAAGTAGGTCTGATACAGCAGAAACCACTAAATTAGGAAATTGCTAAATTGGGAATTGTATTTCAACCCAGAACAAAAACTGTGCTTTGACGGACACTAAATAACTTGACCAGCCACAGCAATAACCACAGATTTAGATGGATGTAAATTTGAGGCCTAGTATTTAGGCGCTGGGTGAAAGGTATACGTTTACAGACAGAATTAGACTTGGAAATGCACAGTAGCGTGTGTGTGAAGTTATTGAGAATGACCCTATCTGCACCTTGAATCTAATATACCCTTTTAGGGATAGATTTAAAGTAGGTCTGATACAGCAGAAACCACTAAATTAGGAAATTGCTAAATTGGGAATTGTATTTCAACCCAGAACAAAAACTGTGCTTTGACGGACACTAAATAACTTGACCAGCCACAGCAATAACCACAGATTTAGATGGATGTAAATTTGAGGCCTAGTATTTAGGCGCTGGGTGAAAGGTATACGTTTACAGACAGAATTAGACTTGGAAATGCACAGTAGCGTGTGTGTGAAGTTATTGAGAATGACCCTATCTGCACCTTGAATCTAATATACCCTTTTAGGGATAGATTTAAAGTAGGTCTGATACAGCAGAAACCACTAAATTAGGAAATTGCTAAATTGGGAATTGTATTTCAACCCAGAACAAAAACTGTGCTTTGACGGACACTAAATAACTTGACCAGCCACAGCAATAACCACAGATTTAGATGGATGTAAATTTGAGGCCTAGTATTTAGGCGCTGGGTGAAAGGTATACGTTTACAGACAGAATTAGACTTGGAAATGCACAGTAGCGTGTGTGTGAAGTTATTGAGAATGACCCTATCTGCACCTTGAATCTAATATACCCTTTTAGGGATAGATTTAAAGTAGGTCTGATACAGCAGAAACCACTAAATTAGGAAATTGCTAAATTGGGAATTGTATTTCAACCCAGAACAAAAACTGTGCTTTGACGGACACTAAATAACTTGACCAGCCACAGCAATAACCACAGATTTAGATGGATGTAAATTTGAGGCCTAGTATTTAGGCGCTGGGTGAAAGGTATACGTTTACAGACAGAATTAGACTTGGAAATGCACAGTAGCGTGTGTGTGAAGTTATTGAGAATGACCCTATGCTGCACCTTGAATCTAATATACCCTTTTAGGGATAGATTTAAAGTAGGTCTGATACAGCAGAAACCACTAAATTAGGAAATTGCTAAATTGGGAATTGTATTTCAACCCAGAACAAAAACTGTGCTTTGACGGACACTAAATAACTTGACCAGCCACAGCAATAACCACAGATTTAGATGGATGTAAATTTGAGGCCTAGTATTTAGGCGCTGGGTGAAAGGTATACGTTTACAGACAGAATTAGACTTGGAAATGCACAGTAGCGTGTGTGTGAAGTTATTGAGAATGACCCTATGTGCACCTTGAATCTATATACCCTTTTAGGGATAGATTTAAAGTAGGTCTGATACAGCAGAAACCACTAAATTAGGAAATTGCTAAATTGGGAATTGTATTTCAACCCAGAACAAAAACTGTGCTTTGACGGACACTAAATAACTTGACCAGCCACAGCAATAACCACAGATTTAGATGGATGTAAATTTGAGGCCTAGTATTTAGGCGCTGGGTGAAAGGTATACGTTTACAGACAGAATTAGACTTGGAAATGCACAGTAGCGTGTGTGTGAAGTTATTGAGAATGACCCTATCTGCACCTTGAATCTAATATACCCTTTTAGGGATAGATTTAAAGTAGGTCTGATACAGCAGAAACCACTAAATTAGGAAATTGCTAAATTGGGAATTGTATTTCAACCCAGAACAAAAACTGTGCTTTGACGGACACTAAATAACTTGACCAGCCACAGCAATAACCACAGATTTAGATGGATGTAAATTTGAGGCCTAGTATTTAGGCGCTGGGTGAAAGGTATACGTTTACAGACAGAATTAGACTTGGAAATGCACAGTAGCGTGTGTGTGAAGTTATTGAGAATGACCCTATCTGCACCTTGAATCTAATATACCCTTTTAGGGATAGATTTAAAGTAGGTCTGATACAGCAGAAACCACTAAATTAGGAAATTGCTAAATTGGGAATTGTATTTCAACCCAGAACAAAAACTGTGCTTTGACGGACACTAAATAACTTGACCAGCCACAGCAATAACCACAGATTTAGATGGATGTAAATTTGAGGCCTAGTATTTAGGCGCTGGGTGAAAGGTATACGTTTACAGACAGAATTAGACTTGGAAATGCACAGTAGCGTGTGTGTGAAGTTATTGAGAATGACCCTATGTGCACCTTGAATCTTATATACCCTTTTAGGGATAGATTTAAAGTAGGTCTGATACAGCAGAAACCACTAAATTAGGAAATTGCTAAATTGGGAATTGTATTTCAACCCAGAACAAAAACTGTGCTTTGACGGACACTAAATAACTTGACCAGCCACAGCAATAACCACAGATTTAGATGGATGTAAATTTGAGGCCTAGTATTTAGGCGCTGGGTGAAAGGTATACGTTTACAGACAGAATTAGACTTGGAAATGCACAGTAGCGTGTGTGTGAAGTTATTGAGAATGACCCTATGTGCACCTTGAATCTATATACCCTTTTAGGGATAGATTTAAAGTAGGTCTGATACAGCAGAAACCACTAAATTAGGAAATTGCTAAATTGGGAATTGTATTTCAACCCAGAACAAAAACTGTGCTTTGACGGACACTAAATAACTTGACCAGCCACAGCAATAACCACAGATTTAGATGGATGTAAATTTGAGGCCTAGTATTTAGGCGCTGGGTGAAAGGTATACGTTTACAGACAGAATTAGACTTGGAAATGCACAGTAGCGTGTGTGTGAAGTTATTGAGAATGACCCTATCTGCACCTTGAATCTAATATACCCTTTTAGGGATAGATTTAAAGTAGGTCTGATACAGCAGAAACCACTAAATTAGGAAATTGCTAAATTGGGAATTGTATTTCAACCCAGAACAAAAACTGTGCTTTGACGGACACTAAATAACTTGACCAGCCACAGCAATAACCACAGATTTAGATGGATGTAAATTTGAGGCCTAGTATTTAGGCGCTGGGTGAAAGGTATACGTTTACAGACAGAATTAGACTTGGAAATGCACAGTAGCGTGTGTGTGAAGTTATTGAGAATGACCCTATCTGCACCTTGAATCTAATATACCCTTTTAGGGATAGATTTAAAGTAGGTCTGATACAGCAGAAACCACTAAATTAGGAAATTGCTAAATTGGGAATTGTATTTCAACCCAGAACAAAAACTGTGCTTTGACGGACACTAAATAACTTGACCAGCCACAGCAATAACCACAGATTTAGATGGATGTAAATTTGAGGCCTAGTATTTAGGCGCTGGGTGAAAGGTATACGTTTACAGACAGAATTAGACTTGGAAATGCACAGTAGCGTGTGTGTGAAGTTATTGAGAATGACCCTATCTGCACCTTGAATCTAATATACCCTTTTAGGGATAGATTTAAAGTAGGTCTGATACAGCAGAAACCACTAAATTAGGAAATTGCTAAATTGGGAATTGTATTTCAACCCAGAACAAAAACTGTGCTTTGACGGACACTAAATAACTTGACCAGCCACAGCAATAACCACAGATTTAGATGGATGTAAATTTGAGGCCTAGTATTTAGGCGCTGGGTGAAAGGTATACGTTTACAGACAGAATTAGACTTGGAAATGCACAGTAGCGTGTGTGTGAAGTTATTGAGAATGACCCTATCTGCACCTTGAATCTAATATACCCTTTTAGGGATAGATTTAAAGTAGGTCTGATACAGCAGAAACCACTAAATTAGGAAATTGCTAAATTGGGAATTGTATTTCAACCCAGAACAAAAACTGTGCTTTGACGGACACTAAATAACTTGACCAGCCACAGCAATAACCACAGATTTAGATGGATGTAAATTTGAGGCCTAGTATTTAGGCGCTGGGTGAAAGGTATACGTTTACAGACAGAATTAGACTTGGAAATGCACAGTAGCGTGTGTGTGAAGTTATTGAGAATGACCCTATGTGCACCTTGAATCTTATATACCCTTTTAGGGATAGATTTAAAGTAGGTCTGATACAGCAGAAACCACTAAATTAGGAAATTGCTAAATTGGGAATTGTATTTCAACCCAGAACAAAAACTGTGCTTTGACGGACACTAAATAACTTGACCAGCCACAGCAATAACCACAGATTTAGATGGATGTAAATTTGAGGCCTAGTATTTAGGCGCTGGGTGAAAGGTATACGTTTACAGACAGAATTAGACTTGGAAATGCACAGTAGCGTGTGTGTGAAGTTATTGAGAATGACCCTATCTGCACCTTGAATCTAATATACCCTTTTAGGGATAGATTTAAAGTAGGTCTGATACAGCAGAAACCACTAAATTAGGAAATTGCTAAATTGGGAATTGTATTTCAACCCAGAACAAAAACTGTGCTTTGACGGACACTAAATAACTTGACCAGCCACAGCAATAACCACAGATTTAGATGGATGTAAATTTGAGGCCTAGTATTTAGGCGCTGGGTGAAAGGTATACGTTTACAGACAGAATTAGACTTGGAAATGCACAGTAGCGTGTGTGTGAAGTTATTGAGAATGACCCTATCTGCACCTTGAATCTAATATACCCTTTTAGGGATAGATTTAAAGTAGGTCTGATACAGCAGAAACCACTAAATTAGGAAATTGCTAAATTGGGAATTGTATTTCAACCCAGAACAAAAACTGTGCTTTGACGGACACTAAATAACTTGACCAGCCACAGCAATAACCACAGATTTAGATGGATGTAAATTTGAGGCCTAGTATTTAGGCGCTGGGTGAAAGGTATACGTTTACAGACAGAATTAGACTTGGAAATGCACAGTAGCGTGTGTGTGAAGTTATTGAGAATGACCCTATCTGCACCTTGAATCTAATATACCCTTTTAGGGATAGATTTAAAGTAGGTCTGATACAGCAGAAACCACTAAATTAG
Source organism: Bufo gargarizans (assembly GCF_014858855.1). NCBI lineage: Eukaryota > Metazoa > Chordata > Amphibia > Anura > Bufonidae > Bufo > Bufo gargarizans. Next base: position 712,454,437 of record NC_058081.1, read on the forward strand.
GAAATTGCTAAATTGGGAATTGTATTTCAACCCAGAACAAAAACTGTGCTTTGACGGACACTAAATAACTTGACCAGCCACAGCAATAACCACAGATTTAGATGGATGTAAATTTGAGGCCTAGTATTTAGGCGCTGGGTGAAAGGTATACGTTTACAGACAGAATTAGACTTGGAAATGCACAGTAGCGTGTGTGTGAAGTTATTGAGAATGACCCTATGTGCACCTTGAATCTTATATACCCTTTTAGGGATAGATTTAAAGTAGGTCTGATACAGCAGAAACCACTAAATTAGGAAATTGCTAAATTGGGAATTGTATTTCAACCCAGAACAAAAACTGTGCTTTGACGGACACTAAATAACTTGACCAGCCACAGCAATAACCACAGATTTAGATGGATGTAAATTTGAGGCCTAGTATTTAGGCGCTGGGTGAAAGGTATACGTTTACAGACAGAATTAGACTTGGAAATGCACATTAGCGTGTGTGTGAAGTTATTGAGAATGACCCTATGTGCACCTTGAATCTAATATACCCTTTTAGGGATAGATTTAAAGTAGGTCTGATACAGCAGAAACCACTAAATTAGGAAATTGCTAAATTGGGAATTGTATTTCAACCCAGAACAAAAACTGTGCTTTGACGGACACTAAATAACTTGACCAGCCACAGCAATAACCACAGATTTAGATGGATGTAAATTTGAGGCCTAGTATTTAGGCGCTGGGTGAAAGGTATACGTTTACAGACAGAATTAGACTTGGAAATGCACAGTAGCGTGTGTGTGAAGTTATTGAGAATGACCCTATCTGCACCTTGAATCTATATACCCTTTTAGGGATAGATTTAAAGTAGGTCTGATACAGCAGAAACCACTAAATTAGGAAATTGCTAAATTGGGAATTGTATTTCAACCCAGAACAAAATCTGTGCTTTGACGGACACTAAATAACTTGACCAGCCACAGCAATAACCACAGATTTAGATGGATGTAAATTTGAGGCCTAGTATTTAGGCGCTGGGTGAAAGGTATACGTTTACAGACAGAATTAGACTTGGAAATGCACAGTAGCGTGTGTGTGAAGTTATTGAGAATGACCCTATGTGCACCTTGAATCTGATATACCCTTTTAGGGATAGATATAAAATAGCTCTGATACAGCAGAAACCACTAAATTAGGAAATTGCTAAATTGGGAATCGTATTTCAACCCAGAACAAAAACTGTGCTTTGACGGACACTAAATAACTTGACCAGCTACACCAGTAACGACAGATTTAGCTGGATATAAACTTGAGGTCTAGTATTTAGGCGCTGGGTGACAGGTATACATTTACTGACAGAATTAGACTGGGATATGGCCAAAAAATAACCACACTATTGATAGTTAAATGCACTTGGTGTGACAGCTTGACCAACCACACTACTGAGGGTTAAATGCACTTGGTGACAGGCGCAGCTTGCCCCTTATGTCGTATATGGCCAAAAAATAAAAAGACTATTGCTGGTTAAATGCACTTGGTGTGACAGCTTGACCAACCACACTACTGAGGGTTAAATGCACTTGGTGACAGGCGCAGCTTGCCCCTGATGTAGTATATGGCCAAAAAATAAACAGACTATTGCTGGTTAAATGCACTTGGTTTGACAGCTTCACCCTGATGTAGGATTTAGCCAAAAAACAACCACACCATTGAGGTTTAAATGCACTTGGTGACAGCTTGCCCCTGATGTAGTATATGGCCAAAAAATAAACAGACTATTGCTGGTTAAATGCACTTGGTGTGACAGCTTCACCCTGATGTAGGATTTAGCCAAAAAACAACCACACCATTGAGGGTTAAATGCACTTGGTGACAGGCTCAGCTTGCCCCTGATGTAGTATATGGCCAAAAAATAAAAAGACTATTGCTGGTTAAATGCACTTGGTGTGACAGCTTGACCAACCACACTACTGAGTTTTAAATGCACTTGGTGACAGGCGCAGCTTGCCCCTGATGTAGTATATGGCCAAAAAATAAAAAGACTATTGCTGGTTAAATGCACTTGGTTTGACAGCTTCACCCTGATGTAGGATTTAGCCAAAAAACAACCACACCATTGAGGGTTAAATGCACTTGGTGACAGCTTGCCCCTGATGTAGTATATGGCCAAAAAATAAACAGACTATTGCTGGTTAAATGCACTTGGTGTGACAGCTTCACCCTGATGTAGGATTTAGCCAAAAAACAACCACACCATTGAGGGTTAAATGCACTTGGTGACAGGCTCAGCTTGCCCATGATGTAGTATATGGCCAAAAAATAACCAGACTATTGCTGGTTAAATGCACTTGGTGTGACAGCTTCACCCTGATGTAGGATTTAGCCAAAAAACAACCACACCATTGAGGGTTAAATGCACTTGGTGACAGCTTGCCCCTGATGTAGTATATGGCCAAAAAATAAACAGACTATTGCTGGTTAAATGCACTTGGTGTGACAGCTTCACCCTGATGTAGGATTTAGCCAAAAAACAACCACACCATTGAGGGTTAAATGCACTTGGTGACAGGCTCAGCTTGCCCATGATGTAGTATATGGCCAAAAAATAACCAGACTATTGCTGGTTAAATGCACTTGGTGTGACAGCTTCACCCTGATGTAGGATTTAGCCAAAAAACAACCACACCATTGAGGGTTAAATGCACTTGGTGGCAGCTTGTGCTGGCACACCACAAGACACAAAATGGCCGCCGATCACCCCAGAAAAAAGTGACTGAAAAACGCTCTGGGCAGCCTAAAAACAGTGACCAATTCAATAGCAGCAGTTCAATTATCCACAGCTGCAGATCAATCTCTGAATGAAGTCCTTTGGAGGAGTTAATCACTGCCTAATCTCGCCCTAACGTCGCGGCTGCAACCTCTCCCTATGCTGATCAGAGCAGAGTGACGTGCGGCGCTACGTGACTCCAGCTTAAATAGAGGCTGGGTCACATGGTGCTCTAGCCAATCACAGCCATGCCAATAGTAGGCATGGCTGTGACGGCCTCTTGGGGCAAGTAGTATGACGCTTGTTGATTGGCTGCTTTGCAGCCTTTCAAAAAGCGCCAAGAAAGCGACGAACACCGAACCCGAACCCGGACTTTTACGAAAATGTCCGGGTTCGGGTCCGTGTCACGGACACCCCAAAATTCGGTACGAACCCGAACTATACAGTTCGGGTTCGCTCATCCCTAGATATGGATATATGGATATATATATATATATATATATATATAGCTGGCACTTGCCAGTCGCAGCTCGCACACAGAAAAAATGGTGCAGAGCTAGAAAATCCCCCCAAAAACCCCCACCCCGCACAAAAGTACAGACTGGAGTCTGCCGGGAAGGGGATGGAGGGACAGGGGGAGGGAATATGGGGATCTGAAACTGCTGCAGATGAGCAAAAAGCACTACAGCTGTTCCAAATATTCTTCTTCTTCTGAAAACACTGAGTGAAAAGCACTGATTTATGTGATAGTACCACAAGTTCCAGCCGACAACCAGCAGCACAGTGGGGAACAAGTCCTCTCTGCAAGCAGTCACCAAGCTAGGATTGCCTGCACAAACTGATCTTTCTGCTGCATAGCGCTGTCATTGGCTGGAGCGTTGTTCCCAGCCAATTGCAGTACTAGGAGGGGACATCAGTGCCTGATGTCCCCTCCCTGACCTTGGATGTAACATTGTCTGATGTAATCAGCCCCAATTATCTCCCTCCCAGCCACCAGCAGCACCACAGATAGCAATAGTAGTATAGCGCTACCATTGCAGCACTGGGAAGGGACACCTGTGTCTGGTATCACCTCCCTGACCTATGAAGTGACATACTCTGATGTCATCAGCCCCTCCCACCTCTAGCCGAGCCCCCTGCAGCACCATACATTGCCGGTGCTGCGATGGACCGGGCTTTACTAACCGACCAAATGCAGCGATCGGGGCTGCAGGGGAGCGGAAAATCTCCTTCTCACTCTCAGCTAAGATAGCTGCCTGCTGATTAGTGCAGCCATCTCAGTCCGGTCACCGCGCGATGACCGAAGTTAACCATGACGTACTATTACGTCATGATGCGGGAACGTACTGGCTTCTATAACGTAATAGTAAGTCATGAGTCGGGAAGGGGTTAACCCCTTCAGGACGCAGGGCGTACCGGTACGCCCTATTTCCCGAGTCCTTAAGGACTCAGGGCGTACCGGTACGTCCTAACTTTAAATCGGGATTCCGGCGCCGCGGGGGTTAATCGCAACGGGATGCCGGCTGAAATCATTCAGCCGGCATCCCGTAACAACGCAGGGGGGGTCATTTGACCCACCCATATCGGCGATCGCAGAAAACCGCAGGTCAATTCAGACCTGCGGTTTTCTGCGTTTCCGGTCCATTCGGGTGTCCTGTGATCCGATGAACCTGGAAAAAGACTGCGATCGGTGGCGTAATAATACACCACCAATCGCAGTACGAAGATTTGGAGAGGCGGTGCTGGCCCTGGTGCTGAACACTGCTGTCCAGGGTGCTGATTGGTGCAGGGGAGAGAGGCGCAAGATTGAAACTTCCTGCGCTCCTCTCTCCCCTCCTCTTCCTGTTCTGCACGAGCACCCGGCAGCATCGTCCAGCACCAGCTCCTGTGTCCCCCTAATCGCCATCCATCACCTTCCTGCACCCATCGCCACCCAGGTAGGTTAGGGTCAGTGAGGGAGAGGCACCTTTAGGCAGGGAAAGAAGGGAAAAGTTAGTTAGGAAGAAAAAAAAAAGCACTTTTATTCCAAACTTTCTTTGATCCATCTATCAGACCCCAGCCCCCCCCTGCCACTCGCCCCCCCTACCAGCCCTCTGATGGTGGAGCAGACGAATCTGTACGCCCAACAGTTCGTCGCTCAAAACCAAGGCTCATTTTTGGCTAGACCCGGTGGCTGGACGCCGGTCAGTGCAGCCGAGATGAGGACATTTTGGGACCTCGTGCTGCATATGGGTCTAGTCCAAAAACCCAGTGTCAGGCAATACTGGAGTGGGGACGTCCTATACCAGACCCCACTGTACAGTATGGTCATAACACGTTCCGGTTTGAGGCCATCCGGAAATGTCTGCATTATTCCGATAATGCAGCATGTCCACCCCGAGGTGATCGTGCCTATGACCGGCTGTATAAGATACGGCCGGTCATCGATCACTTTGGGGCCAAATTCATGGAGGCCTACGTACCTGGAAGGGAGGTTGCGGTTGATGAGTCTCTCGTTGCGTTCAAGGGGAGACTCAGTTTCCGCCAATATATTCCCACAAAGAGGGGCGAGGTATGGCGTGAAGCTATACAAAATTTGTGAGAGTACCTCAGGGTACACTTACAAATTTTGTGTGTACAAGGGGCGAGATTCCCGTATTCAACCCCCAGAATGTCCCCCCACCCTGGGTGTTAGCGGGAAACTCGTGTGGGACCTTATGTACCCACTGCTGGATAACGGTTACCACTTACAGTGGGGGAAATAATTATTTGACCCCTCACTGATTTTGTAAGTTTGTCCAATGACAAAGAAATGAAAAGTCTCAGAACAGTATCATTTCAATGGTAGGTTTATTGTAACAGTGGCAGATAGCACATCAAAAGGAAAATCGAAAAAATAACTTTAAATAAAAGATAGCAACTGATTTGCATTTCATTGAGTGAAATAAGTATTTGAACCCTCTAACAAAAAAAGACTTAATACTTGGTGGAAAAACCCTTGTTTGCAAGCACAGAGGTCAAACGTTTCTTGTAATTGATGACCAAGTTTGCGCACATTTTAGGAGGAATGTTGGTCCACTCCTCTTTGCAGATCATCTCTAAATCCCTAAGGTTTCGAGGCTGTCTCTGTGCAACTCTGAGCTTGAGCTCCCTCCATAGGTTTTCGATTGGATTAAGGTCCGGAGACTGACTAGGCCACTCCATGACCTTAATGTGCTTCTTCTTGAGCCACTCCTTTGTTGCCTTTGCTGTATGTTTTGGGTCATTGTCGTGCTGGAACACCCATCCACGACCCATTTTCAGTTTCCTGGCAGAGGGAAGGAGGTTGTCGCTCAGGATTTCACGATACATGGCTCCGTCCATTTTCCCGTTTATGCGAATAAGTTGTCCTGTGCCCTTAGCAGAAAAACACCCCCAAAGCAAAATGTTTCCACCCCCATGCTTGACGGTGGGGACGGTGTTTTGGGGGTCATAGGCAGCATTTTTCTTCCTCCAAACACAGCGAGTTGAGTTAATGCCAAAGAGCTCTATTTTGGTCTCATCAGACCACAGCACCTTCTCCCAGTCACTCTCTGAATCATTCAGGTGTTCATTGGCAAACTTCAGACGGGCCTGCACATGTGCCTTCCTGAGCAGGGGGACCTTGCGAGCCCTGCAGGATTTTAATCCATTGCGGTGTAATGTGTTTCCAATGGTTTTCTTGGTGACTGTGGTCCCTGCTAATTTGAGGTCATTAACTAACTCCTCCCGTGTAGTTCTAGGATGCTTTTTCACCTTTCTCAGAACCATTGACACCCCACGAGGTGAGATCTTGCGTGGAGCCCCAGAGCGAGGTCGATTGATGGTCATTTTGTGCTCCTTCCATTTTCGAACAATCGCACCAACAGTTGTCACCTTCTCTCCCAGCTTCTTGCTAATGGTTTTGTAGCCCATTCCAGCCTTGTGCAGGTCTACAATTTTGTCTCTGACATCCTTGGACAGCTCTTTGGTCTTTCCCATGTTGGAGAGTTTGGAGTCTGCTTGATTGATTGATTCTGTGACTAGTTAAGACAGGTGTCCTTAATGAGGGTGACTAATTGAGTAGAAGTGTCTAACCACTCTGTGGGAGCCAGAACTCTTAATGGTTGGTAGGGGTTCAAATACTTATTTCACTCAATGAAATGCAAATCAGTTGCTATCTTTTATTTAAAGTTATTTTTTCGATTTTCCTTTTGATGTGCTATCTGCCACTGTTACAATAAACCTACCATTGAAATGATACTGTTCTGAGACTTTTCATTTCTTTGTCATTGGACAAACTTACAAAATCAGTGAGGGGTCAAATAATTATTTCCCCCACTGTATACATGGATAACTTTTATACCAGCATTCCCTTGTTCAGGTCCCTTGCCGCCAGATCCACGTTCGCTTGTGGGACCGTGCGGAAAAATCAACGCGGCCTCCCTGCCTACCCCCTCCAGGTACCTATCCCCAGGGGTGAGACCCGTGCACTTACCAGTGGAAACCTGTTGCTGGTCAGGTATAAGGACAAGAGGGATGTCCTTATGCTGTCCACAATCCACGGTAACAGCACCACCCCAGTCTCTGTGCGAGGTACCACGGCAAAAGTCCTCAAGCCTGATTGTATCGTCGACTACAATCGGTATATGGGAGGAGTTGATCTCTCTGATCAAGTCCTCAAGCCATATAACGACGCCATGCGCAAAACCCGGGCATGGTACAAAAAAGTTGCGGTCTACTTGGTACAGGTTGCCATGTACAACTCTTTTGTACTATCCCGAAGCACTAGCAGCACAGGGACATTCCTCCAGTTCTATGAGGCAGTCCTCAAGGCCCTGATCTTTTCAGACCGGGAAAGAGCAGTCCGGAGTACCTCGGGAACTGTAGGCGCCCGGATCGTCCCTGGCCAACACTTTCCAGGTGTAGTCCCCCGTACTGGAAAGAAGGGACGAACCCAAAAAAAAGTGCAGAGTGTGTCGCAGGAGGGGGATACGGAAGGACACCACCACTCAGTGCGACACGTGCCCCGATCATCCGGGCCTCTGCGTTATCGATTGCTTCAGGGAGTATCACACTTCCATGCAGTACTAAATTTTTATAATCCCCAACAGTCCACTAGAGAACTTAAAAAACTATGGCTCTCAGCCTTTGGAGACACGAAAACAATTTTTTTTCCCCAAAAAATATTAGTTTTAGTGCAGGCATCCTCAAACTGCGGCCCTCCAGATGTTGTAAAACTATAACTCCCAGCATGCCCAGACAACCTACAGCCATCAGCAGGGCATGGTGGGAATTGTAGTTTTACAACATCTGGTGGGCCGCAGTTTTAGGGTGCCTGCTTAGTGTCTCCAAAGTCTGAGAGCCATACATATTGAGCATTGTCGTGTGCGTAAAAGTCGTCGCTATAAAAATAACTTTTGACCAAACGCCTCGGATGAACGGTGTTAAAAATATAAAATGAAAACGTTGCCCAAATTTCCATTTGAATCCTTTTTGCCGGTAATAAAGCAAGGGTTAACAGCCAAACAAAACTCAATATTTATTGCCCCGATTCTGTAGTTTGCAGAAACACCCCATATGTGGTCGTAAATAGCTATATAGCCGCACGGCAGGGCATAGAATGAAGGGAACTCTATACGGTTTCTGGAAGGCAGATTTTGATGGACAGTTTTTTTTGACACCATGTCCCATTAGAAGCCCCCCCTGATGTAGCCTAGACTAGAAACTCCAAAAAAGTTACCCCATCTAAGAAACTACACCCCTCAAGGTATTCAAAAGTTACTTTACAAACTATGTTAACCCTTTAGGTGTTCCACAAAACTAAATAGTGAATGTATAAATAATTTTAGAATTACATTTTTTTGTTACATTGCCTCAAAAAAGAGTAATATAGAGCAACCCAAAATCATATTTACCCCTAAAATAGTCCCAAAACAACAACCACCTTATCCCGTAGTTTCCTAGATGGGGTCACTTTTATTGAGTTTCAACTCTAGGGGTGCATCAGGGGGCTTTAAAGGGTACATGGTGTAAATAAACCAGTCCAGCAAAATCTGCCTTCCAAAAACCATATGACGTTCCTCTTCTTCTATGTCCTGCCGTTTAGCCAAATAGTAGTTTACGACCAAATATGGGGTGTTTCTGAAAACTACAGAATCAGGGCAACCCATTTTGAGTTTTGTTTGGCTGTTAACCCATTTTTTTCCAGTAATAAAGTAAGGGTTAAATTGGAAAATTTTCCAAAAAATTGAAATTTCGAAATTGTTTCTCCATCTGCCATTAACTCTTGTGGAACACCTAAAGGGTTAACAAAGTTTGTAAACCCAGTATTGAATACCTTGAGGGGTGTACTTTCTTAGATGGAGTAATTTTTTTGAAATTTCTATTCAAGGGGTGCAACAGGGGGCTTCCAATGGGACATGGTATAAACAAAACCAGTCCTGCAAAATCCGCCTTCCAAAACCCATATGGTGTTCCCCTCCTTCTATGTGCTCCCGTTCGGCCAAACAGTAGTTTACGACCACATATGGGGTGTTTCTGCAAACTACAGAATCAGGGCAACCCATTTTGAGTTTTGTTTGGCAGTTAACCCTTGTTTTACTCCTGGAAAAAATGTATTATACTGGAAAAATTTCAAAAAAATAGAAATTTCGAAATTGTTTCTCCATCTGCCATTAACTCTTGTGGAACACCTAAAGGGTTAACAAAGTTTGTAAACCCAGTTTTGAATACCTTGAGGGGTGTACTTTCTTAGATGGAGTCACTTTTTTGAAATTTCGATTCAAGGGGTGCAACAGGGGGCTTCAAATGGGACATGGTATAAACAAAACCAGTCCTGCAAAATCTGCCTTCCAAAACCCATATGGTGTTCCCCTCCTTCTATGTACTCCCGTTCGGCCAAACAATAGTTTACGACCACATATGGGGTGTTTCTGCAAACTACAGAATCAGGGCAACCCATTTTGAGTTTTGTTGGGCAGTTAACCCTTGTTTTACTCCTGGAAAAAATTGATTATACTGGAAAATATTCAAAAAAATAGAAATTTCGAAATTGTTTCTCCATCTGCCATTAACTCTTGTGGAACACCTTAAAGGGTTAACAAAGTTTGTAAACCCAGTTTTGAATACCTTGAGGGGTGTACTTTCTTAGATGGAGTCACTTTTTTGAAATGTCTATTCAAGGGGTGCAACAGGGGGCTTCAAATGGGACATGGTATAAACAAAACCAGTCCTGCAAAATCTGCCTTCCAAAACCCATATGGTGTTCCCCTCCTTCTATGTGCGCCCGTTCGGCCAAACAGTAGTTTACAACCACATATGGGGTGTTTCTGCAAACTATAGAATCAGGGCAACCTATTTTGAATTTTGTAAAAACACAAAATGCAATCGCACACTGCAACCAGCACTCTGCCCTGCCTTTATGCTGGATGTTGAATAAGGCATTGGTGTACATTTTGGCCAAAGCGTAATAAGCCACTCACCACGTCAAGGTCGCCTTCATGAGTGGTCCCTAACACTAGTTACTACCTTTTATGGGCCATGACAGCCACATAAAGTCCAGGGAGCGCAGGCACAGCATGCACGCCAAGCACACTCTGCTTTTAACCCCGTCCGGTGCCATTACAGCTTTCATCGGATCCAGGGATGCAAGTACTCACATGCATGCTGAGCCCACTTTATACTTCTCCTGGAGCCTAATGGCTACTGGTAGGTGCTGTATAAGCAGACTCAGTTTTATACTGACTTTAAAACTAGCCTCCAGGGGGGCAGATTAACTGGACAGGTGTGCTTGACTGCTTGGAGATCGCCACGCCTCCAATGCGTACTACAAAGAGAAAAATATGGAAATTTCAGCCCGCACAACCCCTAGCAGGAACTGTGTGAGTACTTGCATCCCTGGATCCGATGAAAGCTGTAATGGCACCGGACGGGGTTAAAAGCAGAGTGTGCTTGGCGTGCATGCTGTGCCTGCGCTCCCTGGACTTTATGTGGCTGTCATGGCCCATAAAAGGTAGGAACTAGTGTTAGGGACCACTCATGAAGGCGACCTTGACGTGGTGAGTGGCTTATTACGCTTTGGCCAAAATGTACACCAATGCCTTATTCAACATCCAGCATAAAGGCAGGGCAGAGTGCTGGTTGCAGTGTGCGATTGCATTTTGTGTTTTTACATTTATATCTCTATTTCGCCATAGCAATCTGCACCTGCTAGGGGTTGTGCGGGCTGAAATTTCCATATTTTTCTCTTTGTAGTACGTATTGGAGGCGTGGCGATCTCCAAGCAGTCAAGCACACCTGTCCAGTTAATCTGCCCCCCTGGAGGCTGGTTTTAAAGTCAGTATAAAACTGAGTCTGCTTATACAGCACCTACCAGTAGCCATTAGGCTCCAGGAGAAGTATAAAGTGGGCTCAGCATGCATGTGAGTACTTGCATCCCTGGATCCGATGAAAGCTGTAATGGCACCGGACGGGGTTAAAAGCAGAGTGTGCTTGGCGTGCATGCTGTGGCTGCGCTCCCTGGACTTTATGTGGCTGTCATGGCCCATAAAAGGTAGGAACTAGTGTTAGGGACCACTCATGAAGGCGACCTTGACGTGGTGAGTGGCTTATTACGCTTTGGCCAAAATGTACACCAATGCCTTATTCAACATCCAGCATAAAGGCAGGGCAGAGTGCTGGTTGCAGTGTGCGATTGCATTTTGTGTTTTTACATTTATATCTCTATTTCACCATAGCAATCTGCACCTGCTAGGGGTTGTGCGGGCTGAAATTTCCATATTTTTCTATTTTGAATTTTGTTTGGCAGTTAACCCTTGTATTACTCCTGGAAAAAATTGATTATATTGGAAAATTTTCCAAAAAATAGACATTTCGAAATTGTTTCTCAATCTGCCATTAACTCTTGTGGAAGACCTAAAGGGTTAATAAAGTTTGAAAAAACAGTTTTGAATACCTTGAGGGGTGTAGTTTCTAGAATGGGGTCATTTTTGGGAGGTTTCTATTATCTAAGCCTCACAATATGACTTCAAACCTGAACTGGTCCATAAAAAGTGGGATTTTGAAGATTTCTGGAAAATTTCAAAATTTGCTTCTAAACGTCTAAGCCTTGTAACATCCCCAAAAAATAAAATATCATTCCCAAAATGCTACAAACATGAAGTAGTCATATGGGGAATGTAAAGTCATCACAATTTTTGGGGGTATTACTATGTATTACAGAAGTATAGAAACTGAAACTTTGAAATTTGCTAATTTTTCGAAATTTTTGGTAACATTTTTATTTTTTTATGCAAATAAATTAACTTTTTTGATCCAATTTTAGCAGTGTCATGAAGTACAATATGTGACAAAAAAACAATCTCAGAACAGCCTGGGTAAGTCAAAGCATTTTAAAGTTATGAGCACATAAAGTGACACTGGTCAGATTTGCAAAAAATGGCCAAGTCCTTAAGGTGAAATAGGGCTGAGTCCTTAAGGGATTAAAGAATATTTCAACTAAATTTGTAACTTCTGATACATTTATTACTGTCTCTTTTTGTCTACCAGTCCAAGCCAACTAGATCTGAGACAATTGGCCTCTGGGTAGCCAATCTCTCACTAACCACTGCTTTCTTCAATTTTAGGCTAGAGCCTCCAAATCAGCAATCTCTCTCAAAGTCTCTCAGTCCCTTTAATAATAATAATAATATTTATTTATATAGCGCCATCATATCCTGCAGCGCTTTACAAATTCATAGGGTTCATGTACAAAACAAAAGTAACTGACTAATATACAACTGAAATACTAGGAGTCAGGTCCCTGCTCGCAAGAACTTACAATCTATGAGGAATTGGGGGTGACGGGTAGTTGATTGTGATAAGTAGGATTCAAGCCATTATTGAACCGAAAGGAGTGATGCCGGTCGATCTGCTTCGGGTTTGGGACTGCTAGAGGATGGAGTTCAGGCCTGAGGAGTTGGTGGGGGAGAGGTTTACTCGGGGAATAGTCATTTTAGGTAGCTTGATAAGCCTGCCTGAAAAGATGTGATTTTAAGGCACGTTTGAAGTTGAAGAAGTTGTGACTTGACCTGATATTCCCGGTGCAGAGTCTTCCAGAGAGTAGGTGCAGCTTGAGAAAAGTCTTGAAGACGGGAGTGAGAGGTACGGATTATGGAGGTTATTAATCTTAGGTCGCTAACAGAACAGAGAGCATGAGTAGGGTGGTAGACGGAAATCAGGAAGGAGATGTATGGAGTTGCAGCATTGTGGAGAGCTCTGTGGGTGAGGGTGAGAAGTTTGAACTGTATTCTGTGGTGGATGGGCACAGACTAGTAGTAGTGATGAGCGGCAGGGGTTCGTATTCGAATTCTCAATATTTAGCGAATATTTTTGCAAATTCGAATATTCGCTATATTCAACTTTTTTTTACTCGAAAAAATCGGCAAGGTAATGATCGCGTAATATGTGAATATTACACAATCAATACAGGCGTGGGTCAAAAACGAATATATAGCACTATAAAATTTAGTGCTATATATTAGTTTTTTCGAATATTCGTATTATTCTAAAACAAGAATATATAGCAATATAGCGAATATAAAAAAATAATAATAATATAGAGCAATTTAGGTAATATAGTGCTATAAGTATTTTTTTAATAGTTGTAATTTTTTTCCAATCTGAACTTCAGATGAGAAAAAAAATACAACTATTAGGCGAAGAAGATTATAGCACTATATTAGCTAAATTGCTCTACATTTGTTTTTTTTTGAATATTCGCTATACTGCTATAAAAAACAAATATATTAGTTTTTTAGAATATTAATCTTTTTTTTTTCAATCTGTCATGTTGTTCCACTTCGGCATACTCCTCCCCGACAAGCGTCCCCGTCACCATGGGAAGACTCAGATCTGATGGAATATTCTAACCCCCAGGCAAGCATCCCAGTCCCCATGGGAACGTCTGGGGGTTAGAATATACCATCGGATCTGAGTTTTTACGATCTCACTGAGATCGTGAAAACTCAGATCCGATTGTACTGTATATTCTAACCCCCCAGGTGTTCCCATGGGGACGGGGACGCTTGTCGGGGAGGAGTATGCCGAAGTGGAACAACTGTACAGATTGGAAAAAAAAAGACCAATATTCTAAAAAACTAATATATTCGATATAGGGCTATATATTAGTTTCTTTAGAATATTCGTCATTTTTCCCATCTAAAGTCATGATTCCTTCCTGCTTAAGTTGCTTGTGGGCCAATGACTCATTGGCCCACAAGCAAGAAGCAGGGAGGAATCATGTTTTCAGATGTAAAAAAATTATGAATATTAGATATAGCAAATATATAGAAATAGCATTATATTAGAAATATTAGCAAATTCTTGAAGTTGCGATATTCAATATAAATATTCGTAATTAGAATATTCGCACTCAACACTATCTAGTAGCATCAGTGTAGCGGTTGGATGGATAGATGAGCCTGGCTGCAGCATTTAGGACAGACTGAAGGGGGGAGAGTTTAGTGAGAGGGAGACCGATTAGTAATGCTTTGCAGTAGTCAAGACGAGAATGAATCAAGGCAACAACAAGAGTTTTTGCCGTTTCCACCATAAGAAAGGGGCGGATTCTGGTGATATTCTTGAAGTGCAGACGACAAGAGCGTGTAAGTGATTGAATATGGGGAACAAAGGAAAGATCAGAGTCAAACGTGGCCCCAAGACAGTGGACATGTTGCACAGGAGTTGTGATAGTGCTGCAGACTGAAATTGAAATATCAAGTTTAGGTGAGTTAGTAGATGGAGGAAAGACAAGAAGTTCAGTTTTTGAGAGGTTCAGTTTTAGATACAGAGAGGACATGATGTTTGAGACCGCTGCCAGACAGTTACTGGTGTTTTGGAGTAAAGCAGGGGTGATGTCAGGGGATGAAGTGTACTGTAGTTGGATGTCATCAGCATAGAGATGGTATCAAAAGCCAAATCTACTGATAGTCTATCAGTCATGCTCAGTGGCATTTCTCCTGCCATCTACTCTCAGGCCTTGCTGTGCTGGATCATATAGGCTCTTCAGGTCACCCAGCCTCTGCTTCGAGCCATTAGCTCCTCTCTCATTGGCTCTACTCAGCTCTTGCTGTACAGCTTCACTTAGGCGCTCAACATGTCTCTGCTATTGCCTGCACCCACCTGTGGGTGGCTTCAGCCTGGCTAAGTGCACCTTTAGCAGGCTACACCTGTACATACTAAATGATAAAACACTGGGTAACACAGACATGGAAAAGGACCTAGACATTTTGGAGAACCGCAAACTAAGCTGTAGAAACCAGTGTCAGGCAGCTGCTGCCAAGGCTAATAAGATAATTGGTTGCATAAAAAGGGTCATAGATGCCTGTGATGAGAACATAGTCCTGCCACTTTACAAATCACTAGTCAGACCACACATGGAGGACTGTGTACAGTTCTGGGCTCCTGTGAACAAGGCAGACATAGCAGTAGCTGGAGAGGGTTTAGAGGAGGGCAACTAAAGTAATAACTGGAATGGGTAGACTACAGTACCCTGAAAGATTATCAAAATTAGGGTTATTCACATTAGAAAAAAGACAACTGAGGGGAGATCTAATACTTATGTATAAATATATCAGGGGTCAGTACAGAGATCTCTCCCATCATCTATTTATCCCCAGGACTGTGACTGTGACGGGGGGACATCCTCTGCTTCTGGAGAAAAGAAGGTTTGTACACAAACATAGAAGAGGATTCTTTACGATAAGAGCAATTAGACTATGGAACTCTTTGCCTGAGGAGGTGGTGATGGTGAGTTCACTAAAAGAGTTCAGGAGGGGCCTGGATGTATTTATGGAGTGTAATGATATTACAGGACTATAGCTACTAGAGATGGGTTGTTGATCCAGTGAGTTATTCTTGTCACGTCCCGGTAGCCCAAGGCAGAACCCCGGGACGTCATGCAAACAGAATACAGGCAGAAACCGGCCAGGGACCCACAGAGAACTTTATTACAAGTCTAATAAAAGCACATGACAGTAAAGCAGGTTAGGCAATAGTGGTAGCACTACCACAAAACCAAGTGCACCCGCAGACTAGAGGCAAAACCCAGAGGGCAGAAAGCCAATGAGCCCCGTTCTTCATAGAGCCCCTGATGGTGGGGATGAGCTGGGCCAAGAGCTCACTGGTCACACCTCCAGGAAGGTCCCAATATACATGGCCCCTACCTGCAGAGAACCAGGCTGGTGAAACCACCAGCAGAACAGACTACAGAACCGGAACCCAAGCAAACACAGGACATGGATCAGACAACAAGACAAACAGGAACCAGCACAGAAGCAGATGCCTGGACCTCAAGCGGAATGGAAGCATGGTGGTATCAGGCAGAGCAGCACACAGACTAGAGAACCTCCCTCTGGAGAACCCAGGAGCGCTCTTATGAAGGCAGGACAGACAAGTAACAGACTAGATCAGAAGCAGTAGGCACTGCCAAGCTGGAGATAGGAAAGGATCAGAAGCAGTTTGACACTGCCAGGCTATCAGACGCAGTTAGAGCACTGCTAGGCTAAACATGGAAGCAGAGTGGATCCAGACAGAAAACAGGTACAGGAGATCAGACAAGGCTAAAACAACAACATAGAACAGGTAACAACCACATGTCAGACGACACCACACAGAAGGGTAGATGGCAAGACCCCCTGTAGCAAGGGGCTATACCCAGCAAGACAAAAGACAGACTGACCTCCTGGGTAAGCAGCAAGGCAGAGGACAAACAGAACCTCCTGGGTGAGAAGCAAGTTGCTACACCCAGCAAGACATAAGATAGCCTGACCACAAGCCCCACAGTTCTATAAATGAGGGCACCTTATAAACAACACTCAGAAACAGATCAGGGAATGTTAACCCCATCAGAACAGGAGTGCCAGAACCAGAGAACACACAGGCTGCAGTACAGGACGTTGCCCCTGGCAACCAGCATTCACTGGGTCCACCGCAGCCAGTACACCATAGCACAAACAACCCGTGTCACAGTGACAAACAGAAAAGCATCCATATACAGACCCTTTTGTCACACCAAGCCGCAGCCAGCACGCATCACAGAACCAGCATACATGGGAGCACGCACAGCCAGTACACAAAGAGCATGCAGCTAGCCTACACTGCACCAGAGCCAGGAACTGCACAGAGATACAGACATGGGGGGTACACACATTCCCGGGCATAGTTCACACAAGACACTGCAGCCAGCATGCAGCCCCAAGCAACCAGCATACACAGGAAACAGTATGCAGCCAGTACGCAAGAGGGCCTGCAGCCAGACTACACAGTCACAACTGTCACAGTGAATCGCACCATGACAATTCTGATTGCCTGATTGGAGTTGGGAAGGATTTTTTTCCCCCCTAAAGTGAGGAAAATTGGATTCTACCTTACAGGTGTTTTTTGCCTTCCTCTGGATCAACTTGCAGCATAAGAGACTGAACTGGATGGACAGATGTCTTTTTTCAGCCTTATAAACTATGTTGCTAATACATACAGTAGCATCACTCCATGCTCAGGCAACTGGTACCAAACTTTCCAATTTACCAGTCCCTCAGCTCCCTTATGTTAGCTTACTGGCACAACACTCCATGACAGAATGCTTACCACCTTAGTACTTTCTCCTGTTAGCTCCATGAATATTTCCTGGAGCCCAGTCATACTGACTATCTATCTGTCAATTGTTATGGCAGTTGGTGTGGAACCACTGTATCAACTAACAGATGTGTCTTTGGGCTTAACCTAAGGGCCTTATCCTCGCAGTATCCTGTACAAGAATCTGGACTGCACTGCAGGGTAATGACCAGGCTGCTCCCTCCCGGAATAGTCTCTGTATGATTGACAGCCGACCACGGAGATCAGAGACACCGGTGTAGAGCACAGAGGGATCAATGAAAACTGTAGTCGGTAACAAGCCAAGGTAAGGACTGGTGAAGTACAGTACATGCTGTCCGGTGCACAGTCAAAGGTCATTGAAGGCAGTGAACTGTAAATACAGACATCAGGCACAGGTCAGGCAGTGGAGGGTCAGAATCCAACAATACAACACAACATAGCAGGACACTAGCAAGCTAGGCAACCTAATGCTCAGGCATCTCCCCACAGGGGAAGGTGCCTTAAAGGAGTTTTCTGAGATTTTAATACTGATGACCTATCCTCATGATAAGCCATCAGTATCTGATCAGTTGAGGTCCGACACTTGGAAAGGCACTGGCGCTCATAGTAGTGCCACGGCCTTCTCGTAGTTTTCCCTCGGTCGGTGACGTCATGTTCATCGGTCATGTGTCCTAGGAGCAGCTCAGCCTCATAGAAGTGAATGGGGCTGAGCAAGATACCAAGCACAGGTGGTGTGCAATATACAATGCTCTGCTTGGTAAGCTCAAAAAAGCCTGTGGTGCTCACAAGAGCGCTGGTGCCATCTCAAAACAGTTGACCCAGGGGGCTCCCGGGTGTCGGAACTCTACCTTTCAGATACTGATGACCTATCCTGAGGATAGGTCATCAGTATTAAAATGTCAGAAAACCCTTTTAAGTACACAGGGTTGCCACCGTTCACTGGTAAGAATTAGGCTGCACGCGCAGGCCCTTTTAAGAGCCAGAGGTGGTGCACACACGGGCCCTACAGGCAGAGGAGATGAGGCCTTTCCAGAGTGCAGACACACAGCCTGAGTGGAGGGACACTACAGACCCAGCATCCGGACCTGCCAGGTAAACAGTACAGCAGAGGCTCGCAACCGGCCGCTGTAACTTCTACCTATCATATCTAAATCTGCTGTGCAGACGTTCTTCAGCTACATGTACTGAAGAGTTAACATTCCCTGTGTACACAACCAAGTCCTCCAGCTGCGATCCGGCGAGGTATGTCACAGTGACAGATTGTAGACAGATTCTTCAGACTTACACTGTTTCTGTCACGTTTCTTTCATCCGTTTAATCCTTTTTTTATGTCAATAACAATGGGAAATGTCAAATGAAAACATAAAGAAACCGCAGAACAATTACACCAATGACAGGGTAATTAGGGCGTGTTTATGTTATAAAGCCCTAATAAAAACATCGCCTGGGATTTCCATCTCATCTTCATGATGTACAAGCAACATCGACGTTATCTGTAATGAGTCAGCGACACAATATACTGCCAATTTGTGCATTATATACAATCAATCATCTGCTTTACAGAAAATGCAAAATAGCAGATTTCATTTAAATGAACTGGATCAACTTCTCGATCCCTCCTTTACTTCGTTCCTCCCACCTCCCTGGCTCCTCTCTTCTCTTCCCTTTCCTTGGTTGCTTAATTTTTCCTTCCCTTTACGTTTCTTGTGGAACAGTTCATATTAAATCTGAAAAACAATAACATCAATCTTCTTTCCAGTCTTCCTTCCTTTGTCCCACCTTTCTTTCTTTCTATCTTTCTTTTTTCTTTTCTTTCTTTCTTTCTTTCCTTTCGTTCTTTCTTTCTTCCTTCCTCTATTTTGACCCTACCATGTTCCCTTCCTTCTCCAAAGTGGGATTCAGTCCGAGTTTTAGGAAAAATTAGATTCTCAACAAAGCTAAATATCTTTGGGTTTCGTGGTAACAAATAGTGTTGGGCGAGCATGCTCGGCTGAACACTTTTGTACTCGAGTGTGCGATGCTCAAGTCTCCTCCCCACACGTTTGTTGGCTGCTACGCAGCCAATAAATGTGCACAGAGTTACTGGCACTCACTGTAATGCCATAGCTATGTTGGCTACTGGCATTACAGTGATTGGCTGGCCGGAACGCGTCATCGGGTGCTATATAGCACCTAATGACACGTGGTTCGGCTCAGTCTTAAGCCTCATGCACACGACCGTTGTGTGCATCCGTTTCCGTTGTGCCGTTTTCCGTGATTTTCTGCGGACCCATTGACTTTCAATGGGTCCGTTGAAAACTCGGAAAATGCACCGTTGTTCATCTGTGTCCGTAATCCGTGTTTCCTGTCCGTCCAAAAAAAAATACCTGTCCTATTTTTTTGACGGACAATGGTTCAGGGACCCATTCAAGTCAATGGGTCCGTTAAAAAATTACATCACTATGGGAACGCCTCTGTGTTATAATATACTGTCGGATCTGAGTTTTGACGATCTAACTCAAATCTGATGGTATATTCTAACATAGACGCGTTCCCATGGTGATGGGGACGCTTCAAGTTAAAATATACCATCGGATCTGTCCCCATTGACTTGCATTGTAAGTCAGGATGGATCCGTTTGGCTCTGCATGGCCAGGCGGACACCAAAATGACTTTTTCCTTCATGTCCGTGGATCCTCCAAAAATCAAGGAAGACCCACGGAAGAAAAAACGGACACGGAACACGGAACTATGGAACTCGTGTTTGCGGACCGCAAAAAAAAAGTCAGTGTGCATGAGGCCTTAGTCAGGGAGAGAGGTGCTGTAAAAGGGACAGATAGTGTAGGGACAGGAATATTTTTTTTTTTTTTTTTAGACAGGGTTTAGTGTTGAAATGTGTTAGAGACCCAAAAGTCCTTTTAAGGACTATTGTTTTATCTGGCTGCCAGATATATTATTAGCACAACCTGCGCTAAATTGCGTGCAATTGTTTGGCCGCTGCTGACAGTAACACAACCTCTGCTACATCTGTTGTGTTACATTTGCACTGTGAAATTCAGTGACATTCAGTGTAATTTTTTTGCTGCTGGTGGCAGTGACATAACCTGCGCTACATCTCCTGTATAACGTTTGCCTATCCTAAATATCAGTGACATTCACTCTAGTTTATTTGCACATACACTTACAAAACCTGCGCTACTGTACGTGTGACATACTTGCAAGGATATATACCATTTAATATGCTGAAGGCGAGCAGTAAGGGACCTGGGACTGGCACAGGTGCTACCAACGCCAGGGATTGTGGGCCCTACTTCCATCAGGATTTACGCCACCACCTACATTAGTGGCTGCAACCCCCCCCCCCCCTTCCCCTTCTCCTCCTCCACCTCCTCCTCCAATTCTACCTCTGAATTCTCATCTTGCAGCACCAGTCAGCCATCAGTCAGTAGCTGGAAGCAGTGTAGCACTGCAGTGGGGAAGCAGCAACAGGCCGCGCTGAAACTAATTTGCTTAGGTGACAAACAGCACACCGCCGCAGAGCTTTGGCAGGGTATAAGAGACCAGACTGAGCTGTGGCTCTCGCCACTTAACCTACAACCAGGCATGGTTGTGTTTGATAATGTCCGTAACTTGGTGGCAGCTTTGGAGCTCGGCAAGCTCACACACATCCCATGCCTAGCCCACGTGTTCAACTTAGTGGTTCAGCGGTTTCTCAAAACCTACCCCAATTTGCCTGAGCTACTGGTGAAGGTCCGCCGCATGTGTGCCCATTTCCGAAAGTCATCTACAGGTGCTGCCAGCCTGGCAATGCTGCTGCAGCACTAGCAATTGCCAGCTCACCAACTGTTGTGCGGCACGAGGACCCGCTAGAACTCCACGTTCCACATCTTGGCCAGGCTTTGTGAGCAGCAGAGGGCAGTAGTGGAATACCAGCTGCAACATGGTCGGCACCTTTCCAGTCAGCTTCCGCTCTTCACAAGCGAATAGTGGGCATTGTTGTCTGGCATCTGTGAGGTTTTACACAATCAACACAGATGGTGAGTGGCGATGCCGCTATTATCAGCACAACCATCCCACTTCTGTGTCTACTGAAACGCTCGCTGCTCACAATGAAGGCGGACGAGGTGGAAGAAGTGGAAATGGGGGAAGTACAGTACACAGGGTGATAGCCAGATCACTCACAGTTCGTCTTCTTAGCGCAAATTGGATGATGAAGAGGAGGAGGAGCAGGAGGCATTTGCCTCCGCTACAGAGGGTAGTACCCATAGCAGGTTTATTTTATCTGTTCAGCGTTGGTGTGGCAAAGAGGAGGAAGAGGGTGAGGATATTGAGAGTCATCCTCCTGATGAGGACAGCAAAGTCTTGTCTGTTGGGACTCTGGCACACATGGCTGACTTTATGTTATGCTGCCTTTCCCGTGACCCACGCGTTATACGCATTTTGGCCAACACCGATTGCTGGTTGTTCACCCTTCTCGACCCCCGCTACAAATATAACTTCTCATCTCTCATTCCTGTGGTGGACATGACTAGCAAAATGGTGCAATACCAGAAGGTCCTCGTGGAATAATTGCTCCAAAAATTTCCAGGTGACAACGCTGGCGGCATTGGGCAACTGAGGAGGGGAGACGAGGGGAACACACAGCAGTTCTAACAGAGGCAAGGCAACACTCTCCAAGGCCTGGGACAGTTTCATGACACCCCGCCAGCACCCTCACCCTGATAAATGGCCTAGTGTCACAAGGAGAGAAAAGTTTTGGAAGTGATTAAGGAGTACGTAGCAGATCGTGTCAGCGTCCTCAATGTTCCCTATGTGCCTTAAAACTATTGGGTGTCCAAGCTGGACACGTGGCACTAACTGGCACTCTACGCCTTGAAGGTGCTGGCCTGCCCTGCTGCCATTTTTTTTTTTTTTATCAGAGCGGGTATTTAGTGCTGCCTGGGGGCATAATAACTGATAAGCACATCCGACTGTCAACTGAAAATGCTGACAGGTTGACTCATAAAAATGAACAAGGCCTGGCTTGCCCCTGACTTCTCTACTCCAGCAGAGGAAAGCGGCTGAACATAAAGGCACTTTAAATGTGTCTTTCATGTTGTACTGAATACACTGTATTCCCATGCACCCCTTCCACCACAAAAAAGGGTATATGGTTCAATCTGGCTCCTAATGTTTTAGAGTGCCATCTCAACAGCAACCCCCACCCCTAATGTTTTAGAGGGTCATCTCAGCAGCAGACCCTCACCCCTAAAGTTTTAGATGGTCAGATCAGAATCAGACCCTCACACCTAATGTTTTAGATGGTCAAAACAGCAGCAGACCCTCACCCCTAATGTTTTAGAGGGTCATCTCAGCAGCAGACCCTCACCCCTAATGTTTTAGAGGGTCATCTCAGCAGCAGACCCTCACCACTAATATTTTAGATGGTTAGAGCAGCAGCAGGCCCTCACCTCTAATGATTTATATGGTCAGATCAGCAGCAGGCCCTCACCCCTAAAGTTTTAGATAGTCAGTTCAGCGGCAGACCCTTACACCTAATGCTTTAAAAGGTCAAATGAGCAGAAGACCCTCACCCCTAATTTTTTAGATGGTCAGCTCAGCAGCAGACCCTCACCCCTAATTTTTTATTTGGTCAGATCAGCAGCAGACCCTCACCCCTAATGTTTTAGATGGTCAGATCAGAATCAGACCCTCATACCTAATGTTTTAGATGGTCAGATCAGAATCAGACCCTCACACCTAATGTTTTAGATGGTCAGATCAGAATCAGACCCTCACACCTAATGTTTTAGATGGTCAGATCAGCAGCAGACCCTCACCCCTAATCTTTTAGATGGTCATCTCAGCAGCAGCCCTCACCCCTAATGTTTTAGAGGGTCATCTCAGCAGCATACCCTCACCACTAATATTTTAGATGGTTAGAGCAGCAGCAGGCCCTCACCTCTAATGTTTTAGATGGTCAAATGAGCAGAAGACCCTCACCCCTAATTTTTTAGATGGTCAGCTCAGCAGCAGACCCTCACCCCTAATTTTTTATATGGTCAGATCAGCAGCAGACCCTCACCCCTAATGTTTTAGAAGGTCAGATCAGCAGCAGACCCTCACCCGTAATGTTTTAGATGGTCAGATCAGCAGCAGGCCCTCGCCCCTAATGTTTTATAGGGTCAGCTCAGCAGCAGAACACCCCTAATGTTTTAGATGATCAGCTCAGCAGCAGACCCTCACCCCTAATTTTTTAGATGGTCAGATAAGCAGCAGGCCCTATCCCCTAATGTTTTTGAGGGTCACCAGCCGGCCATCAATCATAATTTTTCAAGGGTGTGTATGATGCCCTCTTTTATGTGTAATAAAGGGTGTATTAGAGTGCCAGTTCCTTGTAATGTTTGGCAGCCCTTTCACTTAGTGCATAGGCTTTATGAGTGTAGGAGTCCCACTACCTGAACAATTGTACCACAATGTGAATAAGGCCCTTCATTATGTGATATACAGGTTGTATCGGAGTGCCTCTTCCTTGTAATTTTTGGCAGCGCTTGCACTTTATATACAAGTAAATATACAGGAAAGAATGTTTCCTAACAATTTTTCCTCTAAAATCGATTTCATCTTCGGTTTTGTGCGTATTATTGTCAGTCTGTAAAAGTGGAGTACTACTTGGACAACATCGTTCCCAGCTGCGACCTGGGAGTCCAAGATGCATCCAGACATCCTCCCCATGATGTTCCCAAACCATTTTGGTGGTGTTTCCATCAAGTTCTGACCTTTTCCTATGAACCAGACACGCTCCCCTCTTCAGAGCAGGGGGCGCCTGGTTTAATTCTCAGGTTCTCGCATTGAATTCTTTTGTGCTCGGGTGCTCTCCCAAGCATCCCAAAGTGTTATACTCAAGCATCCGAGCACTTTGGTGCTCGATGAACACTAGTAACAAATATTTTTTCCTAAAATGGCAGCTGAAGTTGTCTTAGAAAGAGCATGAAAAATAATTCACCTCATACACTTACTCGCGCAGTGGTAGTCGCTCCTCTTTTGATTGAAAATGGCCTGTCAAAGGACCTGTGCTGAGCATCACATCACTGGCGCTCCCACAGTGTGATCACGATTGATTTTATTATTAAACCCAAAAGGCCATTTTGCACTAGCATATTACTGTGTTAAATGCAGTTAGATGGGTGCACTTCTGTCTTGGCGTCTGTTAAAAATGGTCTAATTGATTGATCGGCTGAAAAGGTTTTTAACATAGAGATTTGAGGCAAATTAATTCGTAAGAAATCTAATTTCTTGTCAAACTTTGTCAAAGC
Source organism: Bufo gargarizans (assembly GCF_014858855.1). Taxonomy (NCBI): domain Eukaryota; kingdom Metazoa; phylum Chordata; class Amphibia; order Anura; family Bufonidae; genus Bufo; species Bufo gargarizans. The sequence continues at coordinate 712,479,075 of NC_058081.1, forward strand.
TGCCAAATATCATTTTTCAGAACTTTGCTCATCTCTACCCATCACCTTTATTGCAGAACACAGCAGCATTTGCTGCAAGAAAATCCACGTATATCTCCCTCCCCTTCTTCCCAGTTGTTTCTTCTCTTCTCTCCTTCCTTCTTTCTTCCCTCCTTTCCTGCAGAACAAAACAGGATTTAATAGAAAATGAGAATAACCCCCACATCCATATCTCATAAAATACAGCGGATATTATATTATACCTTATTACATATCCCAATGTGTACTATGTATATCCCAATGTGTACTACAAGGGCCAAATGGAAACGGTTGAACACGTTGCTAAAGAATCACGTGTATAATACACGGAAACATTTGAACCTGTTGCTCACAGAGCTGTATGATCAGCTAATCTAAATAATCCACTGGCTGTTTAAATCACTTTTCTGGTTTCTTGTGTTTCTCTTCTGATTGTATCTTCGCTAATGACACGGAAAAGGATTAACGTGACTGAAAGAATCACACGGAAACTGGGTCATAGAATGAAAAACTATTGATTTACTCTATTATTTTTCATTTTACATCTCTTTGATTTAAGGGCTTGGTTATTTTTTTAAAACCAAAATAAAGTTCTACTTTGGAGCCAAGTAGTAATTTAATAGTAAAATAAATAAAAAAGTGAGAGGAAGCAAACTCCCACAATTCCTGCCTTAAAATTGACCTATGAGAAATGCACCATAAATAGTAGGTTTGAGCGAATCAACCTTCGGATCATAGATCCAAAGTCAATTCGTTCAAATACTTGCATTTTATTGTTGCATCCGCACAGCATTAAAATGTATTGGCACCATGGAGCCAAAGTTAGTTTCAGCCGAAGTCACACAAGACTTTGGCTAATTCCTACTGTATGCATATCTGCGCATTGAAAAGCAAAGCGATCCGAACTGGGCTTTGGTACTGGTTGGTACCTCGGTACCAAAGTCCAGTTTGGTTTGCTATTTTAAATTGTTTCTCAATACGCAGATATGCATACAGTAGGAATTAAACCAAGTCCCGCCTGAGTTCGGGGCGAGAAGAACTTTGGCTCCATCGCATATTAATGCTATACAGAAACAGCATTAAAATGTTGACCGAAGTCAACCGGAGGTCGGTTTGCACAAGCCTAATTAATAAACTTACTGGATAGTTCAGTGACTTTGCAGTTGGCTTAAACAGGACCTGTTGCCTCTCCTGACATGTCAGGCATCTATTCTTGTAACTCTGTGTTGTGTGCAGTCTACAATAAAGATCCTGCTGGTTTTTACCAGTTATTCCTTCACAGTCTGACACTGGAAGTGCAGCGCGCCGCCCCCCAGGGCTGATCGTGTCCCAGGTTTTTAGGAATGCTGGGTGGTGGTGCAGCCTTATTAGTTCTCTGTCACGGTGCTCCTACCTGGATACCGTCGCTCCCCAGGGTTAGGCTCCGTAGCAATATAGGGGAGAGTTGTAGCTGGTGGAGAATAAGTTGAGTTCAACAGTTTTACTTGAGTAAAATTGTATCCAGACAGTATTTGGTCTTTCTCTTGGCTCCAGCAGGTTTGGGGGTAAACTGGCAAGCAAACTTGGATACCTAGCTTTAGCTTTTTCTGCTGTGCTAGACTCTGACTTTGGTCTGGTAGCTGGACTTTCCAACAGTTCTGATACCATTGAGTCGGGTGCCTTTGGCTGTTGACCCCCTCGTACAACTCTGTCCGTAAATGTTAAGAAGTCATGGTGCTCTATGAGCTGCTTCTCCTGGAAGACTCCTGTGGCAGGAGGGGTTGCCCCTCTCACTGTGCCATGTCTCTTATCTCCAAATCTCAATTAACGACTCACTACAGCTTCCTGTAACTCCTTCCTTCATAGGAAACAGTTTTGCCCAATTCTGCTCAAAAGGGGAAGAATGGAATGGGAAGCTCCATTCTACCTTTAGCTCAATGCCAGATGCACTGCCACCTTCTGGACAACCTGGCACAGTGCATATAATGCAATACATAAGCTACATATCAATGTTATTAAGGCACAATACCAAAGGACCTGCAATCAACTACACAGATGACATTATTTCTTAGCCATTACAGACACTAGCAGGGTGTAGGAATTCAAGTGCCCGCTCTGCAGTACTATAGAAACTCTGAATGGATAGTGTCAGACTGTGCAGGAACACCCCCCCCCCCCCCAACTGGTAACACCCAGCTGGACCTTTATTGCAGACTGCTAGCATCTCATTCATAAACTTAATAAACTTCAGGAATGACACAACATACAGTCATAAGAAAAGATGTTCCAGAATTGTTGTTACGTGAAGAATGCAAGTAGTTACTAAAACAGACATGTGAGGAAAGGGGACGAGTCCTCTTTAAAGATAGATACCAGAGTGCTGCAGTTAAGTGGTGACCACAAGGGTCTGTTCTGGGTCCTATTCTTTTTAATATGCTTTTCAATAACCAAGAGATGGTTTGAAATGAACTATACAGAAAAATTCGATCCGAATTTCACATAAATTCGATTCGCCGTAAAGCTGAATTTCCTCATGATTCGTGGTAGCGAATTGATTTAACCTGAAATAGCACCAAAAAAAACAAGACAAAAAAATCATACTTACCTGATCCATTTGCTTATGACGGGCCTGCTGCCGCCATCTTGCTTGAAGATCTCACACGAATTCCCAAGCAAAGTGACGTATGACGTCACCACGCCGGCATGATGATGTCATCTTCAAGATCCTCAGATCTTCAAGCAAGATGGCGGCGGCCCACCCATCGCGAGCAAATGGATCAGGTAAGTATGATTTTTTTTTTTGTTTTGTTGTTTTGTAATTTTACACCGTGTTATGTATTTCAGATGCCGCGATCATATATGTACGTGGCATCTGAGGGGTGCAATGATGGGGGGCAGTGCAATCGCTCATCTCTAACAACAACCATATACTGTAGCATGTATGCATTAGTGCATAAAATACGAGGCTTGCAGGCTGAACACTGTCATCTACGTCAGGTCAGGAGTAGAGTTGAGCGAACACCTGGATGTTCGGGTTCGAGAAGTTCGGCCGAACATCCCGGAAATGTTCGGGTTCGGGATCCGAACCCGATCCGAACTTCGTCCCGAACCCGAACCCCATTGAAGTCAATGGGGACCCGAACTTTTTGGCACTAAAACGGCTGTAAAACAGCCCAGGAAAGGGCTAGAGGGCTGCAAAAGGCAGCAACATGTAGGTAAATCCCCTGCAAACAAATGTGGATAGGGAAATTAATTAAAATAAAAATTAAATAAATAAAAATTAACCAAAATCAATTGGAGAGAGGTTCCATAGCAGAGAATCTGGCTTCCCGTCACCCACCACTGGAACAGTCCATTCTCAGATATTTAGGCCCCGGCACCCAGGCAGAGGTGAGAGGTCCCGTAACAGACAATCTGGCTTCATGTCAGCAGAGAATCAGTCTTCATGTCATAGCAGAGAATCAGGCTTCACGTCACCCACCACTGTAAGAGTCCATTTTCATAAATTTAGGCCCAGCACCCAGGCAGAGGAGAGAGGTCCCGTAACAGACAATCTGGCTTCATGTCAGCAGAGAATCAGTCTTCATATCATAGCAGAGAATCTGGCTTCCCGTCACCCACCACTGGAACAGTCCATTCTCAGATATTTAGGCCCCGGCACCCAGACAGAGGAGAGAGGTCCCGTAACAGACAATCTGGCTTCATGTCATCAGAGAATCAGTCTTCATGTCATAGCAGAGAATCAGGCTTCACGTCACCCACCACTGTAAGAGTCCATTTTCATAAATTTAGGCCCAGCACCCAGGCAGAGGAGAGAGGTCCCGTAACAGACAATCTGGCTTCATGTCAGCAGAGAATTAGTCTGCATGTCATAGCAGAGAATCAGGCTTCACGTCAGCCACCACTGCAACAGTCCATTGTCATAAATTCAGGCCCAGCACCCAGGCAGAGGAGAGAGGTCCCGTAACAGACAATCTGGCTTCATGTCAGCAGAGAATCAGTCTGCATGTCATAGCAGAGAATGAGGCTTCACGTCACCCACCACTGCAACAGTCCATTTTCATAAATTTAGGCCCAGCACCCAGGCAGAGGAGAGAGGTCCCGTAACAGAGGATCTGGCTTCATGTCAGCAGAGAATCAGTCTGCATGTCATAGCAGAGAATCAGGCTTCACGTCAGCCACCACTGCAACAGTCCATTGTCATAAATTTAGGCCCAGCACCCAGGCAGAGGAGAGAGGTCCCGTAACAGACAATCTGGCTTCATGTCAGCAGAGAATTAGTCTGCATGTCATAGCAGAGAATCAGGCTTCACGTCAGCCACCACTGCAACAATCCATTGGCATATATTCAGGCCCAGCACCCAGGCAGAGGAGAGAGGTCCCGTAACAGACAATCTGGCTTCATGTCAGCAGAGAATCAGTCTGCATGTCATAGCAGAGAATGAGGCTTCACGTCACCCACCACTGCAACAGTCCATTTTCATAAATTTAGGCCCAGCACCCAGGCAGAGGAGAGAGGTCCCGTAACAGAGGATCTGGCTTCATGTCAGCAGAGAATCAGTCTGCATGTCATAGCAGAGAATCAGGCTTCACGTCAGCCACCACTGCAACAGTCCATTGTCATAAATTTAGGCCCAGCACCCAGGCAGAGGAGAGAGGTCCCGTAACAGACAATCTGGCTTCATGTCAGCAGAGAATTAGTCTGCATGTCATAGCAGAGAATCAGGCTTCACGTCAGCCACCACTGCAACAATCCATTGGCATATATTTAGGCCTAGCACACAGGCAGAGGAGAGAGGTCCCGTAACAGACAATCTGGCTTCATGTCAGCAGAGAATCAGTCTTCATATCATAGCAGAGAATCAGGCTTCACGTCAGCCACCAATGCAACAGTCCATTGTCAGATATTTAGGCCCAGCACCCAGGCAGAGGAGAGAGGTCCCGTAACAGAGGATCTGGCTTCATGTCAGCAGAGAATCAGTCTTCATGTCATAGCAGAGAATCAGGCTTCACGTCACCCACCACTGTAAGAGTCCATTTTCATAAATTTAGGCCCAGCACCCAGGCAGAGGAGAGAGGTCCCGTAACAGAGGATCTGGCTTCATGTCAGCAGAGAATCAGTCTGCATGTCATAGCAGAGAATCAGGCTTCACGTCAGCCACCACTGCAACAGTCCATTGTCATAAATTCAGGCCCAGCACCCAGGCAGAGGAGAGAGGTCCCGTAACAGACAATCTGGCTTCATGTCAGCAGAGAATCAGTCTGCATGTCATAGCAGAGAATGAGGCTTCACGTCACCCACCACTGCAACAGTCCATTTTCATAAATTTAGGCCCAGCACCCAGGCAGAGGAGAGAGGTCCCGTAACAGAGGATCTGGCTTCATGTCAGCAGAGAATCAGTCTGCATGTCATAGCAGAGAATCAGGCTTCACGTCAGCCACCACTGCAACAGTCCATTGTCATAAATTCAGGCCCAGCACCCAGGCAGAGGAGAGAGGTCCCGTAACAGACAATCTGGCTTCATGTCACCAGAGAATCAGTCTGCATGTCATAGCAGAGAATCAGGCTTCACGTCAGCCACCACTGCAACAATCCATTGGCATATATTTAGGCCTAGCACACAGGCAGAGGAGAGAGGTCCCGTAACAGACAATCTGGCTTCATGTCAGCAGAGAATCAGTCTGCATGTCATAGCAGAGAATGAGGCTTCACGTCAGCCACCACTGCAACAATCCATTGGCATATATTTAGGCCTAGCACACAGGCAGAGGAGAGAGGTCCCGTAACAGACAATCTGGCTTCATGTCAGCAGAGAATCAGTCTTCATATCATAGCAGAGAATCAGGCTTCACGTCAGCCACCAATGCAACAGTCCATTGTCAGATATTTAGGCCCAGCACCCAGGCAGAGGAGAGAGGTCCCGTAACAGAGGATCTGGCTTCATGTCAGCAGAGAATCAGTCTGCATGTCATAGCAGAGAATCAGGCTTCACGTCAGCCACCACTGCAACAGTCCATTGTCATAAATTCAGGCCCAGCACCCAGGCAGAGGAGAGAGGTCCCGTAACAGACAATCTGGCTTCATGTCACCAGAGAATCAGTCTGCATGTCATAGCAGAGAATGAGGCTTCACGTCAGCCACCACTGCAACAATCCATTGGCATATATTTAGGCCTAGCACACAGGCAGAGGAGAGAGGTCCCGTAACAGACAATCTGGCTTCATGTCAGCAGAGAATCAGTCTGCATGTCATAGCAGAGAATGAGGATTCACGTCAGCCACCACTGCAACAATCCATTGGCATATATTTAGGCCTAGCACACAGGCAGAGGAGAGAGGTCCCGTAACAGACAATCTGGCTTCATGTCAGCAGAGAATTAGTCTGCATGTCATAGCAGAGAATCAGGCTTCACGTCAGCCACCACTGCAACAGTCCATTGGCATATATTTAGGCCCTGGCACCCAGACAGAGGAGAGGTTCATTCAACTTTGGGTAGCCTTGCAATATAATGGTAAAATGAAAATAAAAATAGGATTGAATGAGGAAGTGCCCTGGAGTCCAATAATATATGGTTATGGGGAGGTAGTTAATGTCTAATCTGGACAAGGGACGGACAGGTCCTGTGGGATCCATGCCTGGTTCATTTTTATGAACGTCAGCTTGTCCACATTGGCTGTAGACAGGCGGCTGCGTTTGTCTGTAATGACGCCCCCTGCCGTGCTGAATACACGTTCAGACAAAACGCTGGCTGCCGGGCAGGCCAGCACCTCCAAGGCATAAAAGGCTAGCTCTGGCCACGTGGACAATTTAGAGACCCAGAAGTTGAATGGGGCCGAACCATCAGTCAGTACGTGGAGGGGTGTGCACACGTACTGTTCCACCATGTTAGTGAAATGTTGCCTCCTGCTAACACGTTGCGTATCAGGTGGTGGTGCAGTTAGCTGTGGCGTGTTGACAAAAGTTTTCCACATCTCTGCCATGCTAACCCTGCCCTCAGAGGAGCTGGCCGTGACACAGCTGCCTTGGCGACCTCTTGCTCCTCCTCTGCCTTGGCCTTGGGCTTCCACTTGTTCCCCTGTGACATTTGGGAATGCTCTCAGTAGCGCGTCTACCAACGTGCGCTTGTACTCGCGCATCTTCCTATCACGCTCCAGTGCAGGAAGTAAGGTGGGCACATTGTCTTTGTAGCGTGGATCCAGCAGGGTGGCAACCCAGTAGTCCGCACAGGTTAAAATGTGGGCAACTCTGCTGTCGTTGCGCAGGCACTGCAGCATGTAGTCGCTCATGTGTGCCAGGCTGCCCAGGGGTAAGGACAAGCTGTCCTCTGTGGGAGGCGTATCGTCATCGTCCTGCCTTTCCCCCCAGCCACGCACCAGTGATGGACCCGAGCTGCGTTGGGTGCCACCCCGCTGTGACCATGCTTCATCCTCATCCTCCTCCACCTCCTCCTCGTCCTCCTCGTCCTCCAGTAGTGGGCCCTGGCTGGCCACATTTGTACCTGGCCTCTGCTGTTGCAAAAAACCTCCCTCTGAGTCACTTCGAAGAGACTGGCCTGAAAGTGCTAAAAATGACCCCTCTTCCTCCTCCTCCTCCTCCTCCTGGGCCACCTCCTCTTCCATCATCGCCCTAAGTGTTTTCTCAAGGAGACATAGAAGTGGTATTGTAACGCTGATAACGGTGTCATCGCCACTGGCCATGTTGGTGGAGTACTCAAAACAGCGCAACAGGGCACACAGGTCTCGCATGGAGGCCCAGTCATTGGTGGTGAAGTGGTGCTGTTCTGTAGTGCGACTGACCCGTGCGTGCTGCAGCTGAAACTCCACTATGGCCTGCTGCTGCTCGCACAGTCTGTCCAGCATGTGCAAGGTGGAGTTCCACCTGGTGGGCACGTCGCATATGAGGCGGTGAGCGGGAAGGCCGAAGTTACGCTGTAGCGCAGACAGGCGAGCAGCAGCAGGATGTGAACGCCGGAAGCGCGAACAGACGGCCCGCACTTTATGCAGCAGCTCTGACATGTCGGGGTAGTTGTGAATGAACTTCTGCACCACCAAATTCAGCACATGCGCCAAGCAAGGGATGTGCGTCAAATTGGCTAGTCCCAGAGCTGCAACGAGATTTCGCCCATTATCACACACCACCAGGCCGGGCTTGAGGCTCACCGGCAGCAACCACTCGTCGGTCTGTTGTTCAATACCCCGCCACAACTCCTGTGCGGTGTGGGGCCTGTCCCCCAAACATATGAGTTTCAGAATGGCCTGCTGACGTTTACCCCGGGCTGTGCTGAAGTTGGTGGTGAAGGTGTGTGGCTGACTGGATGAGCAGGTGGAAGAAGAGGAGGAGGAAGCCGAGAAGGAGGAGGTGGCAACAGGAGGCAAAGAATGTTGCCCTGCGATCCTTGGCGGCGGAAGGACGTGCGCCAAACAGCTCTCCGCCTGGGGCCCAGCTGCCACTACATTTACCCAGTGTGCAGTTAGGGAGATATAGCGTCCCTGGCCGTGCTTACTGGTCCACGTATCTGTGGTTAGGTGGACCTTGCTACAGATGGCGTTGCGCAGTGCACACTTGATTTTATCGGATACTTGGTTGTGCAGGGAAGGCACGGCTCTCTTGGAGAAGTAGTGCCGGCTGGGAACAACATACTGTGGGACAGCAAGCGACATGAGCTGTTTGAAGCTGTCTGTGTCCACCAGCCTAAATGACAGCATTTCATAGGCCAGTAGTTTAGAAATGCTGGCATTCAGGGCCAGGGATCGAGGGTGGCTAGGTGGGAATTTACGCTTTCTATCAAATGTTTGTGAGATGGAGAGCTGAACGCTGGCGTGTGACATGGTTGAGACGCTTGGTGACGGAGGTGGTGGTGTTGGTGGTACATCCCCTGTTTGCTGGGCGGCAGGTGCCAACGTTCCTCCAGAGGCGGAGGAAGAGGCCGAGGCGGCAGCAGCAGAATAGGCCGAGGCGGCAGCAGCAGAAGAGGTAGCAGGGGGAGCCTGAGTGACTTCCTTGGTTTTAAGGTGTTTACTCCACTGCAGTTCATGCTTTGCATGCAGGTGCCTGGTCATGCAGGTTGTGCTCAGGTTCAGAACGTTAATGCCTCGCTTCAGGCTCTGATGGCACAGCGTGCAAACCACTCGGGTCTTGTCGTCAGCACATTGTTTGAAGAAGTGCCATGCCAGGGAACTCCTTGAAGCTGCCTTTGGGGTGCTCGGTCCCAGATGGCGGCGGTCAGTAGCAGGCGGAGTCTCTTGGCGGCGGGTGTTCTGCTTTTGCCCACTGCTCCCTCTTTTGCTACGCTGTTGGCTCGGTCTCACCACTGCCTCTTCCTCCGAACTGTGAAAGTCAGTGGCACGACCTTCATTCCATGTGGGGTCTAGGACCTCATCGTCCCCTGCATCGTCTTCCACCCAGTCTTGATCCCTGACCTCCTGTTCAGTCTGCACACTGCAGAAAGACGCAGCAGTTGGCACCTGTGTTTCGTCATCATCAGAGACATGCTGAGGTGGTATTCCCATGTCCTCATCATCAGGAAACATAAGTGGTTGTGCGTCAGTGCATTCTATGTCTTTCACCGCTGGGGAAGGGCTAGGTGGATGCCCTTGGGAAACCCTGCCAGCGGAGTCTTCAAACAGCATAAGAGACTGCTGCATAACTTGAGGCTGAGACAGTTTCCCTGGTATGCATGGGGGTGATGTGACAGACTGATGGGGTTGGTTTTTAGGCGCCATCTGTGCGCTTTCTGCAGAAGACTGGGTGGGAGATAATGTGAACGTGCTGGATCCACTGTCGGCCACCCAATTGACTAATGCCTGTACCTGCTCAGGCCTTACCATCCTTAGAACGGCATTGGGCCCCACCATATATCGCTGTAAATTCTGGCGGCTACTGGGACCTGAGGTAGTTGGTACACTAGGACGTGTGGATGTGGCAGAACGGCCACGTCCTCTCCCAGCACCAGAGGGTCCACTAACACCACCACGACCATGTCCACGTCCGCGTCCCTTACTAGATGTTTTTCTCATTGTTATGGTTCACCACAGCAACAAATATATTATTTGGCCCAATGTATTGTATTCAAATTCAGCGGGATATAAATTTGAGGCCTAGTATTTAGGCGCTGGGTGACCGGTATGGATTTACTGACAGAATTAGACTTGGAAATGCACAGTAGCGTGTGTGTGAAGTTATTCTGAATGACCCTATGTGCACCTTGAATATTATATACCCTTTTTGGGATAGATTTCAAATAGCTCTGATATAGCAGGAACCACTAAATTATGAAATTGCTAAATTGGGAATTGTACTTCAACCCAGAACAAAAAATGTGCTTTGACGGACACTAAATAACTTTCCCAGCAACAACAGGACAGCGGTAACGAGAGATTTAGCGGGATATAAATTTGAGGCCTAGTATTTAGGCGCTGGGTGACAGGTATGGGTTTAGTGACAGAATTAGACTTGGAAATACACAGTAGCGGGTGTGTGTGAAGTTATTCTGAATGACCCAATGTGCACCTTGAATATTATATACCCTTTTAGGGATAGATTTCAAATAGCTCTGATATAGCAGAAACCACTAAATTATGAAATTGCTAAAAAGGGAATTGTACTTCAACCCAGAACAAAAAATGTGCTTTGACGGACACTAAATAACTTTCCCAGCTACAACAGGACAGCGGTAACGAGAGATTTAGCGGGATATAAATTTGAGGCCTAGTATTTAGGCGCTGGGTGACAGGTATGGGTTTAGTGACAGAATTAGACTTGGAAATACACAGTAGCGGGTGTGTGTGAAGTTATTCTGAATGACCCAATGTGCACCTTGAATATTATATACCCTTTTAGGGATAGATTTCAAATAGCTCTGATATAGCAGAAACCACTAAATTATGAAATTGCTAAATTGGGAATTGTATTTCAACCCAGAACAAAAAATGTGCTTTGACGGACACTAAATAACTTTCCCAGCTACAACAGGACAGCGGTAACGAGAGATTTAGCAGGATATAAATTTGAGGCCTAGTATTTAGGCGCTGGGTGACAGGTATGGGTTTAGTGACAGAATTAGACTTGGAAATACACAGTAGCGTGTGTGTGTGAAGTTATTCTGAATGACCCAATGTGCACCTTGAATATTATATACCCTTTTAGGGATAGATTTCAAATAGCTCTGATATAGCAGAAACCACTAAATTATGAAATTGCTAAATTGGGAATTGTACTTCAACCCAGAACAAAAAATGTGCTTTGACGGACACTAAATAACTTTCCCAGCTACAACAGGACAGCGGTAACGAGAGATTTAGCAGGATATAAATTTGAGGCCTAGTATTTAGGCGCTGGGTGACAGGTATGGGTTTAGTGACAGAATTAGACTTGGAAATACACAGTAGCGGGTGTGTGTGAAGTTATTCTGAATGACCCAATGTGCACCTTGAATATTATATACCCTTTTAGGGATAGATTTCAAATAGCTCTGATATAGCAGAAACCACTAAATTATGAAATTGCTAAATTGGGAATTGTATTTCAACCCAGAACAAAAAATGTGCTTTGACGGACACTAAATAACTTTCCCAGCCACAACAGGACAGCGGTAACGAGAGATTTAGCAGGATATAAATTTGAGGCCTAGTATTTAGGCGCTGGGTGACAGGTATGGGTTTAGTGACAGAATTAGACTTGGAAATACACAGTAGCGGGTGTGTGTGAAGTTATTCTGAATGACCCTATGTGCACCTTCAATATGATCTACCCTTTTAGGGATAGATTTCAAATAGCTCTGATATAGCAGAAACCACTAAATTATGAAATTGCTAAATTGGGAATTGTATTTCAACCCAGAACAAAAAATGTGCTTTGACGGACACTAAATAACTTTCCCAGCTACAACAGGACAGCGGTAACGAGAGATTTAGCAGGATATAAATTTGAGGCCTAGTATTTAGGCGCTGGGTGACAGGTATGGGTTTAGTGACAGAATTAGACTTGGAAATACACAGTAGCGGGTGTGTGTGAAGTTATTCTGAATGACCCAATGTGCACCTTGAATATTATATACCCTTTTAGGGATAGATTTCAAATAGCTCTGATATAGCAGAAACCACTAAATTATGAAATTGCTAAATTGGGAATTGTACTTCAACCCAGAACAAAAAATGTGCTTTGACGGACACTAAATAACTTTCCCAGCTACAACAGGACAGCGGTAACGAGAGATTTAGCGGGATATAAATTTGAGGCCTAGTATTTAGGCGCTGGGTGACAGGTATGGGTTTAGTGACAGAATTAGACTTGGAAATACACAGTAGCGGGTGTGTGTGAAGTTATTCTGAATGACCCAATGTGCACCTTGAATATTATATACCCTTTTAGGGATAGATTTCAAATAGCTCTGATATAGCAGAAACCACTAAATTATGAAATTGCTAAATTGGGAATTGTATTTCAACCCAGAACAAAAAATGTGCTTTGACGGACACTAAATAACTTTCCCAGCTACAACAGGACAGCGGTAACGAGAGATTTAGCAGGATATAAATTTGAGGCCTAGTATTTAGGCGCTGGGTGACAGGTATGGGTTTAGTGACAGAATTAGACTTGGAAATACACAGTAGCGGGTGTGTGTGAAGTTATTCTGAATGACCCAATGTGCACCTTGAATATTATATACCCTTTTAGGGATAGATTTCAAATAGCTCTGATATAGCAGAAACCACTAAATTATGAAATTGCTAAATTGGGAATTGTACTTCAACTCAGAACAAAAAATGTGCTTTGACGGACACTAAATAACTTTCCCAGCTACAACAGGACAGCGGTAACGAGAGATTTAGCGGGATATAAATTTGAGGCCTAGTATTTAGGCGCTGGGTGACCGGTATGGATTTAGTGACAGAATTAGACTGGGATATGGCCAAAAAATAACCACACTATTGCTGGTTAAATGCACTTGGTGACGGGCGCAGCTTGCCCCTGATGTAGTATATGGCCAAAAAATGAACAGACTATTGCTGGTTAAATGCACTTGGTGTCACAGCTTGACCAACCACACTACTGAGGGTTAAATGCACTTGGTGACGGGCGCAGCTTGCCCCTGATGTAGTATATGGCCAAAAAATAAACAGACTATTGCTGGTTAAATGCACTTGGTGTGACAGCTTCACCCTGATGTAGGCTTTAGCCAAAAAACAACCACACCATTGAGGGTTAAATGCACTTGGTGACAGGCGCAGCTTGCCCCTGATTTTGTATATGGCCAAAAAATGAACAGACTATTGCTGTTTAAATGCACTTGGTGTGACAGCTTCACCCTGATGTAGGCTTTAGCCAAAAAACAACCACACCATTGAGGGTTAAATGCACTTGGTGACAGGCGCAGCTTGCCCCTGATTTTGTATATGGCCAAAAAATGAACAGACTATTGCTGGTTAAATGCACTTGGTGTGACAGCTTCACCCTGATGTAGGCTTTAGCCAAAAAACAACCACACCATTGAGGGTTAAATGCACTTGGTCGCAGCTTGTGCTGGCGCACCACAAGACACAAAATGGCCGCCGATCACCCCAGAAAAATGTGACTGACAAACGGTCTGGGCAGCCTAAAAACAGTGAGCAATTGAGGATCAGCAGCTCAATGATCCACAGCTGCAGATCGATCAGTTAATCAAGTCCTTTGGAGGAGTTAATCTGCCTAATCTCGCCCTACTGTCGCAGCCGCAACCTCTCCCTACGCTAATCAGAGCAGAGTGACGGGCGGCGCTATGTGACTCCAGCTTAAATAGAGGCTGGGTCACATGGTGCTCTGGCCAATCACAGCCATGCCAATAGTAGGCATGGCTGTGATGGCCTCTTGGGGCAAGTAGTATGACGCTTGTTGATTGGCTGCTTTGCAGCCTTTCAAAAAGCGCCAAGAAAGCGTCACAAAAGCGCCAAGAAAGCGACGAACACCGAACCCGAACCCGGACTTTTACGAAAATGTCCGGGTCCGGGTCCGTGTCACGGACACCCCAAAATTCGGTACGAACCCGAACTATACAGTTCGAGTTCGCTCATCCCTAGTCAGGAGCCACCCTGATCCAGATGTGGAAAGAAATCACAGTGTAGAGAGAGTGAGTATAAAGACCGACCCCAATCCAGAGCTTCCTCATAAATGGTTAAAATATTTTCTGATTATATGAATAAAGAAAACAAAAATAATAAATAATAGTCTAAAAGTTCAATAAAAACTTTTCAGGCCGCAGTCCCTTCCTCATTTGTAGGACAAATGAAATAGAATGGGCCATACCACTATTTGTTATCTTTGTTTTATTTATTTGTATAATCAATAAAAATTTTATCCATTTATGAGAAAGCACTGAGTCGAGGTTGGTCTTTATACTCACCCTCTTCACTGCAATAAGAGATGGTTTGGTAGGTGAGGTGTGCTAATGACACAAAAGTGTGCAATAGAGTTGGCATTCCTGAAGGTGTCTTGGATATGATTTCTCTAATAATTAAGCCAGCACCTCATCTGATTTTCATCAGTGAAGAGCAGAGAGTACTGGCTTAACTGGGTGAGAGGCCGGTCAGGATTCAGAGGATACTATATCTCCTTATGGAAAACACCTAAACAGCTTGAGGAGTCTTATAGGCCAGTGAACGCTATTCTGGAATTTTGGGAAAAGGGTATGCAAATAGCTAAAAAAAAAAAGCTGTCTGCAGATGAGATGCTGGCTTAATTATTAGCTTAGTCATGTCTCAAGGCCTGTTAAAAAGGTTGAACATTGACTTATAGGATAGCTGCCTTACATCTGGTGGTATTAGAGGCAGAGCCTGCTAAGAGTTGATGGACATACCCTCTTCCCAGAGATATAGTATCCCCTGAATACAGTAGAAAGAGGGATATTGTGACCTTGCTATATGCACTGCTGTCTAGTGAAACCACACCTTGAGTACTGTGGTCCGTACTAGAGACCTTGCCGACAAAAAAGGACATCGGTAGAGAAGAATAGGTCTGAAGATGAGCTACAAAAATATGGTCCTCAAACCAGCGACTGTCTGAAGCAGAGAGAAGATACCAGGACTACACAGAGGAGAAGCCAGCTGCTGCAGATGGGACAAGGGCCAGGTGAGCTGCGAGGGGGGTGCCAAAATTTAGCTTTGCTTGTGTTGGCAAAAGTTCTTGCACCGGCTCTGTACACAGTGCATAAAGTACAATACATTTACTCGTAACTACATGAAATAACATTCAAGCTCATCTATGTGAATCTCTTCTTTGGGCTGTGGCACTGTTAGTCTTTATGTATGGGTGTGCGCCATCTGCTGGTGAAAGGTAAACATTACATGGGAGATGTTCATCTTTCCCCAGTAGATGGAAGATATCATTACATACATACAGCAGGGGGCTGTGACTAATGACAAAATGAAATTCTGACTTCAATAGTGCATGATAATCTCGTACTAACAAAGCTAGAACCAGCCATGTAACTCACGTAGAGCCAGAGATCTCCCAGTTCATTGCTCTGCTAGATTTATGTCAAGCTGGCAGCTCAAGGGGAGTTTCTTTTCTGCTGCAGCTCAGGGGGCGTGTCAATTCTGCTGCAGCTCAGGGGGCCGTGTCAATTCGGCTGCAGATCTCACCCTATCACAGCTCAGGAGGCAGTTAAAGGATGAAACTGGGCATCTATAGCCATCTCAGTGAGCAGGACAAAGAAATAAGTAAAAAAAAACAGCAGGTGGCGCTATACAGATACATTTTATTGAATAACTCACTGGCTATACTAAATTTGTATCTACATACAGTTGCAAAAGTATTGAGATCCAGGAGCTGCTTTGAAAAATATTTTCATGGGACAACCCCTTTAATATGCCATGCAATTGACTGAATAAGTGACGAAAAAAATTATATTACTACGAAATGTGATGTAATATTTAAAGGTTTAATTGTGATCCATCTGAAAAGAGACTTATATGAAATATTTGGATCAAGCAATCCTGTTCCAAGTTTGCCTGACTGACCCATTTCGAATTCTGAGAACACCTAAAGATCTATAAGTACCGTTATATATTGGGATGTCATGTTATGTTATGTATCTGCCGTATGCTTCAGCAGTAATAAGGTATAGCTGATATTAGGAATGGAACTTTCTATTCCTATCCTCTTGGTGGGTTTGGACTGAACCTGCTTCCTGCCAGAAGGAGGAGCTCTAGAGGGTTCTAGGAAGAGTGAGCTTAGCAAGCCTGGACTGAGGGAATATGTGCATGTACTCCAGCTCCAAGGACACTAGGGCTACAAAAACAGCTTGTCTGTGAGGACCACTACTCCAGAGAGACTGCAGGGTCCTAGGTCGCTAGAAAAACTGTAAGCAACAAAATCCAAGGTCAGCAGAATGACCAGCCCTACAACAATACAGACTCCGCTGCAGGTGAAGGGATAACAAGTTAAGACACCCATCGCCACAGTTCAGGACAGGCAGATACAAAATCCTGCATTTTACATGTGGACACCTATAGCCACAAGTGCCAGCTTATTGCTGTTAGTGAAGGTGCATTAGGATAGAGAGAAGGATTACTCTGGAGTGCTATTGTCTGCCATCTTGCTTGACACCATACCTCATTATCTGGGGATACAGACCTTGCACCTTGTACAGATGACAGCTGGATGTACTGCAATTCATCCTTTGAACTCGTTTAAGAAAAACACTTGTTGTTCCTCTGTATCTGCCTGATCCTTTGACATCATCGAACCCTACACCATCACGCAACATTTCATCAGCGCCACTACAACTCCCATCCTTTGCACAGGCTCTTCAGGGGCTTGCTGCACTTGCAGCTGAGATTTCCCACTATTTGAACATTTAAAACCTACCGAGGAAGGGTTTGGGCACCTTGAAACTCACCTAGCTGATCTTGTGGTACCCCAATAGAGGTCCATTAATTGTGAAACGTTAATGCCTAGAAGCAACTATGAGACTCCGGGAACTGCTGCAATAATGGAACAGTATAAGAGGGTACAGTAAGTAAGGGGTACAGTAAGTAATAGATTGGAGGATAAATGTTACATCATTTAGCAACTGAATATAATACCAATACTTGCTTGAGTACATCCTGGTAAACAATACAGATATATTGCTATTATAGGCACTTTGCACAAAGTTTGGTTACGTTGTGGTAAACAGTGCACAGTGCAGACATATCACTGCTATAAAGACAGGAGTGCAACGTTTAAGTCTTGCAGAAATCAGAGTACTCATGCTTAACTATCAATGAAATACTTATCTGGCCAGTGGTTTTAATTCACAAGTAGACTATTTGGAAATGGCATAGACTGTACTGTAAGTGGACATACTGGGGAAATGTTTTATTATATTTATTACATTGTATTGTGTTTTATTTAATTTTATCTATTATTAAATACAAAAAATAATTCATTATTTGATTATACCACTCAATGTCTGAAGAGCTAACAATTATAGTGTATGTCATTTACTGCTTCTCCAACTGGGACTACTCCACCTCCTCCTACTCTATGTCATCAGCCATCGATAACAGGCCAAGCAATTCACTGGTGAGCAAGCTTAACTCCCACCTGGGCAATTTGCTGACAGTGAAGTTGCAGCGAACCCCTAAGGAGCCGGTGCAGAGGATGGTAGTGGTAGTAGCCCTGATGAAGTGTAGTGTCACTGTGTCCTACATGTGGCTGTCAATCCCTGGTATTCGGTGCAGTGATAAAGGTAATGATGAAGGAACCAGGTAGAGATTATAGAACAAAGAACATCTATCTTTACTGAGTGTGAAAACAAATAGCATCATATCCAGCAACAGTTTGTACAAAATGCATTTTTACCTCCCAGATAATGAGGTATAGTAACTGACAATGTGGTAGAATATGACACTCAGAATTTTGCTAGCTGATAATGTCTCGTGATTACCCTATGGCTATAAAGCTTGCACCTTTGACTGTAGGTGACCAAAATATGATGCATGCTTTTACCTATGCCTGTCTTGAACTGCTGTGATGGTGTCTGAACATGTTACCCAACACCTTGCAGTGGACTCTGTATAGCTTGATTACTTGATAACTCTGCTGATACAAATACATCATAGTTTGCAAATCTTCTGTGGCCCAGGACCTTACAGTCTTTCTGGGGCAATGATGTCCTCCTAGATGAGTTGGCTCTGAGGTCCACATGTCCTGGAGGAGTGGAATATGGATTGCATGCTCCCTCACTAAACACCTTCTACATTCTGATTCCAAAACTGACTCTAATAAGCTCTTATATATCATTGGTATAAAGTCAGACCAGTCCACTGCTACCAAGAGGGGAGGAATGAGATGGGTAAGTCTCATTCCTTTGCCAAACACTGTTAACTGTACCCCACCTACTGGTGAGCAAAGTGTATAGCATGACATTCTATTACATTGCATTTACATTACAAACCATTGCAATTTTAGTGCCCCCAGGTCTGGGGCACTACACAGTCACTGCTGTAATATTTAGTAGAGTCTGCTGCCTTTAGGGAGCTGATGGCGTGAGTTCAGCCTTGCTGGAAAATATCTAGCCACCATTATTTCTCCCCCCAAAAAAACATCCCTTACAGAGTGGAGAATGTGGGCCACTCCTTGTAATTCTCACTGTGCAACAGAGTGCATGCCATCACGGACACCTGGAGCAGCTATTACAGGCAGGGGCAGTACATGTCTTTCACAACCCACTTGCAAACAGAGAACGGCCTGGCGCTACACCACTTAACCTGTAAAGTTCCAACACACTGGAATTCCACCTGGCATATGCTAAAGCATCTGTACGAGCAGCACAAAGTGGTGAATAATTCCATCATACACCAGACTACCACAGCAGGGAACATATGTTGTTTCAAGGTCAGGTAGTGGCAGCTCATAAGAGACGCTTGACGCATACTCAGGTCTTTCACAGGTGTCACCAGATTTGTCAGTAGGGACAACTGCGGCATCAAAAATGTCATCCCCCTAATATTTATCTTACAGCAGGTGCTCATGCTGATGCAAAATGAAGTGGTGAAAGAAAAATGGCTTATGCATCTTGTTGGCCACCCTGTAGATGTTAGTAATGAGCGGCAGTGGTCATATTTAAATTCGCAATATTTTGTGAATATTTTGTAGAATATTTATCAAATATTCGCGAATTCGAATATTCGTTATATTCTACGATTTTTTAACTTGAAAAATTGACAAGGTAATGATCGCGTAATATGCTAATTTTTCAACTGCCGAGTAAAAACATGATTCCTCCTTGCTTCTTGCTTGTGGGCCAATGAGTCATAGCACTATATCCAATATATTTGTTTTCTCAAATATTTGTAATATTCTAAAACAAGAATATATAGCAATACAGCAAATATTTGAAGAAAAACGAATGTAGAGCAATTTAGCTAATATAGTGCTATAATCTTTTTTTTTTAATATTTGTAATTTTTTTCCAATCTGAACTTCAAATGGGAAAAAAATTACAACTATTAGACCAAAGAAGATTAGCTAAATTGCACAATATTTGTTTTTTCGAATATGCGCTATATTGCTATAAATTCTTGTTTTAGAATATTACGAATATTCGAAAAAACCCAAATATATTCGATATAGTGCTATAAATTCATTTTTTTAGAATATTCATCATTTTTCCCATTTATAGTCATGATTCCTCCCTGCATCTTGCTTGTGGGCCAATGAGTCATTGGCCCACAAGCAAGAAGCAGGGAGGAATCATGTTTTTACTCAGCAATTGAAAAATTTGTGATAAAAATTTGCATTATGAAAATTCGCATTACGAAAATTCGCAATAAAAAAATCTCTAATATTCGAAATTAAGAATATATATCACTATATTCTAAATATTCGCAAATTTTCTAACTACCTATATTCGCGATAAAAATTTGCAATTTGAATATTCGTAATCAACACTAGTAGATGTTGGGACCCACAAGGAGAAAGTCCCATAAAGGAGGAAGTGGATGATTGGGAGCTTCCATTGGAAGAGGAGAAGGATAATGAGAAGTTGCTTGTGCAGAAGCACAAGGCTGATAATGATTAGTGTTGAGCGCGAATATTCGAATTGCGAATTTTTTTCTCGAATATCGCAATTTCGAGATTTCGCGAATATTTAGAATATCGTTCTATATATTCGCGAATTCGAATATTCGTTTTTTTTATTTTATTATTATATTTTTTTCTTTCCCACTTCTCTAAAGTTGTTCTTACCTGTCCTTTGGATTCCTGGCTTCCTGGCTGCTCCAGTCAGTGGCGTTTTCAACTTACTGCTATATTCCATATTAGCTAAATTACAATCTAATCTAAATGTGTATTTTACGAAATTTCGCAAATTGCGATGCGAGTAATATAATACGAAATAATCGCATGAAGATTTCAACTTAGCACTGCTATATTCCATATTCTAGCCTAGTATGGAATATAGCTGTGCTAAGTTAGCACTGCTATATTACATACTAGGCTAGAATATGGAATATAGCAGTGCTAAGTTGAAATTTTCATGCGATTATTTCGTATTATATTACTCGCATCGCAATTTTGACTTTTGCAAATGTTCTTAATATTGCTCTAACTTCGTCTTTACGAAATTTCGTAATATTGCTCTAACTTCGTCTTTTAGAATATTCGTAATATTCTAAAAGACGAAGTTAGAGCAATATTAAGAACATTTGCAAAAGCCGAAATTGCTATGCGAGTAATATAATACGAAATAATCGCATGAAGATTTCAACTTAGCACTGCTATATTCCATATTCTAGCCTAGTATGGAATATAGCAGTGCTAACTTAGCACAGCTATATTCCATACTAGGCTAGAATATGGAATATAGCAGTGCTAAGTTGAAATCTTCATGCGATTATTTCGTATTATATTACTCGCATCGCAATTTCGGCTTTTGCAAATGTTCTTAATATTGCTCTAACTTCGTCTTTTAGAATATTACGAATATTCTAAAAGACGAAGTTAGAGCAATATTACGAAATTTCATAAAATACACATAGATTGTATTTAAGCTAATATACTGCTATAGTAATATTTTTTAATAGTGTACATATTTTACAAAACTTAAGTTCAGAAGAGGCAAAAAAAAATTAGAGGAAAAAAAGGGATTATAGCACTATATTAGCTAAATTACAATCTATATGTGTATTTTACGAAATTTCGTAATATTGCTCTAACTTCGTCTTTTAGAATATTCGTAATATTCTAAGAGACGAAGTTAGAGCAAATCAAGAAATTTCGTAAAATACACATATTAGCCTAGCCATAGTCAATTAGCATAGGAATGTTGCCTTATACTATCAAGAAAAATAATCGCAATACGCGGAAAAATAAAATTCGTATATTATTCGCGATAATTGGAATAATTACGAATATTCGATTTCGACGAATATAACACGAATATTCATTCGAATATTCGCGAAATATCGCGAAATCGAATATGGCACCTCCCGCTCATCACTAATAATGATGATGACAGTGACACTGACCATGACTAGAGTTGAGCGGACACCTGGATGTTCGGGTTCGGCAGGTTCGGACAAACTTAAAATAAAAAGTTTGGGTTCGGGACCCGAACTTGACCCAAACTTGACCCCGAACCTGAACCCCATTGAAGTCAATGGGGACCCGAACTTTTGGGCACTAAAATGGCTCTAAAATAGTCCTGGAAGGGACTAGAGGGCTGCAAAATGCATCAAAATGTGCTTAAGAGCATGGCAACTGTTCTGCAAACAAATGTGGATAGGGAAATGACTTAAAATAACATAAAATACAGAAAATTTTTAAATAACAATCTGGATCTAGGAGTAGGAGGTTGAGGAGGCGGTGGATGGGTGGATGTGGCGGTGTAGGTTGACGTGGCAGTGTAGGTTGACGTGGCGGTGTAGGTGGAAGCGGCGGTGAAGGAGGAATAAATAGCCAACACTGATTTGTGTTATTTTTTATTTTTAAATTGGGGTATCCCCCAAAATATTGGGACATATAACAAAATAAAACAAAGAATAAGTGCACTTGAGTACAAGAATGGATGGTTGAGGCTGGCATAAATGTCGATTCTGCACAAGGTACGGACAAGTCCTGTGGGATCCATGCCTGGTTCATTTTAATAAACGTAAGATTGTCCACATTGGCTGTGGCCTGTGATAATTCTCTCTGCCGTACTAAACACACAATCACACTATACACTGGCTGCAAGGCAGGTCAGCACCTCCAAGGCTGACAAAGCTTTTCCACATTTCGGCCATACAAACCCTGCCTTCTCAGGTGCTGGCGGTGCCCCAGCTGTGTTGGCGACCTCTTCCTCCTCCTCTGCCTTCGCCTTGTGCTTCCACTGTGTCCCTGCTGTCAGGTGGGAATGCTATCATCAGCATGCGCTTGTTGTCGCGCATCTTCCGATCAGTAACAGATGTTTTCACTAAATGTAGTTCCCCGTCAGCAATGTAGAGCAGGGGTTCATTCACGGCAAAAGAGGGTTCATGTCACCCAGCAATAGAACAGAGGATTTTGAGAGATTTAGGCCCCTGTCACCCGGGCACAGCAGGGGTTCATTCACGGCAAAAGGGGGTTCATGTCACCCAGCAATAGAACAGAGGATTTTGAGAGATTTAGGCCCATGTCAGCAATGCAGAGTAGGGGTTCATTCACGGCAAAAGGGGGTTCATGTCACCCAGCAATACAACAGAGGATTTTGAGAGATTTTGGCCCCTGTCACCCAGGCACAGCAGGGGATCATTAACGGCAAAATGGGATTCAAGTCACCCAGCAATAGAACAGAGGATTTTGAGAGATTTAGGCCCCTGTCACCCGGGCACAGCAGGGGTTCATTCACGGCAAAAGGGGGTTCATGTCACCCAGCAATAGAACAGAGGATTTTGAGAGATTTAGGCCCCTGCCACCCAGGCACAGCAGTGGTTCATTCACGGCAAAAGGGGGTTCATGTCACCCAGCAATACAACAGAAGATTTAGAGAGATTTAGGCCCCTGTCACCCAGGCACAGCAGGGGTTTGTATACACCAAAAATTGTAAAATGTCACCTGACAATTGAAAATACGATTTTTTTCAATTAAGGGCATAAAATTGCTCTTAAATAGTCCTTGAAAAGGCTAGAGGGGTGTAAAAGGCAGTAAAATGTGCTTAAGAGCATGGCAACTGTTCTGAAAACAAATGTGGATAGGGAAATAACTTAAAATTAAATAAAATAACTAAAAATTAAAAATTATTAACCTGCAACTCGGAGAAGGAGGTGAATATGGAGTCGGAGGTTGAGGAGGCGGTGAATGTGGTGTTGTAGGTGGAGGCAGCAATGGAGGAGGAACAGGTAGCCAACAATGTTTTATTTTTATTTTTTATTGGGTAGGTAGCCCCAAAAATATTGGGTCAAATAAAAAATAAATAAAACAAAGAATCATTGCACTTGACTTGAGTACAAGAATGTTTGTTTGATGGTGGTATAAATGTCTATTCTGCACAAGGTACAGACAAGTCTTGTGGGATCCAAACCTGGTTCATTTTAATGAACGTGAGCTTGTCCACGTTGGCTGTGGACAGGCGGCTGCGGCTGTCTGTAATGACGCCTCCTGCCGTGCTAAATACACGTTCAGAGAGTACACTGGCTGCAGGGCAGGCCAGCACCTCCAAGGCATACAGGGCAAGCTCTGGCCATGTGGACAATTTGGAGACCCAGAAGTTGAATGGGGCAGAACCATCAGTCAGTACGTGTAGTCATGTGCACAAGTATTGTTCCACCATGTTCAAATGCTGCCTCCTGCTAACATGCTCTATACTGAAGCGTAGTACTGAACAGTGAAGACGTTCCTCTCTCACAACACTTTCTTTACTACATCCCTCATACATGGCTAAAAACAGATTGGTTCGAAAAATGTTCATTATTACTTGTTCTACACATTTAACAAAAAATAAATAGCAATTACACTTTAAATGCCATCTGCCCCAATAAGGAACAATTTTTGGAAGCCTTCTAATGTAAAAAAGCATAAGTGTACGACCATGCGGCACAGTCATGATGTGGTTAGGAACTGTTAATAGGAAAATTAATTTCTGAGATAAAGCTGGTACTTTTTAAATTTGTGATTAGAGATGAGTGAATCGAAGTGTCACGGTAGGTAGGTAAGCGGGGAAATAACCAAACACAGGAAAATAAACAGAACGAACGACTAGGCTCAAAAGCTAGGGAGAAAAGGGTCACCTCCTAGCAATCCCTAAAAGCTTTCCCTAAACTGCTGTGCCCATGTGCATACCCTCAGGGTGGATATGCACATGCCCTCGTGCCTTAACCTGAACACCCTGGGCAAACCCTAAGCAGCAGGGAAAAGGGAAGAGGCAACCTGCTTCTTCAAACCAGGAAGAAGAAAGCGTCTCCCTAGAGGCCTAGATAAAACACACAAAGGGAAATGAAGGAGAGGACTTATCTTGGGCAGAGCTGGAGCAGACGATCCACCACAAATTAAGAGCAAAAAATAACTATTGAGCAGTTCAGGGAAAGATTATTGATAGTGTAGGGATATAACAGGGAAGACAGTAGGGATAATTGAACATCCTGGGTAATAGGAGCTATTCTACTACACCTTGCTGCACTAATTGGGCATACAATGGGTTCTAATACTACAGATTTTAGGCTGTTTGCATTCTTTGATACATCAGTAATTCCAGTAATCCTTAATTCTGTTATTGGGGGTGAAACTATGGTCTGATACTACCCAATTTGAGGAGTTCACATTCTTTTATATATCATTCAATCTATTAATCCTTGATTGTCTAATTGGGGTGAAATTGGCAGCTGGATACTACAGATTTATGGGTCTTCACCTTCTTTTATATGTAATTTAATCCTTTATTCTGTAATTGGGGTGCAATTGCAGCCCGATACTACACATTTTAGGGTGCTCAAGTTCTATTATACATAAATATATCCGTTAATCCCTAATATTGAAATTGATGTGAAAGTTTTGGGGTGTTAATTTGTTTGTTATATAAGTACATCCATTCATCCCTAATTCTGGGGTGAAATTGTGGCCTAATACTACACATTTTAGGGTGCTCACATTATCATATATAAGTACATTCATTCATTCTTGTTTAGGGGGTGAAATTGCGGCCTGACAATACTGCTCTTTTAACCTTACAGTTACAGTACAGTATGTCCGACAGACAGGTGACAGGCCCTTCTAAGGGAATGGGCAGAGGCCAAAATGTTTCTGGAGCTGGCAGAAGTAGCAGCAGAAAAAGGGGGAAGGGGTGGTAGCAGCAGTCTCAGTGACAGGCCACTTGTCTTCTACCTCATCTCAAGTGACATCAGACACCCCCAGCCAGGAGTTGGTGGGTTCCTATGACACCACACCTGACACCACACTTGTTGGCACCAGTTGGCATGGCCCGGGAACAAGCTCTATGCCCCCACTTGTCCTGAACCTACAGTACAGACCAAAAGTTTGGACACACCTTCTCATTCAAATAGCTTTCTTTATTTTCATGGCTATGAAAATTGTAGATTCACACTGAAGGCATCAAAACTTTGAATTAACACATGTGGAATTATATACATAACAAAAAAGTGTGAAACAACTGAAAATATGTCATATTCTAGGTTCTTCAAAGTAGCCACCTTTTGCTTTGATTACTGCTTTGCACACTCTTGGCATTCTCTTGATGAGCTTCAAGAGGTAGTCACCTGAAATGGTTTTCACTTCAAAGGTGTGCTAAGGTTTAATAAGTGGGATTTATTGCCTTATAAATGGGGTTGGGACCATCAGTTGCATTGTGGAGAAGTCAGGTGGATACACAGCTGATAGTCCTACTGAATAGACTGTTAGAATTTGTATTATGGCAAGAAAAAAGCAGCTAAGTAAAGAAAAATGAGTGGCCATCATTACTTTAAGAAATGAAGGTCAGTCAGTCCGAAAAATTGGGAAAACTTTGAAAGTGTCCCAAGTGCAGTCACAAAAACCATCAAGCTCTACAAAGAAACTGGCTCACATGCGGAGCACCCCAGGAAAGGAAGACCAAGAGTCACCTCTGCTGCGGAGGATAAGTTCATCTGAGTCACCAGCCTCAGAAATCGCAGGTTAACAGCAGCTCAGATTAGAGACCAGGTCAATGCAACACAGAGTTCTAGCAGCAGACACATCTCTAGAACAAACATTAAGAGGAGACTGTGTGAATCAGGCCTTAAAGGTAG
The DNA here is from genome assembly GCF_014858855.1 of Bufo gargarizans. Classification (NCBI taxonomy): domain Eukaryota; kingdom Metazoa; phylum Chordata; class Amphibia; order Anura; family Bufonidae; genus Bufo; species Bufo gargarizans. The sequence continues at coordinate 712,505,268 of NC_058081.1, forward strand.
ACTATCTGCTAGGAAACCATTGCTAAGGACAGGCAACAAGCAGAAGATACTTGTTTGTGTTAAGAACACAAGGAATGGACATTAAACCAGTGGAAATCTGTGCTTTGGTCTGATGAGTCAAAATTTTAGATCTTTGGTTCCAACCACCGTGTCTTTGTGCGACGCAGAAAAGGTGAACGGGTGGACTTTACTTGCCTGGTTCCCACCGTGAAGCATGGAGGAGGAGGTGTGATGGTGTGGGGGTGCTTTGCTGGTGACACTGTTAGGGATTTATTCAAAATTGAAGGCATACTGAACCAGCATGGCTACCACAGCATCTTGCAGCGGCATGCTATTCCATCCGGTTTTCAACAACCTCCAGGCTGTGTAAGGGCTATTTGACCATGAAGGAGAGTGATGGGGTGCTGTGCCAGATGACCTGGCCTCCACAGTCACCGGACCTGAACCCAATCGAGATGGTTTGGTGTGAGCTGGACCGCAGAGTGAAGGCAAAAGGGCCAACAAGTGCTAAGCATCTCTGGGAACTCCTTCAAGACTGTTGGAAGACCATTTCAGGTGACTACCTCATGAAGCTCATCAAGAGAATGCCAAGAGTATACAAAGCAGTAATCAAAGCAAAAGGTGGCTACTTTGAAGAACCTAGAATATTACATATTTTCAGTTGTTTCACACTTTTTTGTTATGTATATCATTCCATATGTGTTAATTCATTGTTTTGATGCCTTCAGTGTGAATCTACAATTTTCATAGTCATGAAAATAAAGAAAACTGTTTGAATGAGAAGGTGTGTCCAAACTTTTGGTCTGTACTGTATATCTTCCATTTTTTTCTTCATTTTGCTTGGGAAGTAGTGTATGCTGTCGGCTTGGCTCCGATTTTCAGTGAGGACAAGTTTCTAGAGGAAAGTCAGCAGCCAAGATGTGGAGGAGAGATCTGCTGCTTTCTCTGGTAGGCGGGCAAGTAGCGAGAATGAGAGTCGCAAGGGAGCTGGTGTTGCAGCACCATGGCCCTGTATTAACACATGCAGCATCACCATAAAGTGGCCTGGGAAAACCGTGGTGCTAATGTAGTGGTACAGCTTGACCAGCAACTGCTGCATCACCCATTAGCCCATACCCCTTCTCCTGCAGTCGAGGCTCTACCACCTCAGCATAAGGGAGCAGTATTTCCTTCCCATCATTTACTGGTCTTTTTTTTTTTATTCAAATTTTTTATTGAAAGGTATGCAAGGTATTGAAAGGTTTGCGATTTGAATATTCGCGCTCAACACTAAACTTGACAGCGGCGAATCAATGGATGTCTGGACTTCTCCAAAGCATTTGACACTGTACCGCATGAAAGGTTAGTATACAAAATGAGAATGCTTGGACTGGGAGAAGATGTCTGTATGTAGGTATGTAACTGGCTTAGTAATAGAAAACAGAGAATGGTTATTAATGGTACACACTCAGATTGGGTCACTGTCACTAGTGGGGTACCTCAGGGGTCAGTATTGGGCCCTATTCTCTTCAATATATTTATTAATGATCTTGTAGAAGGCTTGCACAGTAAAATATAAATTTTTGCACATGATACTAAACTGTGTAAAGTAATTAACACGAAAAGAAGACAGTATACTGCTACAGAGGTATCTGGATAGATTGGAGGCTTGGGCAGAAAAGTGGCACATGAGGTTTAACACTGACAAATGTAAAGTTATGCACATGGGAAGGAATAATGCAAGTCACCCGTACATACTAAATGGTAAAACACTGGGTAACACTGACATGGAAAAGGACCTAGGAATTTTAGTGAACAGCAAACTAAGCTGTAGAAACCAGTGTCAGGCATCAAAAGGGGCATAGATGCCTGTGATGAGAACATAGTCCTATCACTTTACGAATCAGTAGTCAAACCACACGTCGAATGTGTAGCATTCTGGGCTCCTGTGAACAATGCAGACATGGAGAGGGTTCAGAGGAGGGCAACTAAAGTAATAACTGGAATGGGGCAACTACAGTATCCTGAAAGATTATCAAAATTAGGGTTATTCACTTTATAAAAAAGAAGACTGAGGGGAGATCTAATAACTATGTATAAATATATCAGGGGTCAGTACAGAGATCTCTCCCATCATCTATTCATCCCCAGGACTGTGACTGTGACTGTGACAAGGGGACATCCTCTGCGTCTGGAGGAAAGAAGGTTTGTACACATTCATAGCATTCATAGAGGAGGGCTCTTTAGGGTAAGGAGGTGGTGATGGTGAGTTCACTAAAAGAGTCCAAGTGGGGTCTGGATGTATTTCTGGAGGGTAATATTACAGCCTATTGCTACTAGAGAGGGGTCATTGATCCAGGGAGTTATTCTGATTGCCTGATTGGAGTCGGGAAGGAATTTTTTTCCCTTTAAGTGGGGAAAATTGGCTTCTACCTCACAGGTTTTTTTTTTTTGCCTTCCTCTGGATCAACTGGTAGGATAACAGGCCGAACTAGATGGACAGTTGTCTTTTTTTGGCTTTATAAACTATGTTACTATGTTACTATGTTACCATTCCGATCCATTTAGATATAAATGGAAGTTCAGAGGATAACCGATAACGTGGGATCAAGAGTCGAGCCGCACTGAGGAGATGTTTGAAAAGAGGAGGAGGGTCTATAGCAGAGTTGGTGGGGGAGACTCCCAACAACGCTTAGTGAGGTGATAGCGGGATTTATAGATTGCATATCTTAATGCACTGAAAATCTCTGACCACCAAGTCTGAAGCAGCGGACAACTCCACCAAATATGAAAATATGACCCTTTCTGTTTATTACATCTACAACAGATCTCCCCTCCATTGGTAATATATAGGCACGTGATGTCAGGGGTCTTTTACCATCTGGCTAAGATCTTATATACATTCTCCTGTGTTCTGAGTCTGACACATCTGGACATCTTGTGAGGCGCTAGGAACAACTGTGTTATCTCTGATGGGATAAAAGAGATACCTAGATCTCTCTCCCACAGACCAATACAGGCTGGTATGGGCATGAGTATAGGGGTGCATAATCTCTTGTATATTTGGGACATCATCTTAGTATGCATCTTCTGATCTAAAAATAGACTCTTAAGCCATGTTAATGGGTGCAATAATGCGCGTTTAGGCACATGTTTATGGATAAATGACCGTAGAAATGAGATCAGAGGAGGAAAAATCTACTTTCAGGGAATAATTGCAATATAGCTTCTTCTCCCAAAACCTCCTCTCCCTCACTAAATAGTGTCAGAACTGATTGTGTAGAGGACCATATGGAGTGGGGAAAGCTGTCACGTAAATTTGGAGGGGCATGGGCTAAAATGTCTTGTGTCTGAATTAAAGGTGATTGTAGTGGAATAGCATAGCCATTTCCAAGCAGACAGAGTGGCTTTAACAATCAGGTTGGTTGTTCTAGTCTCATATAAATATTCCTTCCTACCTACAAATAGTCCCGAAAAAAGCGAACCGAAGCTTGTCTGTTCCATTGGACCCATGTTATACCAGGCTGTCTAGTAAACCAGTTAACTACTTTTAATATGAGAATGGCTCTCCCGTACATCTCCGGATCGGGGAGTCCGATCCCCCCAAAAGACTTGGGTTTGCTGAGGGTAGAATAGGCTATGTGCGCCCTCCCACCCGCCCATATAAAGCCTCAAATTTTCTTTTTCAGTGTTGCATAGTATGATCTCGGACAGGGATGGATAAGTCTTTTTGGGCAAAATAACTGATGTGACAATATTTTTCCTGCCGAACCAGGACAGCATGAAATATTTTAGTGTGTTTAGATGGTCTGTTATTGAGTGCAAGAGAGGAATATAATTAAGTCGCAACAGCGCTGACGGGTTAGGTCGTATTTTGATACCAAGATATGTGATATACGGGGTATCCCAGTTAAACGGAGAGTTAACTATTAAGTCTTGATTTAACATGATTTAACATGATTTATTCAAATTTATTTTAAAGTCTGAGAAAGAGCTAAACTGTTCCAATATACGATAGATATGAGGTAAAGAGGTTGTAGGGTTTGTGGTCATAATGAGTAAGTAATCTGCAAAGGTACCTAATTTATGCTCATGGGGCACATTTTAATTCCCTGAATCCTGCCTTCCTTCCTAACCGCTTGGAATAAAAACTCCATAGCAAGCACAAATAATAGGAGGGAAAGGAGGCATCCCTGTCTGATGCGGGTCCGAATTGTAAATGAGGGTGAAACCGTGTCATTAATCATGACTGAAGCTGAAGCATGCGTATAAAGGGAAAAAACTGCTGAAATAAATGGGTCTGGGAATCGAAAGGTCGAGAGCACCACCCGCATATAGCTCCAATTGATTATATTGAAAGCCTTCTCAGAATCAGTGCTGAGAAGAAACAAAGGGTGCTTATATCTCTTGGAAGGGTATATAGCGTTGAAGACTCTTGTCGTATTGTCCCTGCCCTGAATGAAACCCACTTGGTCTGAGTGGATCAGACATGGTAGGAGCCGCGACAAACGTGTAGCTAGCATTTTGGCTAATAATTTCAGGTCCATATTTAACAGGGAAATTGGGCGATAGTTGCACAGTTAGATCTATCCTTCCCTTCTTTAGGAATTAAGGTAATAAGGGCTCTGGTCATGTCTTTCGACAGTGGGACACCAGACAGGGAGCTGTTGCATATTGCAAGCAGGGAAGGTCCTAGGGTTTTATAAAAAGTGCAATAGTATAACGCAGGGAATCCATCAGGTCCAGGGCATTTCCCATTTGGGAGCTGTTTCATTGCCATCTCTAGTTTGTCCATAGTGAACGAGGTTTGTAAGGATCTTGATTGAGAGGCTGATAGGGTGGGCAGTGAGAGAGATTGAAGGAAAGATATTGCCATTTCTGCTGGAGGGGATGAAGGCTTGTCCTTTAAGTCAGTTTCCCTTAGATTGTATACAGAGTGGTAACATTTTTGGAACTGCTTAGCTAGGTGTAGTAAAAACCTCCTCCCTTCCCGGGGTCCTAAGTTTGTGGATAAAGTAATGGAATTTCCTGTTTGATGCGCTGCATCATAAATTTAGAAGCCTTGTCCCCATGAGCATAGTTTTTGAATTTGGAGTGAACCAAAAACTTGGCTGAGTTTGTTTTTAGTAAGTCTTTCAATGATGCTCTTAAGTCCGTCAGGGCAGTTAGGTGAGCGTCTTGTAGGTATTGTTTATGTAGTCTCTCCATATTTTGTATCTGAGATAAGAGTGCTTCTATTTGGGCTTTTCTGTCTTTTTTGAGTTTAGCATCTATAGATATAAATTGTCCCCTCATATATGCCTCATCGGTATCCCATAAGGTGTGGTCTGAGGTCCCTTGTAGGGAGCTAAGAGAGAAAAATTCCTTGTAGCTTTTGCGCTTGGGTAAAGTGCTCTCCATGAGATATTAATTGTTCATTTAAATGCCATCTAAATGACCGAGGTGCCATGGTTGGCGTTAAGATGGTGTGGGACATAGGAGAATAGTCACACCATAGTGCATAGTATCTATACCTGCCCGGGTGCATAATTGTAAGTGTTCTTTGGCTATAAATAGATAATCAAGTCTCATAAGAGCCATGGACTGTTGAAAAGAATGTGTAGTTATGCATGGAGGGATTTAGGACTCTCCAATCATCTAATATTGACCAATATTGTAATTTTTTCTTAAGGTATCTTAGTGCTTTGGTTAAAATCTGTCGAGTCTAGAGTAGGTTCCAATGTCACATTGAAATCTCCCCCAAGCACCACCACAGTCTGCTTGTATGATTCCAAGTGTGCGAGCACCGCATCAATCCACTTTATCTGATTAAAATTGGGAGCATAAATATTAATAAAAGTGTATATCTGCTTTGGAGTTACCGATCCTTACCATGATGAGTCCAATAGGCTTTGTAAAACAGGCTGTTAGGGTAGATCAAGTAGCGGAGCAGCGCTCAAAACTTCCATCTCATTCTAGCGCAGGCTACTCCCCCCCCCCCCCAATCATCTACTGGTCTTGATGCTCCTGCTCCTCCTCCTACTCCTCGTCACTTGTTGCGTCAGAAATCAATCATCGAGGGGATAGCAAATAGACAACAGTATGCTTGCACTCATCCAATGGAACCAAAGCTGAACGTGCTCCTGGCCAAGTTGCTGGTATTACAGTTCCTACCATTCCATGTGGTGGACTCTGCACCTTTCAGAGAACTGATGGCTTGTGCCTTGCCAATGTGGAGAGTCCCAAGTCGTCATTACTTATCCAAAAAGGCTGTACCAGCCCTGTACATGTATGTTGAACAGAAGGTGGGACAGTCCTTGAGCCTGTCGGTGTCTGCTAAAGTTCATGGCAGCTCAGACATGTGGTGCTGTAACTACTGTCAAGGACAATATATGACTTTTATGGCCCACTGGGTAAATGTGGTCTCTGCCCAGCCACACCACCAACTTGGCCAGGTGAGTCCTCCACCGCCTCCTCATCCTCCACCTTGTCCTTGGCCTCCACTGCAGGCACAATTCAGATTGCTACTCCAGCACACCACCTGTGCAGAGCACAGCAGTGTGACGATGTTCTGCAGCTGGTTTTCCTGGGTGAGCAGAACTCCTGGGTGAGGTTTTCCTGGGTGAACTGCTCCGCATCCCTCAAGAGGAAATCAAATACTTGCTCTCTCCTCTGCAACTTAAAATCGGAAGGAGGGTTGACCGATGCGCCCTACAGGGCACACATCTTTAATCTGGTTGTAAAGCAGTTCCTAAAGTTGTCCACCCAACTGCAAGATATCCAGAATATGGCTAGGAAACTGTGCATGCACTTCAGCCACTCTTACACTGCAGTGCACGCTCCTTGAGCTGCAAAGGCAGAATAGTGTTCCCAAATATCACCTGACCTGATATGCAATGTTTCCACCTATTGGAACTCCACCCTCCACATGTTGGACCGACTATATGAGCAGAGGGATGCCATAAACAATTTCTTGATTATACAGGCGGACAGGAGCACACCCCTGTGTGACTTTGACATTAGCCAGCGGTGGCTCATGCGTGACAGTTGCTGTTTGCTCAGGCCTTTTGAGGAGGCCACTTTATTTGTCAGTCGCCAGGACTACGGGATGAACAACGTCATCTAACTCCTAAACATCCTGGAACAGATGCTGATAAATCTGGCAGCCAGGGGACAGAATACATGGTGCCTATATCTCATGGCCACCTGAGCCCTGTGGGTACTAGAGATGGGTCGTTGATTCAGGGAGTTATTCTGATTGCCTGATTGGGGTGGGGAAGGAATTTTTATCCCCTTAAGTGGGGAAAATTGGCTTCTACTTTGCAGTTTTTTTTTTTACCTTCCTCTGGATCAACTTGCAGGCCGAACTGGATGGACAAATGTTATATTTTTTTTCGGCCTTATATACTATGTTACATTCGCGCACCAGAAATGTATACAGAAATGTGTTTTTTTTTCTGCACAAGTGACAGGAGAGGAGCAGGAGGAGCTAGAGGGAGATGAGGAAGACCAGGCAGATGACCCCGATATACAGTGGCAGTATGCAGTGGATATTGAGGCAGGAGTCCCTCCGAGTCCCTTGTGCAAATGGCCAGATGCATGCTGAGTAGAGTTGAGCTTCCCCGAACTGTAAAGTTCGGTTTCGTACCGAACTTTAGGTTTTTTGGCATCCGGACCCGAACATTTACGTAAAAGTTTAGGTTCGGGTTCGGTGTTCGGCGATTTTTATGGCGCTTTTTGAAAGGCTGCAAAGCAGCCAATCATCAAGCGTCATACTACTTGCCCCAAAAGGCCATCACAGCAATGCCTACTATTATCATGGCTGTGATTGGCCAACTGCAGCATGTGACCCAGCCTCTATTTAAGCTGGAGTCATGTAGCGCCGCCCGTCACTCTGCTCGGAATAGTGTAGGGATAGGCTGCAGCTGCTGTGAGGGAGAGATCAGGGAGAAATCTTATGAAGAATTGCTTCTTTACTCAGCATTCTACAGCAAATGTGTTTTGTGGGAGCAGTGCACAATTGTTTTAAGCCTGCCCTGAGCCAACTACTGCTGAAAACAAACTTTTTTTCCTTTAGTTAGTTGTAAAGGGGGAATATTAATCACTGATATTATGCGAATATCGATAATTAATATTCCTAAATAGGAGGAGCCGTCTAGTGATGACTCCGCCTATTTATGCCTTTATATAATAACAATTACACAATATCTTTGCTATGCCTTACACCAATCACTATACTAGCTGCATGCGCCTTACTTACTACCGCTAACAAGTACACACTACAAAGGGTACAAGTAACACAGTATTTATTAACACGCTAACACTACGCACACAATACAGTAACAATACAGCACTAAATATACAATACTCAACTACACTACACGTTCCCAAATTCCACCCACAAACTAACTAGACAGTTCACACATCCAAGTAACATTAACAACCCACCCACCTGACTATTATTCTATCCCTAGGGGAACGACGAGGGTTAACGGTGGTTTTGCTGGGGATCAGCAGACCACAAACACTAAGGGGGGCTCAGGGGTATGAAAGGGGTTATAATCAGGGGTGAATTAGAGGTGGTAGGATCAGGGCAGGGCCTAGATAGGGTTAACCAGGAGACACAAATAGGGTATCAGGGCAGGGACTATATAGGGTTAATCAGGAGGTACCAATAGGGTTATCAGGGCAGGGACTATATAGGGTTAACCAGGGGTGGCAGGGACTAGGGTAAATCAGGGGTCTATGGGGTCAGGGAATAACGGAGGTGGTATAGTGGTCAGGGAATCGTTGGTGGTATCGGGGGTTAATCAGGGGAATGCAGGGGAGTATATGGTAGCAGGGGGGTAAATAGGAGGATACTTAGGGTTTAAATGCTCGTTGTCCAGGGGGGCTCGTTTCGTCCAGGGATGATCCTCTCTGTCAGGTGGGCGGCCGGCTCTCTTCGACTGCTGAGCGGAGCGCCGCCCGCCTATTTAAACTTGGCGGCGCCCGCTCGCAGTCCTCCTTTTGCCGCCGTGCGCAAGCGCACGGCCGACCTGAACACGTGGGCCGGCGCGGTGATGTGACGTCACCGCGCCGGCCCGAGGATCTCGGAGCGCGCTTCCAGGGGGGGGGGATCCTTTGATCCTCCCGCCTGTGAAGCGGACGCCTACCTCCGGCGCTGTAATTACAGCGCCGGAGGTCAGCCACTCACAGGGGCATGGGAACTCTTTGTTCCCATGTCTCTGTTAGGTGTACCATCTCCGGCGCGATCGGAGATGGTGACAAAGGGCAGAGGATCTCATTGATCCTCTGTCCTTTGTAGAGGCCGACGCTGGACATGATTGTCCAACGGTCGGTCTCCTCCACCCCTCCAGCAGGCAGCACGATTCCGGCATATATGCCCATAGATGCTTGGGGCACATCTATAAGCATATATGAACGGACAGTGCATATGGGGGCATAAAGGGGGCACATATATATCAAAGGGGGCAATCAAGGGGCACATATATATATATATCAAGGGGGCATGTCAAGGGGCACATATATCAAGGGGGCAATATCAAGGGGCCACATATATATATATATATATTAAAGGGGCACATCACATATGTACACACATGTATATATGTTTATGTATTCGCGGGCCACACTGTATGAATTCCCACAGGGGCATGGATGAGCCCCTGGGGAATATCGGAGGCGGATGGGCACAGGTGCTGGGCACATCTGCGCACATCGCCCTCTGCACCGCCAATAGATACACATACATACACCCATACAACACGCTCCACCCTTCCTCAACATTAGTCAATATCAATACATAATCGGCAGCCATTTTATGCAACGATAGTGCACCAGCACATGATAACTGCATGCCTGCAAGTCCAGAAATACTGCTTTGAGACACTGGGGTTAAAAAAAAAAACACCTTTTTTTCATATAGTGCACATCTAGGATTATCGCTGTATAAGTGACTGTGACATTTAGGCAAGAAATATGGCTTTCTCATACTTGGGCATACTGGGGTGAAAAAAAACATCTGTTTCATATAGTGCACATCTAGGTGCATAAGTGAGTGTCACATTTAGGCCAGAAATACAGCATTAGCATACTGGGGCATACTGGGTGAAACAAACCCCTCTGTTTCATATAGTGCACATCTAGGATTATAGGTGCATAAGGGACTGTTCATTTTAGGCCACAAATACGGCTTTTGCTTACTGGGGTTAAAAAACCCTCTGATATACTGCACATCTGGGTTTAGACATGCATAAGTGACTGTGAAATTTAGGCCACAAATACGTTTTTTTGCTTACTGGGGTTAAAAAACCCTCTGATTTACTGCATATCTGGGATTAGACGTGCATAAGTTACTGTGAAATTTCGGCCACAAATACCACTGTAATATATAGAGTTAAAAAAAAATTGAGTGCAATACCCTACATCAGGGTTTTTATTGGCGGTTAATTATTTTTAACAGACTTAACCACTTTTTACTTTGCTTGGTGAACGCTAACTATGAGGCAAACATCTAATAAGGGACGCGGCCATGGTCGTGGTGTTGGTGGAGCCTCTGGTGCAGGGAGAGGACGTGGCCATTCTGCCACAGGTACACGTCCTACTGAACCTACTACCTCAGGTCCCAGTAGCCGCCAGAATCTACAGGGATATTTGGTCAGGCCTAATGCCATTGTAAGGATGGTAAGGCCTGAGCAAGTACAGGCACTAGTCGATTGGGTGGCCGACAGTGGATCCAGCATGTTCACATTATTTCCCACCCAGTCTTATGCAGAAAGCGCACAGGTGGCGTCTGAAACCCATGCCCATCAGTCTGTCACATCACCCCCGTGCATATCGGGGAACCTGTCAGAGCCTAAAGTCATGCAGCAGTCTCTTATGCTGTTTGAAGACTCTGCTGGCAGGGTTTCCCAAGGGCATCCACCTAGCCCTTCCGCAGGGGTGGAAGACATAGAATGCACTGATGCACAACCACTTATGTTTCCTGATGGGGACATGGGAATACCACCTCAGCACGTCTCTAATGATGACGAAACACAGGTGCCACAGTGTGCAGACTGAACAGGAGGTCAGGGAGGAAGACTGGGTGGAAGACGATGCAGGGGACGATGAGGTCCTAGACCCCACATGGAATGAAGGTTGTGCCACTGACTTTCAGAGTTCGGAGGAAGAGGCAGTGGTGAGACCGAGCCCACAGCGTATTAAAAGAGGGAGCAGGGTGCAAAAGCAGAACAGCCATCGCCAAAACAGTTTGCCTGCTACTGGCCACCGTCAACAGGGACCGAGCACACCAAAGGCAGCATTAACGAGTTCCCTGGCATGGCACTTCTTCACACAATGTGCTGACGTCAAGACCCGAGTGGTTTGCATGCTGTGCCATCAGAGCCTGAAGCGAGGCATTAACATTCTGAACCTTAGCACAACCTGCATGACCAGGCATCTACATGTGAGACACGGGCTGCAGTGGAGTAAGCACCTTCAAAATCAAGAAAGGGCTCAGGCCCCTCCTGCTCCCTCTTCTGCTGCTGCCTCGGCATCTTCCTCCGCCTCTGGAGGAACGTTGGCACCTGCTGCCCAGCAAACAGAGGATGTGCCACCAACAACACCACCTCCGTCACCAAGCATCTCCACCATGTCACACAGAAGCGTTCAGCTCTCCATCTCACAAACCCTCTATCCCTGGCCCTGAATGCCAGCATTTCTAAACTACTGGCCTTTGAAATGCTGTCATTCAGGCTGGTGGTGACGGACAGCTACAAACAGCTCATGTCGCTTGCTGTCCCACAGTACGTCGTTCCCAGCCGCCACTGCTTCTCCAGGAGAGCTGTGCCCTCCCTGCACAACCAAGTATCGGATAAAATCAAGTGTGCACTGCGCAACGCCATCTGTGGCAAGGTCCACCTAACCACAGATACGTGGACCAGTAAGCATGGCCAGGGACGCTATATATCTCCCTAACTGCACACTTGGTAAATGTAGTGGCTCCTGGGCCCCAGGCGAAGAGCTGTTTGGCGCACGTCCTTCCGCCGCCAAGCATCACAGGGCATCATTCTTTGCCTCCTCTTCCTTCTCCGCTTCCTCCGCCTTTTTTACCACCTCCTCATCCGGTCAGCGACAGACCTTTACCACCAACTTCAGCACAGCCAGGGGTAAACATCAGCAGGCCGTTCTGAAACTGATGTGCTTGGGAGACAGGCCCCACACCACGCAGGAGTTGTGGTGGGGTATAGAACAACAGACCGATGAGTTGTTGCTGCCAGTGAGCCTCAAGCCCGGCCTGGTGGTGTGCGATAATGGGCGAAATCTCGTTGCAGCTCTGGGACTAGACGGTTTGACGCACATCCCTTGCCTGGCGCATGTGCTGAATTTGGTGGTGCAGAAATTCATTCACAACTACCCCGACATGTCAGAGCTGCTGCATAAAGTGCGGTCCGTCTGTGAGCGCTTCTGGTGCCCTCATCCTGCTGCCGCTAGGCTGTCTGCTCTACAGCGCAACTTCGGCCTCCCTGCTCACCGCCTCATATATGGAACTCCACCTTGCACATGCTGGAGAGTCTGTGTGAGCAGCAGCAGGCTATAGTGGAGTTTCAGCTGCAGCACGCACGGGTGAGTCGCACTGCGGAACAGCACCACTTCACCACCAATGACTGGGCCTCCATGCGAGACCTGTGTGCCCTGATGCGCTGTTTCAAGTACTCCACCAACATGGCCAGTGGCGATGATGCCGTTATCAGCGTTACAATTCCACTTATATGTCTCATTGAGAAAACACTTAGGGCGATGATGGAAGAGGATGTGGCCCAGGACGAGGAGGAGGAGGAGGAAGAGGGGTCATCTCTAACACTTTCAGACCAGTCTTTTAGAAGTGGCTCAGAGGGAGTTTTTTTGGAACAGCAGAGGCCAGGTACAAATTTGGCCAGCCAGGGCCCACTATAGAGGATGAGGAGGAGGATGGGGCATGTTCACAGCGGGGTGGCATCCACCGCAGCTCGGGCCCATCACTGGTGCGTGGCTGGGGGGATACGGAGGACGCAGACAATAATCCTCCCACAGAGGTCAGCTTGTCCTTACCTCTGGGCAGCCTGGCACACATGAGCGACTACATGCTGCAGTGCCTGCGCAATGACTGCAGAGTTGTTCACATTTTAACATGTGCTGACTACTGGGTGGCCACCCTGCTGGATCCCCATTACAAAGACAATGTGCCGTCCTTAATTCCCTCACTGGAGCGTGATCGGAAGATTCGCGACTACAGACACATTCTGGTAGACGCGCTCCTGAGAGCATTCCTGACTGACGCCGGGGGACAAGTGGAAGCACAAGGCGAAAGCAAGGGAGGAGGACGAGGTCGCCAATGCAGCTGTGTCAGCGCCAACACCTCAGAAGGCAGGGATAGTATTACCGACATGTGGAAAAGCTTTGTCACCTCGCCGCAACAACCGACCCCAACTGCTAATATGGAACGTCTTACTTAGCAGGAGGCAGCATTTGAACAACATGGTGGAACAGTACCTGTGCACACGCCTACACGTACTGACTGATGGTTCTGCCCCATTCAACTTCTGGGTCTCCAAATTGTCCACATGGCCAGAGCTTGCCCTGTATGCCTTGGAGGCGCTGGCCTGCCCTGCAGCCAGTGTACTCTCTGAACATGTTTTTATCACGGCAGGAGGCGTCATTACAGACAGACACAGCTGCCTGTCCACAGCCAACGTGGACAAGCTCACGTTCATTAAAAATAACCAGACCCGGATCCCACAAGAAGAAACAGTTCTAACAGCCTCAACCATCCATCCTTGTACTCAAGTGCACTTTTTCCTTTTTTATATTTTTTTTATATATCCCAATATTTTGCGGGATACCCCCATGTAAACATGCTAAATAACACACATCTGTGTTGGCTACCTATTCCTCCTTCGCCGCCGCTTCCACCTAGACCGCCACATGAGCCTACACGGCCACATCCACCCATTCACCGCCTCCTCAACCTCTTCCTCCTACATCAGTCCTAATTTTAATTTTTTTAAGGTCTTTTATGTTTTTTTAATTCATTTTCCTATCCACATTTGTTTGCAGAGCATTTGCCATGCTCTTAAGCACATTTTACTGCCTTTTGCGGCCCTCTAGCTCTTTCCAGGGCTATTTTAGATCCATTTTAGTGGCCAAAATTTTGGGTCTCCATTGACTTCAATGGGGTTCAGGTTCGGGGTCAAGTTCGGGTACCAAACCCAATTTTTTTTTTCAAGTTTGGCCAAACCTGCCGAACTCGAACATCCAGGTGTCCGCTCAACTCTAATGCATGTTAGACCCTATCTACTGCTCCAAAAAGGGGGCTTTTTTTCCTCCCGCTGAGAGGGAGGATAAACCCAACTACTATTGAGACATCCTATGTAGTCATTTGGCAGCTGCCTATGTGCACCATCGCCCATCCTCATGAAGGTCTGAATGGGGGGACCTCTGCGCTCACATTCCACTGTCATGGCTGCTGGGAAGGGGGGGGGCAGGAGCAGCACCAGCTCTATCAGCAGCAACTAAAGTCTGGACTCTCTAATGAGCACTTTTCTTTACTCGCTTACAGAAGAAAGCACCCACCATCAGCAGCAAGACATGGAGAAAAATCTGAACCAGCAGGTGGTGGTATACTTGGACTGCATCCTGCCACCCCACATCTAAGATCCCCTGGACTACTGGGCAGCCAAACTTGATTTGCCAAACTTGGTTTGCCCTGGACAAGCTATTCTGCCCGGCCAGTATTGTGGCATCAGAGGGAGTGTTTAGTGTAGCTGGGGGCATAGTTACCTCAAGGAAAACTTGCCTTTCCACCTAAAATGACTGACCTTTGTGAAGATGGATCAGGTGTGGATCAGCCAGGATTTCCACACGCCAGTGCCTGATGCATCAGGCTAGATCATTATGGGTGTCACTCCCAAACCTTGTGAAAAGAGACCTATTTCTTCTGGCCACCTTCTTCAATCACTATTCTGATGCTGCCACCCGCCTGATGCTGCCTCTGCTGCCATGTTCTTCTGCTGCCACACACCACCTTATACTGTTATTGACACTGCTGTTGCCCCCTACCCCGTGACTTGGCCACTGTGTTTACTCCTCATTTATTTTCCCCCCTTACCACTCTATGGCTGACCACTATGTTGGCTCCTCATGCGGTTGCCACCCCACCACTCTTTAATTGGGCCACTATGTTGACTCCTCATGCATTTGCCACCACTATGTTTACTTCTCATGCGGTTGCCACCTCACCACACTGTGACTGGGCCACTATGTTGACTCCTCATGCGTTTTCCACCCTCACCACTCTGTGACTGACCACTATGTTGACTCCTCATGCGGTTGCCATTCTCACCACTCTGTGACTTGTAGTGCATTTTCATAAGTGTACAGTATTATCTAATGATATTATAGCCAAAATGAATGCTCATTGCCTTTAAGATTGAAATCAGCTTGAACCAAAGTTCTGTTATGTGGCTGAAGAGGCCAAGATGAGTTCCTGGCAAGTTCAGTTTATATAAGAGGTATCGTGAGTATAAAAGATATTATATTTTAAAAGTTATTGCTAAAAGATATGTGTCTATTTATGGGGAGTATACTGGTTTCTCCAGACATGTCTGTCTGAAGGGAACAATGTTTGTTT
The DNA here is from genome assembly GCF_014858855.1 of Bufo gargarizans. Lineage (NCBI taxonomy): Eukaryota > Metazoa > Chordata > Amphibia > Anura > Bufonidae > Bufo > Bufo gargarizans. The sequence goes on from NC_058081.1 coordinate 712,520,878, forward strand.
CATGGCTAAGCCATGACAAGATAAGAATGTATATCCTTAAGACACATCTGCTGTGTGAGGTCCAATTCATATATTCATAATTATATTCTATATATTTCTGTAGGGTATATTTAGATTTGCAACATATTTTAGTCAATGATTCATATAATGTGTTATTTATATGCAACCATATACCGATTTATAAATATTTTGTACCATGTATGTGTCATTCAGAATGTATCCTGTAGAAGATACAGAAACACTGAAGAAAGTTTCTGATAATTGGATTTCTGAGAAGAGTTAAATGTTATTTCAGACGGTAGTTATTCATCCATGTGGACAAGTAAAGTATACAAGTCCCGATGCCGAGTAACAAGGCCATTGAACCGTTATCCGTTAACATATATTCAAAAACATAGGATAAGACAGTGACTCCAACAAGTCTAGGTTATGGGTAATTGAGGCCTCTTTCACACTTGCGTTGTCTGGATCCGGCTTGTACTCCACTTGCCGGAATTACACGCCGGATCCAGAAAAACGCAAATGTACTGAAAGCATTTGAAGACGGATCCGAATTCAAAATGCTTTCAGTGTTACTATGGCAGCCAGGACACTATTAAAGTCCTGGTTACCATAGTAGTAGTGGGGAGCGGGGGAGCGGTATACTTACAGTCCGTGCGGCTCCCGGGGCGCTCCAGAATGATGTCAGAGCTCCCCATGTGCATGGATGATAAGCCATGTGATCACGTCATCCATGCGCGTGGAGCGCCCTGGGAGCCGCACGGACAGTAAGTATGCTGCTCCCCCGCTCCCCACACTTTACCATGGCTGCCAGGACTTTAGCGTCCCGGCAGCCATGGTAACCATTCAGAAAAAGCTAAATGTCGTATCCGGCAATGCGCCGAAACGACGTTTAGCTTAAGGCCGGATCCGGATCAATGCCTTTCAATGGGCATTAATTCCGGATCCAGCCTTGCGGCAAGTCTTCAGGATTTTTGGCCGGAGCAAAAAGCGCAGCATACTGCGGTATTTTCTCCGGCCAAAAAACGTTCCGTTCCGGAACTGAAGACATCCTGATGCATCCTGAACGGATTTCACTCCATTCAGAATGCATTAGGATAAAACTGATCAGGATTCTTCTGGCATAGAGCCCCGATGACGGAACTCTATGCTGGAGGAAAAGAACGCAAGTGTGAAAGAGCCCTAAAATTGTCAGGAAGAGACCTTCCTTACTGATGTGTATTGGAAAGGTTAAGAAGGTCATGTGAACATATTATTAGATATTTAGAATTTGTGTTTAAGGTTGTGATATTCATCTGCAGTACAACAGTGCCATCTGGGGCAGATGGGCAGCATCCCATCTAGCATATTAAGGGTTAATATGACATCATTATGTTGTTAGCATACAAATGCACCCACCTTACCTGATTGGAAATCCCTAATCCAGAAGGAGATGAATCTTAGATAAGGTGTGGAATAATTACTCATGTGCAGAGCATCAGGAGTCTCACTCACAAAAACCAAAAGAAAAACTCACAAAGGAAACTGACCACAAGAAAGAAATACCAAAGGAACTTGGATTCTTTTTTTTGCTACAAGGAAAGTTCTTGAGAACTGGTCCCATTTGAAACTCTTTCTACCTTTGACCCAGTAACGTATACTGTGTTTATTGCTTGTGATATAAATAAAATATTTCTCTTGGTATATAGCTGAAAGTCCCCATACTGTGGGAATTTATAGTGTTAGGTGCCTCCATATTGCTGATTATTCTCTTAGCAAAGATGCATATTGCTAATAGAAGATCTGGCATTATTTGAAAAGAGGACTAAACCCTTGGGAAGTTATTTTCCGTAGTCTGATCGCCGAGCTGGATATTTTATCATATTAATATCATATATTTTTGATTGGTCATACGGAAACAGAGTCAAGGAATAACATTTATTCTTACTGTATAATCCGTTTTTGATTGTTATAGCCTGTTTGGTAAACAGAAGATCCAAAGTTTCTCCTGGTATATAAATTATTGGTCTGCTTGTTAAAAGTATATCATTGGAAAATTTTCATAAGTAACTTTAAGTTGTACTGTGCTGGTGATATAGGGGCGTGTTAGCACCACTGTGTGGCATTTTTGGGGTATTATTTTACAGCTTCATTGTTTGTGTTTACAATCGTATTGATTTTATATTCTTGGTTTGCATTGTGTATAATAAATTACATATATATATATTTGAATAGACAATTGTCCCTTTGTTTCATTGCTTGCACAAATCAAATTAAGATACTCGCTAAAAGAACTCAGAGGCGATTATGTCCGCCTGAAGGATCATATAATTTTTATACATTTTTTTTATCCTCTTTTATATGAAGATTCTTTTTATATAGAAGATATTCGACATAAGGACCACTATGTTGACTCCTCATGCGGTTGCCACCAGACCACTCTGAGACTGGGCCAATGTGTAGACTCCTCATGCATTTGTCACCCTCACCACTCTGTGACTGACCACTATGTTGATTCATCATGTGGTTGCCACCTTCCCCATAATGTAACTGGGCAACTGTGTTGACTCCTTATGCGGTTGCCACCTCACCACTCTGTAACTCGGCCATTTTGTTGACTCCTCATGCGGTTGACACCCTCCCCATAATGTAACTGGGCCACTGTGTTGACTCCTCATGTGGTTGCCTACCTCCCTACTCTATTGTCCCTGTTTGGCCTTGTTGATATCACTATTTATTTTACCCTTCTTCTGACCTATCAGGAGAAGACAGAAAAATGAGAAACACAATGGATCCTGCCTTTGGAGCATCCATAATTCTGACCATGTGAAGGTGGATGCTCAAAAGACAGGATTCATTTTTTCATTTTTGGGGCTAGCTCTTATGATGGATAAGAGGAAAGGCAAAATAACACTTCAACACAAATTTACTGCTGACACCCTCTCCATTCTGTCAGGGAGACACTACTTGTTTCAGTATGTAACAAAAAAAGTTCTGTAGAAATCTATGTGGAGTCAGCTGACGATGGTGTAAAAGGAGTGCGCTCTTTCACTCTATAGTACAACCTTGGGCAACTGCATGGTTCTTTATACCTAACATTGACCAATAAGGTTAGGTTCACACATGAACAGTTTTGGCCCGTAACTTACCAGTGTCCTAAAGTCAATGATATTGCAGCCTTCTCATTGGCCCACAAGCTGGAAGCAGGGAGGGATTAAAAAAAACTTGAATATTCAAAATTACGAATATATATCACAATATTCTAAATATTTGCAATTTCTCGAAGTGGCAATATTTGCGATACAAATTTCCAATTCAAATATTCGTGATCAACACTGAGATGGTGCAGTGTGTTTTATAACACCATCAACCATGCGTTTATCCATAGCTATGTATGTCAGTGTCAGTGACATTTTTTGCTATTGCTTATTGCTTTCAATGAATTAGAGGACATAGAAGGTTGGGGAGAGTAGAGAAAAAGCAAAAATGTGGTAACATTTTTTTGGGGGCATATAAAGAGTGTTAAGAGACGCTAGAGCTGGAGTCAGCAACCTTCAGCACTCCAGCTGTTTTGTAACTACTAACCCACCATGCTCCATTCATTTATATGGGAGGTCTGAGAAGAGCAGAACAAATATGTATGCTGGGAGTTGTAGTTTCACAACAGCTGCAGTACCGGAGGTTGCCTACCCCTGCCCAATTTTCAGGCCAGAGCATATTTGATTATTGTAGAATTATTTTAGACACAAATCTAATTTTTTAGAAAAATTCAAAGAATCGAACCCAATACAAATCTCAAGAAATTTGCTCATCTCCAACGTCATACCCCATTGGTGTTTTTCAAAAGTGCAAAGTAAAAGTTTAAAATTTTTACACAAATATACAATTTCACTGTCCAATTTGTTGCGCCGATCAGTGTAAAAAGTAAGCGTCATTATTATTATGCTGTGTTTCTTGGTTTTATAAACACCCTGTATATGGTCCTATTCTTTTGCCTGAACGTAGGTGCATTTTGAGGCCCAATGTGGTGATTTACATTGCTTTTGCTGACAACTATAGAGGTTCTGGGGTGAAAGAATAAATTAAAAGTATGCCCCTCACAGTATTTATAAAGGGGTAGAGTGAATATTTTGACGCCTCAAGTATTTTGTAGAAACTAATGCGCAGCAGACCATCTAAAACTAAAACAGACATTTTTCCATAGAGATGGCTTTTTGGTGCCTTGCTGATTCTGCGCTAGCATCCCTGGTCCTTACAGTGGGATTTTGAAACGAGCGACTGCTGGACACAGTCCCCTATGATTTAATCTTCCTGTCTCACATGCGTCCTTTGTTGCCTTGGATTTGCCTTTTGAATTTGCCTCTAACTGCCAATTTAACCACTGACCTTTCTCCTGGTGCTGACCCTGTCTGGAATTTTACTTGTATTTGTAACTCGCTCTCACTTGGCTTGCTATACTAAGTGGGCTTCTGAATAAGTGGAGTTTAAAGAACCGGAGTGCTAAGACAAGGTGCAAGTAACTAAGATTTGCTCGAGTTTCCTTGTGTATTGTTGGCTTGATTCTAACTAGTCCTCCAACTACAGCAGACAGGGTCTAAATTTGAACTCGTATTTACTGTTTTCCTTCTTTACTGTTCATCCCCATTTAAACATGTGCTCCATGGACAATGATAATAAGTGTGTGTCCTGTGCAATGTAGGCATGCCTTGAAGAGCCATACGAGGGTGAATACATTTGCAGTAGATGCAATCACGTTGCATATTTGGAAGCCCAAATCTTTGATCTAAGTAAGCAGCTTGAAATACTTAGGGGTATTGCAAAAAAAGAGAGAGGCTTAGTCCTCACTGTGCAGGCACTTACTGGGGTCAGTGAAATGAAGGTGGGAGGAGGAGGGCAAGATCAGGACTATCAGGTCAGCAGTTGGGTTAATGTAGGAAGAAGGGGTAGAGGGAAAAGTGCCAGAGAGGCTAATCCTGAGCTGGAATGCCCTAGTAAATATGCCTGTTTGGCTGATATTATGGATAAAATCCCAGGGTCAGAAAAACTGCAGCAGGGCGTATGTTCTAGCAACCAGGAGGAACGCCGAAGCAGGAAGGATGGGAAAAGGAGTGTAGCAAAGGTCAGACAGATGCCGGTGGTACGGTACTCTATTATCAGAAGGACAGACAGGGTCATCTGTTGCCGAGATCATGAATGCCAAACAGTGTCTTGTCTGCCGGTTGCTCAGGTTCAGCATATTGCGAATCAGATTGACAGATTGCTGGGTGGGGCTGGGGAAGACCCGGCGGTCGTGATACAAATTGGCACCAATGACAAAACTAGGGGGAGATGGAAGATCCTTAGAAATTATTTTAGGGAACAGGAGTGAAGCTTAATTCCAGGACCTCCAAGGTAGTGTTTTCAGAAATACTACCAGTGCCACGAGTGTCTTCAGAGAGACAACGGGAGCTTAGGGAGTTAAATAAGTGGCTCAGAAGCTGGTGCAGGAAGGAAAGGTTTGGGTTCATGGAGAACTGGGCCGACTTCTCTGTCAGTTATAGGCTCTACAGTGGGGATAGGCTGCACCTTAATGGGGAGTGTACAACTGTCCTGGTGGAAAATATGGTTAGATGGCTGGGGGACCTTTTAAACTAGGATCAGGGGGGAGGGTGGGGGATCATACTAATGAGGGGGTAGATAGTGTAGATAGAGAGTGGGATATAGGAGGGGATAGTGGGGATTTAGTGGGGTCTGGGGTTAGTGAGGAAAGTAGAGAGAAGACTGAGCAGAACTATACACCAATGAAATATAGAACTGCTGGTAACAAGAACCTGTTACATACAGATGTAGCAGGGTTAACACTCAAACTCTTAACTCAAATTTCGTAACTCATCGTGTTATCCTGAAACAAAAGCCATTGAAAAGCAATTGAAGGTGTTTGCTTAACGCATTTAGTTTATATAAAACAACTCGTAAAGCATGAGTGTTAAGCCTACTACATCTGTATAAACATCAACCAAGGCAACCCAAAAATCCCAGATATTCACTTTACAGATAATAGTAATTTAAAATGTATTTTCACAAGTGCAAGAAGTCTAGCTACCAAAATGGGGGAGCTGGAGGCTATGGTACTAGAAGAACACATAGATATAGTGTGGCTGAGACATGGTTGGACTCTTCCTATAGCTGGGCTGTAAATATTGCGGGTTTTACACTATTTAGGGTCAATAGGAAAGGCGGTGGCGTGTGCCTATACGTGAGGAGTGATCTGAAGACAAGTGTGAAAGAGGCAATTGCTGGTGAGAATAGTGAGGATGTTGTAACCTTATGGGTGGAATTTCAAAGGGATATAAACACTGAAAAAAAATAATACGTGGTGTAATCTATGGACCCCCTAACATTACAGAGGAAATAGAAATGGAGCTGTATAACCAAATAGAGCGGGGGGCACAGACTGGTACAGTGGTCATAATGGGATATTTTAACTTCCTAGACATTGACTGGGTCATGGTTCTTCCTCAACCACAAAGGGGAGAAGATTCCTCAATTTGCTGCAGGACCATTTTATGGGCCAGTTTGTAGAAGCTCCCACTAGGGGCAATTCTCTGTTGGATCTGGTAATTTCTAATGATGCAGAGCTTGTTGGAAATGTTACTGTTTGAGAAGCACTAGGTAATAGTGACCACAATATAGTTATATTCCCCATAAACTATAAGAAGAAAAGTCTGTCAGACAGAGCAAATACACTGAATTTTAAAAAGGCTAATTTCCCTGGGTTGAGGGAAGAATTTCAGGGCATAGACTGGGAACAGCTACTGTCACATAATAATACTGAGGCTAAAAGGGAGAGCTTTAAATCCACATTGAGTAATTGCACTAAAAAATGTATTCCTTTAGGTAACAAGTATAAACAGCTAAAATTATACCGCCCATGGCTTATAACTAATGTAAAAAGGGCATTTACGTTTACAAAGGGCTTAATAAAATCTGTAAAAAGGAGATAAAATTAGCAAAAATACAAAAAACAAATAGGTGGCAAAAGGGAGCAAAACAAATTCTTTAAATATATAAATGCTAAAAAAAACAAGATCAGAGCAGATCCCCTAAATAAAAGTAAAGGGTGGGGTAGTCACTGAAGATAAGGAAAAGGCAGAGCTACTAAATAGTTTTTTTTTTTTTAGCTCTGTACATATAAAAGAAGAGAAAGGAGCTGATATCTGTGGTGCTGGGGCTGTTAGTACATCCAGTAATATACTCATCATGCTTTGGGGATGCTTTTCTGCAAAGAGGACAGGACGACTGGACTGTATTAAGGAGAGGATGAATGGGGCCATTTATTGTGAGATTTTGAGCAACAACCTCCTTCCCTCAGTCAGAGCATTGAAGAGGGGTCGTGGCTGGGTCTTCCAACATGACAACGAGCCGAAGCACACAGCCAGGATAACCAAGGAGTGGCTCCGTAAGAAGCATATCAAGGTTCTGGAGTGGCCTAGCCAGTCTCTAGACCTAAATCAAATAGAACATCTTTGGAGGGAGATGAAACTCCGTGTTGCTCAGTGACAGCCCCGAAACCTGACAGATCTAGAGGAGATTTGTGCGGAAGAGTCGGCCAAAATCCCTGCTGCAGTGTGTGCAAACCTGGTTAATAACTACAGGAAACGTCCGACCTCTGTGACTGCGAACAAAGGCTTCTGTACCAAATATTAACACTGATTTTCTCTGGTGTTCAAATACTTATGTTTAGTAGTGCAAGACAAATAATTTTTTAAAAATAATACAATGTGATTTCCTGATTTTATTTATTTTTTATTCTGTCTCTCAGCGTGGGAATGCACCTATAATGTGAATTTCAGACATCTCCATGATTTCTAAGTGGGAGCACTTGCAAAATCGCAGGGTGCTAAAATACTTCTGTTCCTCACTGCATATACAGTGGATATAAAAAGTCTACACACCCCTGTTAAAATGTCAGGTTTCTGTGCTGTAAAAAAAATGAGACAAAGATAAATAATTTCAGAACTTTTTCCACCTTTAATGTGACCTATAAACTGTACCACTTGAAAAACAAACTGAAGGTTTTTAAGGTGGAGGGAAGAAAAAAAACTAAAACTAAAATAATGTGGTTGCATAAGTGTGCATTTATAACTAGGGATGTAGCTGTGTTCAGAATTAAGCAATCACATTCCAAATCATGTTAAATAGGAGTCAGCGTACACCGGCCATCATTTAAAGTGCCTCTGATTAACCCCAAATAAAGTTCAGCTGCTCTAGTTGGTCTTTCCTGAAGTTTTCTTAGGCTACTTTCACACTAGCGTTCGATCGGATCCGTTCTGAACGGATCCGATCATAATAATGCAGACGGAGGCTCCGTTCAGAACGGATCCGTCTGCATTATTTTGGCATATAAAAGCTAAGTGTGAAAATAGCCTCGGACGGATCCGTCCAGACTTTCAATGTAAAGTCAATGGGGGACGGATCCGCTTGAAGATTGAGCCATATTGTGGCATCTTCAAACGGATCCGTCCCCATTGACTTACATTGTAAGTCTGGACGGATCCGCACCCCTCCGCACGGCCAGGCGGACACCCGAACGCTGCAAGCAGCGTTCAGCTGTCCGCCTGTCCGTGCGGAGGCGAGCGGAGGCTGAACGCCGCCAGACTGATGCAGTCTGAGCAGGTCCGCATCCATTCAGACTGCATCAGGGCTGGACGGAAGCGTTCGGGTCCGCTCGTGAGCCCCTTCAAACGGAGCTCACGAGCGGACCGACGAACGCTAGTGTGAAAGTAGCCTCAGTCGCATCCCACAGCAAAAGCCATGGTCCACAGAGAGCTTCCAAAGCATACAAGGGATCTCATTTTTAAAAGGTATCAGTCAGGAGAAGGGTACAAAAGAATTTCCAAGGCATTAGATATACCATGGAACACAGTGAAGACAGTCATCATCAAGTGGAGAAAATATGGCACAAAAGTGACATTAATAAGAACTGGATGCCCCTCCAAAAAGATTAAAAGACAAGAAGAAAACTGGTCTGGGAGGCTACCAGGAGGCCTACAGCAACATAAAAGGAGCTGCAGGAATATCTGGCAAGTCCTGGCTGTGTGGTACATGTGACAACAATCTCCCGTATTCTTCATATGTCTGGGCTATGGGGTAGAGTGGCAAGATGAAAGCCTTTTCTTATGAACAAAAACATCCAAGCCAGGCTATATTTTGCAAAAACACATCTGAAGTCTACCAGAAGCATGTGGGAAAAGGTGTTATGGTCTGATGAAACCAAGGTTGAACGTTTTGCCCATAATTTCAAAAGATATGTTTGGCGCAAAAACAACACTGCACATCACCAAAAGAACACCATAACCACAGTGAAACATGGTGGTGGCAGCATCATGCCAAGGGGCAGTTTTTCTTTAGCTGGAACTGGGGCCTTAGTTAAGCTAGAGGGAATTATGAACAGTTCCAAATACCAGTCAACATTGGCACAAAACCTTCAGGCTTCTGCTAGAAAGCTGAACATGAAGAGGAACTTCATTTTTCAGCATGACAACGACCCAAAGCATACATCCAAATCAACAAAGGAATGGCTTCACCAGAAGAAGATTAAAGTTTTGGAATGGCCCAGTCAGTGCCCAGTCCTGAATCCGATTGAAAATCTGTGGGGTGATCTGAAGAGGGCTGTGCACAGGAGATGCCCTCGCAATCTGACAGATTTGGAGTGTTTTTGCCAAGAAGAGTGGGCAAATCTTGCCAAGTTAAAATTTGCCATGCTGATAGACTGAGTGCTGTAATAAAATCAAAAGGAACTTCAACAAAGTATTAGTTTAAGGGTGTGCACACTTATGCAACCATATTATTTTATTTTTATATTTTTTCTTCCCTCTACCTAAAAGATTTCAGTTTGTTTTTCAATTGAGTTGTACAGTTTATAGAAACATAGAAACATAGAATGTGTCGGCAGATAAGAACCATTTGGCCCATCTAGTCTGCCCAATATATCTGAATCCTATGAATAGTCCCTGGCTCTATCTTATATGAAGGATAGCCTTGTGCCTATCCCATGCATGCTTAAACTCCTTCACTGTATTTGCAGCTACCACTTCTGCAGGATGGCTATTCCATGCATCCACTACTCTCTCAGTAAAGTAATACTTCCTTATATTACTTTTAAACCTTTGCCCCTCTAATTTAAAACTGTGTCCTCTTGTGGTAGTTTTTCTTCTTTTAAATATGCTCTCCTCCTTTACCGAGTTGATTCCCTTTATGTATTTAGCAGTTTCTATCATATCCCCTCTGTCTCGTCTTTCTTCCAAGCTATACATATTAAGGTCTTTTAACCTTTCCTGGTAAGTTTTATCCTGCAATCCATGGACCAGTCCTTCTGGAGATATGGCCTCCAGTACTGCGCACAATACTCCAAGTGAGGTCTCACCAGTGTTCTGTACAGCGGCATAAGCACTTCACTCTTTCTACTGCTTATACCTCTCCCTATACATCCAAGCATTCTGCTGGCATTTCGTGCTGCTTTATTACATTGTCTTCCCACCTTTAAGTCTTCTGAAATAATTACTCCTAAATCCCTTTCCTCAGATACTGATGTCAGGACTGTGTCAAATATTCTATATTCTGCCCTAGGGTTTTTACGCCCCAGGTGCATTATCTTGCACTTATCCTCATTAAATTTCAGTTGCCAGTGTTCTGACCATTCTTCTAGTTTTCCTAAATCCTTTTCCATTTGGCGTTTCCCTCCAGGAACATCAACCCTGTTACATATCTTTGTGTCATCAGCAAAAAGACAAACCTTACCATCGAGGCCTTTTGCAATATCACTTATGAAGATATTAAACAAAATTGGTCCCAGTACAGATCCCTGTGGAACCCCACTGGTAACATGACCTTGTTTTGAATGTTCTCCATTGACTACAACCCTCTGTTGTCTGTCACTCAGCCACTGCCTAATCCACTCAACAATATGGGAGTCCATGCTCAATGACTGCAGTTTATTGATGAGTCTTCTATGTGGGACAGTGTCAAAAGCCTTACTAAAATCTAGATATGTGATGTCTACTGCACCTCCACCGTCTATTATTTTAGTCACCCAGTCAAAAAAATCTATAAGATTTGTTTGACATGATCTCCCTGAAGTAAACCCATGTTGTTTTTCATCTTGCAATCCATGGGATTTTAGATGTTCCACAATCCTATCCTTTAGTAGGGTTTCCATTAATTTGCCTACTATTAATGTCAGACTCACTGGTCTATAGTTGCTCGATTCCTCCCTACTACCTTTCTTGTGAATGGGCACGACATTTGCCAATTTCCAATCTTCCGGGACGACTCCTGTTACTAATGATTGGTTAAATAAATCTGTTAACGGTTTTGCCAGCTCACCACTAAGCTCTTTTAATAATTTTGGGTGTATCTCATCAGGCCCCTGTGACTTATTTGTCTTCACTTTAGACAGCAAACTTAGAACATCTTCCTCTGTAAAGACACATGCATCAAACGATTTAATAGTCATCCTTTCTAGTGGAGGTCCTTCTCCTTCTTTTTCTTTTGTAAAAACTGAACAGAAGTATTCATTAAGGCAGTCGGCTAGCCCTTTATTCTCTTCTACATACCTTCCGTCCTTTGTTTTTAATTTAGTTATTCCTTGTTTTAATTTCCTTTTTTCATTTATATATCTGAAGAATGTCTTATCCCCTTTTTTCATAGACTGAGCTAGTTTTTCTTCTGCCTGAGCTTTAGAAGTTCTTATAACTTGCTTGGCCTCTTTCTGCCTAATCTTGTAGATTTCCTTGTCTTCATTGCTCTGGGTTTTTTTATAATTACAAAATGCTAGCTTTTTATTTTTAATGATTTGGGCCACTTCTGCTGAGTACCACAGTGGTCTCTTCCTTTTTTTGCTTTTACTGACAAGTCTAATGCAATTTTCTGTTGCCTTCAATAATGCACCTTTTAAGTAGGGATGAGCGAACTCGAACTGTATAGTTCGGGTTCGTACCGAATTTTGGGGTGTCCGTGACACGGACCCGAACCCGGACATTTTCGTAAAAGTCCGGGTTCGGGTTCGGTGTTCGTCGCTTTCTTGGCGCTTTTGTGACGCTTTCTTGGCGCTTTTTGAAAGGCTGCAAAGCAGCCAATCAACAAGCGTCATACTTAGTGGCGTCGCTAGAGGGGGGCGAGGAGGGGCAATTGCCCCCCCTATGTTGTCCCTTGCCCCCCCGGGTGCCCCCCCCCCCCGCTGATTCCCCAGAGTGAATACTAATGAGCGCTTCCATTATGGAAGCGCTCATTAGTACCGAAGGACCAGGAAGTGGTGAACGCTCTGTACTCACCACTTCCTGGTCCTCGGCTGTCGGCTGTGCAGGGCTGCGCACAGCGTGAGGGCGCTCTGTGACCTCACGCTGTGCGCGCCAGTTTAGAGCACAGTCGACTGAGGAGAAAATGGCAGGCGGCGTCCGTCCAGGAGCAGGAGAGGTAAGTGTTTTTATTTTTTATTTTATAAAAAATGTGGCTGCTGGGGGCATTATGGGGGCTAATAGGAGGCATATAAGGGCTAATTGGAGCCATATGGGGCATTTGGAGGCATATTTGGGGGCTAATAGGAGGCATATGGGGGCTATTTGGGGGCTAATTGGAGGCATATATGGGGGCTAATTGGAGGCATATTTGGGGCTAATTGGAGGCATATTTGGGGCTAATTGGAGGCATATGGGGCTAATAGGAGGCATATGGGGCTAATAGGAGGCATATGGGGCTGATAGGAGGCATATGGGGGCTAATTGGAGGCATATGGGGGCTAATTGGAGGCATATGGGGGCCTATGGGGCTAATAGGAGGCATATGGGGGCTAATTGGAGGCATATGGGGCTAATAGGAGGCATATGGGGTAATAGGAGGCATATGGGGGCTGATAGGAGGCATATGGGGGCTGATAGGAGGCATATGGGGGCTAATAGGAGGCATATGGGGGCTAATAGGAGGCATATGGGGGCTAATTGGAGGCATATGGGGGCTAATTGGAGGCAAATGGGGGCATATGGGGCTAATAGGAGGCATATGGGGCTAATAGGAGGCATATGGGGTCTGATAGGAGGCATATGGGGGCTAATAGGAGGCATATGGGGGCTAATAGGAGGCATATGGGGGCTAATAGGAGGCATATGGGGGCTAATAGGAGGCATATGGGGGCTAATAGGAGGCATATCGGGGCTAATTGGAGGCATATGGGGGCATATGGGGCTAATAGGAGGCATATGGGGGCTAATAGGAGGCATATGGGGGCTAATAGGAGGCATATGGGGGCTAATAGGAGGCATATAGGGGCTAATAGGAGGCATATAGGGGCTAATAGGAGGCATATGGGGGCTAATAGGAGGCATATGGGGGCTAATAGGAGGCATATGGGGGCTAATAGGAGGCATATGGGGGCTAATAGGAGGCATATGGGGGCTAATAGGAGGCATATGGGGGCTAATTGGAGGCATATGGGGGCATATGGGGGCTAATAGGAGGCATATGGGGGCTAATTGGAGGCATATGGGGGCTAATAGGAGGCATATGGGGGCTAATAGGAGGCATATGGGGGCTAATTGGAGGCATAATGGGGCTAATAAGAGGCATAATGGGGCTAATAAGAGGCATAATGGGGCTAATAAGAGGCATAATGGGGGCTAATGAGGCATAAGGGCTGATATGGGGGCTAATGAGGCATAAGGGCTGATATGGGGGCTAATGAGGCATAAGGGCTGATATGGGGGCTAATGAGGCATAAGGGCTGATATGGGAGCTAATGAGGCATAAGGGCTGATATGGGGGCTGATATGAGAGGCATAATGAGGGCTAATGAGAGGCATAATGTGTCATCCACAGATGCCCCCATAACAGTGTGTCTTCCACAGATCCACCATAACAGTGTGCCTGTGCACTGACGAGAGACAGAAAGAAGGGGAAAGAATACGTGGATGCAAGCAGAGGACGGCACAGCAGACGACTGAGTAGCTTCTTTTGTAAGTAAATTGCTTTATTATAACTGTATCCCTGCATATCGCAATTCACTCGTATTTTGTAATCTTATTGATATATACTTATTTTGTTTGTGCCCCCCCATTTTTGACTGTGGTATCTTTGTGCCCCCCCTATATATTGTTCCTAGAGTCGCCACTGGTCATACTACTTGCCCCAAGAGGCCGTCACAGCCATGCCTACTATTGGCATGGCTGTGATTGGCCAGAGCACCATGTGACCCAGCCTCTATTTAAGCTGGAGTCACATAGCGCCGCCCGTCACTCTGCTCTGATTAGCGTAGGGAGAGGTTGCAGCTGCGACAGTAGGGCGAGATTAGGCAGATTAACTCCTCCAAAGGACTTGATTAACTGATCGATCTGCAGCTGTGGATCATTGAGCTGCTGATCCTCAATTGCTCACTGTTTTTAGGCTGCCCAGACCGTTTGTCAGTCACATTTTTATGGGGTGATCGGCGGCCATTTTGTGTCTTGTGCGGTGCTGCGACCAAGTGCATCCAAGCTGCGACCAAGTGCATTTAACCCTCAATGGTGTGGTTGTTTTTTGGCTAAAGCCTACATCAGGGTGAAGCTGTCACACCAAGTGCATTTAACCAGCAATAGTCTGTTCATTTTTTGGCCATATACTAAATCAGGGGCAAGCTGCGCCTGTCACCAAGTGCATTTAACCCTCAATGGTGTGGTTGTTTTTTGGCTAAAGCCTACATCAGGGTGAAGCTGTCACACCAAGTGCATTTAACCAGCAATAGTCTGTTCATTTTTTGGCCATATACTAAATCAGGGGCAAGCTGCGCCTGTCACCAAGTGCATTTAACCCTCAATGGTGTGGTTGTTTTTTGGCTAAAGCCTACATCAGGGTGAAGCTGTCACACCAAGTGCATTTAACCAGCAATAGTCTGTTCATTTTTTGGCCATATACTACATCAGGGGCAAGCTGCGCCTGTCACCAAGTGCATTTAACCCTCAATGGTGTGGTTGTTTTTTGGCTAAAGCCTACATCAGGGTGAAGCTGTCACACCAAGTGCATTTAACCAGCAATAGTCTGTTCATTTTTTGGCCATATACTACATCAGGGGCAAGCTGCGCCTGTCACCAAGTGCATTTAACCCTCAATGGTGTGGTTGTTTTTTGGCTAAAGCCTACATCAGGGTGAAGCTGTCACACCAAGTGCATTTAACCAGCAATAGTCTGTTCATTTTTTGGCCATATACTACATCAGGGGCAAGCTGCGCCTGTCACCAAGTGCATTTAACCCTCAATGGTGTGGTTGTTTTTTGGCTAAAGCCTACATCAGGGTGAAGCTGTCACACCAAGTGCATTTAACCAGCAATAGTCTGTTCATTTTTTGGCCATATACTACATCAGGGGCAAGCTGCGCCTGTCACCAAGTGCATTTAACCCTCAATGGTGTGGTTGTTTTTTGGCTAAAGCCTACATCAGGGTGAAGCTGTCACACCAAGTGCATTTAACCAGCAATAGTCTGTTTATTTTTTGGCCATATACTACATCAGGGGCAAGCTGCGCCCGTCACCAAGTGCATTTAACCCTCAGTAGTGTGGTTGGTCAAGCTGTGACACCAAGTGCATTTAACCAGCAATAGTCTGTTCATTTTTTGGCCATATACTACATCAGGGGCAAGCTGCGCCCGTCACCAAGTGCATTTAACCAGCAATAGTGTGGTTATTTTTTGGCCATATCCCAGTCTAATTCTGTCACTAAATCCATACCGGTCACCCAGCGCCTAAATACTAGGCCTCAAATTTATATCCCGCTAAATCTCTCGTTACCGCTGTCCTGTTGTGGCTGGGAAAGTTATTTAGTGTCCGTCAAAGCACATTTTTTGTTCTGGGTTGAAGTACAATTCCCAATTTAGCAATTTCATAATTTAGTGGTTCCTGCTATATCAGAGCTATTTGAAATCTATCCCAAAAAGGGTATATAATATTCAAGGTGCACATAGGGTCATTCAGAATAACTTCACACACACGCTACTGTGCATTTCCAAGTCTAATTCTGTTAGTAAATCCATACCGGTCACCCAGCGCCTAAATACTAGGCCTCAAATTTATATCCCGCTGAATTTGAATACAATACATTGGGCCAAATAATATATTTGTTGTTGTGGTGAACCATAACAATGAGAAAAACATCTAGTAAGGGACGCGGACGTGGACATGGTCGTGGTGGTGTTAGTGGACCCTCTGGTGCTGGGAGAGGACGTGGCCGTTCTGCCACATCCACACGTCCTAGTGTACCAACTACCTCAGGTCCCAGTAGCCGCCAGAATTTACAGCGATATATGGTGGGGCCCAATGCCGTTCTAAGGATGGTAAGGCCTGAGCAGGTACAGGCATTAGTCAATTGGGTGGCCGACAGTGGATCCAGCACGTTCACATTATCTCCCACCCAGTCTTCTGCAGAAAGCGCACAGATGGCGCCTAAAAACCAACCCCCTCAGTCTGTCACATCACCCCCATGCATACCAGGGAAACTGTCTCAGCCTCAAGTTATGCAGCAGTCTCTTATGCTGTTTGAAGACTCCGCTGGCAGGGTTTCCCAAGGGCATCCACCTAGCCCTTCCCCAGCGGTGAAAGACATAGAATGCACTGACGCACAACCACTTATGTTTCCTGATGATGAGGACATGGGAATACCACCTCAGCATGTCTCTGATGATGACGAAACACAGGTGCCAACTGCTGCGTCTTTCTGCAGTGTGCAGACTGAACAGGAGGTCAGGGATCAAGACTGGGTGGAAGACGATGCAGGGGACGATGAGGTCCTAGACCCCACATGGAATGAAGGTCGTGCCACTGACTTTCACAGTTCGGAGGAAGAGGCAGTGGTGAGACCGAGCCAACAGCGTAGCAAAAGAGGGAGCAGTGGGCAAAAGCAGAACACCCGCCGCCAAGAGACTCCGCCTGCTACTGACCGCAGGCATCTGGGACCGAGCACCCCAAAGGCAGCTTCAAGGAGTTCCCTGGCATGGCACTTCTTCAAACAATGTGCTGACGACAAGACCCGAGTGGTTTGCACGCTGTGCCATCAGAGCCTGAAGCGAGGCATTAACGTTCTGAACCTGAGCACAACCTGCATGACCAGGCACCTGCATGCAAAGCATGAACTGCAGTGGAGTAAACACCTTAAAACCAAGGAAGTCACTCAGGCTCCCCCTGCTACCTCTTCTGCTGCTGCCGCCTCGGCCTATTCTGCTGCTGCCGCCTCGGCCTCTTCCTCCGCCTCTGGAGGAACGTTGGCACCTGCCGCCCAGCAAACAGGGGATGTACCACCAACACCACCACCACCACCTCCGTCACCAAGCGTCTCAACCATGTCACACGCCAGCGTTCAGCTCTCCATCTCACAAACATTTGATAGAAAGCGTAAATACCCACCTAGCCACCCTCGATCCCTGGCCCTGAATGCCAGCATTTCTAAACTACTGGCCTATGAAATGCTGTCATTTAGGCTGGTGGACACAGACAGCTTCAAACAGCTCATGTCGCTTGCTGTCCCACAGTATGTTGTTCCCAGCCGGCACTACTTCTCCAAGAGAGCCGTGCCTTCCCTGCACAACCAAGTATCCGATAAAATCAAGTGTGCACTGCGCAACGCCATCTGTAGCAAGGTCCACCTAACCACAGATACGTGGACCAGTAAGCACGGCCAGGGACGCTATATCTCCCTAACTGCACACTGGGTAAATGTAGTGGCAGCTGGGCCCCAGGCGGAGAGCTGTTTGGCGCACGTCCTTCCGCCGCCAAGGATCGCAGGGCAACATTCTTTGCCTCCTGTTGCCACCTCCTCCTTCTCGGCTTCCTCCTCCTCTTCTTCCACCTGCTCATCCAGTCAGCCACACACCTTCACCACCAACTTCAGCACAGCCCGGGGTAAACGTCAGCAGGCCATTCTGAAACTCATATGTTTGGGGGACAGGCCCCACACCGCACAGGAGTTGTGGCGGGGTATTGAACAACAGACCGACGAGTGGTTGCTGCCGGTGAGCCTCAAGCCCGGCCTGGTGGTGTGTGATAATGGGCGAAATCTCGTTGCAGCTCTGGGACTAGCCAATTTGACGCACATCCCTTGCTTGGCGCATGTGCTGAATTTGGTGGTGCAGAAGTTCATTCACAACTACCCCGACATGTCAGAGCTGCTGCATAAAGTGCGGGCCGTCTGTTCGCGCTTCCGGCGTTCACATCCTGCTGCTGCTCACCTGTCTGCGCTACAGCGTAACTTCGGCCTTCCCGCTCACCGCCTCATATGCGACGTGCCCACCAGGTGGAACTCCACCTTGCACATGCTGGACAGACTGTGCGAGCAGCAGCAGGCCATAGTGGAGTTTCAGCTGCAGCACGCACGGGTCAGTCGCACTACAGAACAGCACCACTTCACCACCAATGACTGGGCCTCCATGCGAGACCTGTGTGCCCTGTTGCGCTGTTTTGAGTACTCCACCAACATGGCCAGTGGCGATGACACCGTTATCAGCGTTACAATACCACTTCTATGTCTCCTTGAGAAAACACTTAGGGCGATGATGGAAGAGGAGGTGGCCCAGGAGGAGGAGGAGGAGGAGGAAGAGGGGTCATTTTTAGCACTTTCAGGCCAGTCTCTTCGAAGTGACTCAGAGGGAGGTTTTTTGCAACAGCAGAGGCCAGGTACAAATGTGGCCAGCCAGGGCCCACTACTGGAGGACGAGGAGGACGAGGATGAGGAGGAGGTGGAGGAGGATGAGGATGAAGCATGGTCACAGCGGGGTGGCACCCAACGCAGCTCGGGTCCATCACTGGTGCGTGGCTGGGGGGAAAGGCAGGACAATGACGATACGCCTCCCACAGAGGACAGCTTGTCCTTACCCCTGGGCAGCCTGGCACACATGAGCGACTACATGCTGCAGTGCCTGCGCAACGACAGCAGAGTTGCCCACATTTTAACCTGTGCGGACTACTGGGTTGCCACCCTGCTGGATCCACGCTACAAAGACAATGTGCCCACCTTACTTCCTGCACTGGAGCGTGATAGGAAGATGCGCGAGTACAAGCGCACGTTGGTAGACGCGCTACTGAGAGCATTCCCAAATGTCACAGGGGAACAAGTGGAAGCCCAAGGCCAAGGCAGAGGAGGAGCAAGAGGTCGCCAAGGCAGCTGTGTCACGGCCAGCTCCTCTGAGGGCAGGGTTAGCATGGCAGAGATGTGGAAAACTTTTGTCAACACGCCACAGCTAACTGCACCACCACCTGATACGCAACGTGTTAGCAGGAGGCAACATTTCACTAACATGGTGGAACAGTACGTGTGCACACCCCTCCACGTACTGACTGATGGTTCGGCCCCATTCAACTTCTGGGTCTCTAAATTGTCCACGTGGCCAGAGCTAGCCTTTTATGCCTTGGAGGTGCTGGCCTGCCCGGCAGCCAGCGTTTTGTCTGAACGTGTATTCAGCACGGCAGGGTGCGTCATTACAGACAAACGCAGCCGCCTGTCTACAGCCAATGTGGACAAGCTGACGTTCATAAAAATGAACCAGGCATGGATCCCACAGGACCTGTCCGTCCCTTGTCCAGATTAGACATTAACTACCTCCCCATAACCATATATTATTGGACTCCAGGGCACTTCCTCATTCAATCCTATTTTTATTTTCATTTCACCATTATATTGCAAGGCTACCCAAAGTTGAATGAACCTCTCCTCTGTCTGGGTGCCAGGGCCTAAATATATGCCAATGGACTGTTGCAGTGGTGGCTGACGTGAAGCCTGATTCTCTGCTATGACATGCAGACTAATTCTCTGCTGACATGAAGCCAGATTGTCTGTTACGGGACCTCTCTCCTCTGCCTGGGTGCTGGGCCTAAATTTATGAAAATGGACTGTTGCAGTGGTGGGTGACGTGAAGCCTCATTCTCTGCTATGACATGCAGACTGATTCTCTGCTGACATGAAGCCAGATTGTCTGTTACGGGACCTCTCTCCTCTGCCTGTGTGCTAGGCCTAAATATATGCCAATGGATTGTTGCAGTGGTGGCTGACGTGAAGCCTCATTCTCTGCTATGACATGCAGACTGATTCTCTGCTGACATGAAGCCAGATTGTCTGTTACGGGACCTCTCTCCTCTGCCTGTGTGCTAGGCCTAAATATATGCCAATGGATTGTTGCAGTGGTGGCTGACGTGAAGCCTCATTCTCTGCTATGACATGCAGACTGATTCTCTGCTGACATGAAGCCAGATTGTCTGTTACGGGACCTCTCTCCTCTGCCTGTGTGCTAGGCCTAAATATATGCCAATGGATTGTTGCAGTGGTGGCTGACGTGAAGCCTGATTCTCTGCTATGACATGCAGACTGATTCTCTGCTGACATGAAGCCAGATTGTCTGTTACGGGACCTCTCTCCTCTGTCTGGGTGCTGGGCCTGAATTTATGACAATGGACTGTTGCAGTGGTGGCTGACGTGAAGCCTGATTCTCTGCTATGACATGCAGACTAATTCTCTGCTGACATGAAGCCAGATTGTCTGTTACGGGACCTCTCTCCTCTGCCTGGGTGCTGGGCCTAAATTTATGACAATGGACTGTTGCAGTGGTGGCTGACGTGAAGCCTGATTCTCTGCTATGACATGCAGACTGATTCTCTGCTGACATGAAGCCAGATCCTCTGTTACGGGACCTCTCTCCTCTGCCTGGGTGCTGGGCCTAAATTTATGAAAATGGACTCTTACAGTGGTGGGTGACGTGAAGCCTGATTCTCTGCTATGACATGAAGACTGATTCTCTGCTGACATGAAGCCAGATCCTCTGTTACGGGACCTCTCTCCTCTGCCTGGGTGCTGGGCCTAAATATCTGACAATGGACTGTTGCATTGGTGGCTGACGTGAAGCCTGATTCTCTGCTATGATATGAAGACTGATTCTCTGCTGACATGAAGCCAGATTGTCTGTTACGGGACCTCTCTCCTCTGCCTGGGTGCTGGGCCTAAATTTATGAAAATGGACTCTTACAGTGGTGGGTGACGTGAAGCCTGATTCTCTGCTATGACATGAAGACTGATTCTCTGCTGACATGAAGCCAGATTGTCTGTTACGGGACCTCTCTCCTCTGCCTGGGTGCCGGGGCCTAAATATCTGAGAATGGACTGTTCCAGTGGTGGGTGACGGGAAGCCAGATTCTCTGCTATGGAACCTCTCTCCAATTGATTTTGGTTAATTTTTATTTATTTAATTTTTATTTTAATTAATTTCCCTATCCACATTTGTTTGCAGGGGATTTACCTACATGTTGCTGCCTTTTGCAGCCCTCTAGCCCTTTCCTGGGCTGTTTTACAGCCGTTTTAGTGCCGAAAAGTTCGGGTCCCCATTGACTTCAATGGGGTTCGGGTTCGGGACGAAGTTCGGATCGGGTTCGGATCCCGAACCCGAACATTTCCGGGATGTTCGGCCGAACTTCTCGAACCCGAACATCCAGGTGTTCGCTCAACTCTACTTTTAAGTAGTCCCATTTCTCCTGGACTCCATGTAATCCGTTCCAGTCTGATAAGGACTCATTTATGACTAATTTCATTTTTGAAAAGTCTGTTTTTCTAAAATCTAAAACTTTTGTTTTTGTGTGGTGGGACTCTTTCACAGTTCTTATATTAAATCACACTGACTGGTGATCACTAGATCCCAAGGTTTCGCCTACAATGACATCATATACCGAATCCCCATTTGTGAATATCAAATCCAAAATGGCCTCCCTCCGGGTTGGCTCCTCAACCATTTGTTGTAGGGATAACCCCAGTAGGGAATTTAGAATATCTGTACTCCTGGTAGAACTTGCTATTTTGGTTTTCCAGTTTATATCTGGAAGATTGAAATCTCCCATAATGATAACTTCTCCTTTCATTGTCATTTTAGCTATTTCTTCAACTAGTAGATCATCTAGTTCTTTAACTTGATCAGGTGGTCTATATATCACACCTACACGAGTTACTGCATGATTAGCAATCTGCAACGTAACCCAAACTGACTCTATGTTGGCCTCACCAACTTGTATTAGGTTAGATTTAATGCTATCTTTCACATACAGGGCCACTCCTCCTCCTTTCTTGCCTTCTCTGTCTCTTCTGTATAAAGAGTACCCTGGTATGGTTATGTCCCAGTCATTTCTTTCATTAAACCATGTCTCCGTAACAGCCACTAAATCTACATTCTCAGATGCCATTATTGACCCAAGTTCATTGATTTTTTTACCTAAACTGCGAGCATTTGTAGACAGGACTCTGAGCTTATCATTTCTTAACCTCTGTGCTTCTGACCTGTTCTGGCATTGTTTCGGGGGGCAATTGGACTCTTTTATTTTCACTCTTTTGCCCCCCCTTCCTAGTTTAAATACTCTTTCGCAGGTCACAATAAAGGTGGAAAAAGTTCTGAAATGATTTATCTTTGTCTCATTTATTTACATCTCAGAAACCTGACATTTTAACAGGGGTGTGTAGACTTTTTATATCCACTGTAATTATTGTGACTCTTCTTGTCATATTAAACTCCCATTAATTAATTTTGTCTTGTGTTCTTGAACAAATCCACGTGCTAAGCGTGAAGCACATAGGGCTACCTGTTTAGATAATTGCATGGGAGGAAATTGTAGAATTTAAGTAACATAAACTTGGATTATATAGAGATAGGGAGTAACTGAAGGCTTTCTGTAAGAGTGTGAGCTCTTGAAACTAACTTTAGTGGTGGCACTTTTGAGGTATTACTGGGGAATATTAATAATTTAGATAGATCAATTGTCTTTGTATTGGCTGCCCAGCCACAATCACACATCATGTGAACTCCACTGAGGGTTATTGTGACAACTATAGCTACATTTTTATATTATTATTATTATTATTATTATTATTATTATTATTATTATTATTATTATTATTATTGTTATCCTAAAGAGAAAAAAAAGGAAAAAAATGATTTCTCATCCCAGACCTGATTATATGATTGTGTTTATTGGTTTCACTGGATCAGTCATTATAGCAGGTTTATATGGCAAATGAAGAACATGTATTATATTTAAGCAAGTAGTCAGGAGCAAATTCCAGTTTGTGCTGTTGATTTAGGTGATATTCCTCCAATCACTTGGTTTATAGCAGGATTACACTCAGAACTGTTGTAGCTTGGAGAACCTGCAGTACAGAGACAGTGATTAATATTAGACTATATCTGTTCATATGTAAATTGCTAAGACATCTTACTCTTAAAACTACAAAGATAAAGGCTTGAATGGTTAACAGCACTTTACTAATTTGCAAGAGTACTATGGTATGAAGTATAATTCTCTTAATATGCAGTATAATAACTAGAGAAGCATTGTAATGAAGCTGCCTTTAAAGAGTGGGTACAGATTGTTGAATGACTTATATGAAGGTGCGTAACTTTACCTTACATCAAATTTAATTAAGGGCGACAATTCCTAATGAAAAAAGTTTACTAGTTTACTGTAGCATGCTAGTAATTCCCTTGACAGACTGCAATTCGCAGTGGTCATACATAGACACATATACGATAGATATCTTATGACAGAATATTATGAAACTTCTTTTATTTTAAAGGTAACAAAGTGTGCCACACATCTTGGAACATAGATACAGTAAGGATGAGCAAATCAATTCTACCAGTTCAAAATTTGTACTGAATTTCACAAAAAGCTTAAGAGAGATTAGTATGCTAGTCTGGGTTTCTAGGCAATATATGAGTTGTCTGGGGGAATACTCTTACTCAATGCGGAGAGCACTTAGTATGTGCAGTATGTGTGTGGAGAATTGTAGTCCAGGAAATGCCCCTCTGGGTTTCTGGGAGAGGTATTCAAATTAGCTTTCCTGAGCCTCTCTGATGTCAGCAGATGAAAGAGGTGCTAATTTTCATATATTTTCCCCGAAAATCCAGAGGAGCATTGATTAGCTTACTAAAATGCTCATGCATACTCAAGACTAGGGTTGAGCTAACCCTAACCAGAACTGTAAAGTTTGGGTTCGTACCGAACTTTAGGATTTTTGGACCCAGGACCCGAACATTTCAGTAAAAGTTCGGGTTCGGTGTTCGGCGCTTTCTTGGCGCTTTTTGAAAGGCTGCAATAGGCGGTTAGCTGTCTGACCTTAGAAGCCATCACAGCCATGCCTACTAATAGCATGGCTGTGATTGGCCAGTGTAGCATGTGACCCAGCCTCTATATAAGCTGGAGTCACATAGCACTGCACGTCACTCTGCTGTGCTTAGTGTAGGGAGAGGATGCTGCTGGTGATTTCAGGGAGAGAATAGGAGAGACTCTTTGTTCAAAATCAGAATCTAAATCAGCGATCTACATACATTGTGTTTTGTGGGTGCAGGGCACAAGTGTTTTATCCTGCCCTGACTTTAATAAGTCAGTTAGGTGGGCGGTGGTGGCGGACATTTTATGTAAGCTCAGTGCACCAGCACTGCATCTGAGCTTTTGGGACATTGAAAATCACAATTGTTTGGGCGATATACATCTGGATTAGTCAGTGTGCATTTTAAGCTAGAAATACAGCCATCATTTTCTGGGGTTTTAAAAAAACACTTTTTGCCAAAAAACACTATTTTCCTGATCTGCAAGTGTTAAATTCAAGTTTAATATATACAGCTTTCATATTCTGTTACCCAAAAAACACTTTTTGGGCAATATAAAACATCTGAATTAGTCAGTTTGCAATTTAAGCTAGAAATACAGCCATCATTTTCTGGGGTTTAAAAACACACTATTTTTGCCAAAAAACACTATTTTCCTCATCTGCAAGTGTTAAATTCAAGTTTAATATATACAGCTTTCATATTCTGTTACAAAAAACAACAACACTTTTTTGGCAATATACAACATCTGGATTAGTCAGTGTGCAATTTAAGCTAGAAATACACCCATCCTTTTCTGGGGTTTTAAAAACACACTTATTTGCCAAAAACCTGCATTTTCCTCATCTGCAAATGTTAAATTCAAGTTTAATATATACAGCTTTCATATTCTGTTACCAAAAAAACACTTTTTTGGCAATATACAACATCTGGATTAGTCAGTGTGCAATTTAAGCTAGAAATACACCCATCATTTTTTGGGGTTTAAAAACACACTTTTTGACAAAAAACACTATTTTCCTGATCCGCAAGTGTTAAATTCAAGTTTAATATATACAGCTTTCATATTCTGTTACCAAAAAAAACACTTTTTTGGCAATATACAACATCTGGATTAATCAGTGTGCAATTTAAGCTAGAAATACACCCATCATTTTCTGGGGTTTTAAAAACACACTTTTTTGCCAAAAAACGCTATTTTCCTGATCCGCAAGTGTCAAATTCAAGTTTAATATATACAGCTTTCATATTCTGTTACGAAAAAAAAACTTTTTTAGCAATATACAACATCTGGATTTGTCAGTGTGCAATTTAAGCTAGAAATACACCCATCATTTTCTGGAGTTTTAAAAACACACTTTTTTGCCAAAAAAACACTATTTTCAGGCTTTGCAGCATCAGCACGTGTGAAATTACAGGCTTGAATACTGCTGTCAAAATCAGTTGTTAAACAAACACTTGTTTGGGCAAAAAAAATATTTTGGCCGCCTTTGCTGCATATGTCATTGTGAGATACACCATTAATACATTTGGGTTAGATTCAGATATTTGAAATACAGCCATTTGGAGCACCAATATTTAATTCAGGCCTACAGTGGTTCAGGCCGTGTGAGATACACCTTTTACATACAGGGGTTTGATTCAGGCATTTGAAATGCAGCCATTTTGGGCAAATAAATCTTTAATTCAGGCCTACAGTGGGTCAGGCCGTGTGAGATACACCCTGTATATACTGGGCTTATATTCTTTCATTAATAAAACACCCTTTTTGGGGCAAAATACACAATATTTCAGTCCTTGCAGCATAAGCACGTTTGAAATTCCTGGGTTATATACTGCTGCCATATTGAGTTATTAAACAAACACTTGTTTGGGCAAAAAAAGTTTATTTGGCTTCCTTTGCAGCTACTGTCAAATTTAACTGTCACCTATACTATTTCCATATGCTGCCAGTAGTTTTGCTGGTACAATTATGTAATTGATTGTACTGTACAAGTATATTGTCTTTGAATATATTCTTAGTATTTCTGCTGCTTACTACTGCACAACTATAAATACTCACTTCTTCATTTTCCCAGCCCTCCAATTGCATCACCAATTCCATGGATTATGCCACCTTCAAAAATTAAACCAGTGCATTAACATATGGTGTTATCTATATGTATTGGAAGGATTGATGGCCCTAAAAAAAAGGGTGACAGAAAAGTTTTGAAAACAGGAATATAATTATTATTTCTCTACCTGTCTCTTTTATAACTTTTCCACCAGCATCTGAAAAAATAATATTGAGATTGATTAATTTATAAGTAACTTTAATGTTTAATTGTCTTACTTAAAGGAGTTGTCCAGGTTCAGAGCTGAACCCGGGCATAACCCCTTATTCGTTTATTGAGCATGAATGAGTGGAGCATTATAGCATGTATCGCTCAGGGCAAGGGCTTTATTGTTTTCTTTAGACCCGGTGACATACCGGGTCTCTTTATGGGAATGCAGCGCTATAGACCGCCCATAAGTGCCGGTGATGTCACCGGGATCATTGCTAGGTGGAACCCTCCACCTAGCAGTGTAAAAATATAAACAAAACAGCCCTTGCCCTGTGTGATGCTTCGATGTTCCACTGCATGGGTGAAATAGGGGTTATGTCCTGGTTCAGCTCTGAATCATTACAATTAATATTTTGTTAAAATAAAAATTCAAAAATTTTTTTTTTGGGCTGTCATGTCAAGAACCCCATTGTATTTTAGTAAAGTCATGTTCACCTTTTGTTTTCTATCTTTCTGATCCATCAGAAGTACAGAAAAATTGAAAGCAAATGGATCCTTTTTTTCGAGCATCAAATTTTGCTCATTTTGCAACCGTTACAGTTCTGTCAGAGACCCGTTATTTTTAAGGGGATATAAAGTCCTGTCAAAAATAATGGATTTCTGATGATACTGACATAAGCGGATGCAAAATGAGCACAACAGATGCTGAAAATAAAGGATCCTTTTCTTTCTGTTATATTGACGTTGATGTGAACACGGCCTAAGGTTTGTCTCATTCCATAAATGTGTGATAATAAGAAACAGAAGGGCATAGTATACAAAAGATTTAACTTTACATAGTTAATGCTGAAGTTTGGGAAGGTAAATTTCCAAAGTGAAATTTTAGGAAAAAATATAACACTTTCTTTGAACAGCTAAAAAAAAAAAGCTCTATAAAGTGTTTAAAACAATTAAAAAAACATCAAAGAACAAAGATAAATTAAAATTTTAAATATTTAAATTAAAAATTGTATCCAATCTCTACCCACCTACTATACTTGGTATTAATCCATGATTTTCTCCACCAACTAATGGCCAGATAGCAAAAAAAAAAATATATATATATATAATTTAGCATATTAAAGAAATATAATTTAATTTATATATATTTATATATTTTAATTGTTATTATATTTTTTTTAAATACATTCAATTACAGTAATAGCATTTTATATTTAAAATATATTTTGACTTCTAAAAAATGTGCAAAATAAACATGGTAAGGGTGGGTTCACATCAGAGTTATGGCTTTCCTTTATAACATTGTTATAACGGAAAATAACGAAATCTATAAGACGGAAGTCTTTAAGAGGCATTCCGTTTTGATCCTTCATAATACAAGTCTCCTATTCCTGACCCCCAGTCTGCGCGCCGCCCCCTACTTGTGGATCCATCTGACATCATCTCCTTCACTTCACTCCTGTTCCTGTACTTGCCAGCGGCACACAGCTACAAGACCCTGGTGTATTTAAATCTCATTTAGACTGCCTTTCAGAAAAGTTTGTCCTGGGATTCAAACTCACAACCTCTACACAACAGAGGCAAGGCATTTACCCTCACAGCTATGAAAGCTGTCTAACTAGTTACTTTAAAAAAAAAAAATATATATATATATATAAAAAAAAAATAAGACATCTACTGTAGGTAACTTTGATACCTAGTGTACAACCATACACATGACAGCTGCCCCAACACACCCAGCTCTGCTACATCCATACACAGTGTGTACTGGGGCAGCTGTCATGTGTATGGATGTACACTAGGTATCAAAGTTACCTATAGTAGAAGTCTTATATATATATTTTTTTAGTAACTAGCTAGACAGCTTTCATAGCTGTGAGGGTAAATCCCTTGCCTCTGATGTGTAGGGGTCGTGAGTTCGAATCCCAGGACAAACTTTTCTGAAAGTGTTTTTTTTTTTTTTAAATACTGGACTATTACTTTACTGCCACGGGGGAGGGGGGCTATTGACGCCATGATACTGGCACATGGAGGGGGGAGGAGCGAGGCACTTGATACTGGCACATTAGGGGACAGGGGGAGAGGATGGCACTATGATATTAGCACATGGGGGGGGCAAGAAATGGACATGAATCATGAGGGGCAGAAATGCGAAATGATGGGGGGGGCGCCAAAATGTAAATTCGCTTGTGTTGGCAAAAATCCTTGACTTCGGGTGCACAATCCCGCGAGACCAGTGACCTCCATAGGTGGGTCTCGCGGGATTAAGCGCCGAAGACACATGATCTTGGCAAGAGCCAAGGCAATGTGGACCTGGAGAACAGCGAGGAGCAGAACCTGGTGAGCACCCCTGGCAACCGCACTCTGACAACCTGCACTAGGGTGTATAAGGCTGCAGGACAGTGACTGGCAGCAGGGTGGCACACACTTGTGTACAGGGGTCAGGGCACACCTGCTGCTTGACTAGGGGCCACAGATTCTGACTGGCACAGGGTGCCCAGCAGTGGCACATGGAGCCTAATAGGTGGCACAGACTGTCTAAAGGGCTATGAATGGTACAGGGTGCAGGACAGTGCCAGACTGGCAGAGGGCACAAGGCAGCATACTGTTTTATGTTGCCCTGGTGGCACAGGATTTGTGGCTGAATGGCGCCTGGCAGTGAATAGGTGGCACTGCTTGTGTTTGGTGTGCCAACCTGCTGAACAGCGCAGAGTGATTGGCATCACTGGGATGGTACTAGGTGGCAGACAATGGCTGTATATTATATATACATGACCATAGTCAGACTGGCACAGGGTACATGACCATAGACTGGCACAGGGTACACGACCATAGTTAAATGTTACATGCAATAGGTGGCTGAAAAAGGGGCGGGTAAAGGGGTGTGGTCAATGGATGGAGTCAAGGGGGCGGCAAAATTAGCTTTTGCCTAGGGTGGCAAAAATCCTTGCACCAGCCCTACTGACCCCTATGCCAGGGACCGTCAGGGTCAGCAGGATCCAGGTTCCAGTGCGTGAGCCCTCCTACCTTCAGGGTTTGCTCATGCGGTCAGGAGATCAGGGTCAGGATTAGGGCGGCTGTAGGTTGTGGCCTGCTCCATTCATTGTTGTCTAGCCTAGTAACAGTTACTACTGGATGGTGGGGGGTTTCCCTCACTCCCCACCGTGACAGGCGGAAGCCTCTGCCTGGCAGCCCTATGGAGAGCCCTGTTCCTCACCGGAACTCCAGAAAATGCCTTTGCCCTGCACGATTTAGCACAGGGAAAAGGAGAGCATCAAAAAATATAAATTGCAACAAAAAAATACAGGCCCAATTGCAACCACGCTATATGCTGCAAATGAATCACTATAATGCACAAATTGTAACAGTTTTTTTGATAAAAACAAACGTCTCCTGGCTTCACCCTTACTGGAAACTGCAATTCACATACTAAAATGAGTTTAATTTTACACTTATAAACTTATGAACTGCAGGAGCTTTGTAACAGATTTTTGAACCAAAAAATGGCTCCAGCACATAAAAACAACTAATGAAATGTTTCTTTAGGGATCTCTGTGCAGCAGTGCAGCACCCTGTATACAAGGGACTTGTGAACAGCTGCAAGATCCCTGGCTGTAAGACATACAACTAACTCACCCTATGGTGTCCCTAATGATAAAACCTGACTTTCTATGTAGGAATTCAATCAACCTAACTAAATATATCTTCTTCACAAACCCTACACTGTCCCTGCAAGACCATAAAAAGGATGTGTGTCTATTGTATTGTGTGTCTATTGTAGATAGGACTGATGCCTCCTTCACATCAGTGGCTTCATTCACACTGGTTTCTGTGCTTCACAGCTAGCATAGAGCCTGATAGACCAGCAAATTATTTTTTCCCCACAGCGGGTTTATAAAATTTGTTAAAATTGCATGCACTTCGCTGGTACTGTAATGAGGAGTTTATACTCACAAATTCAGACAATATAGAGGATGATCTGCAATAGCTTAAACATAGGTTTCTATAGGGCAAGTCTCTGTGAAGATTGTCTATTTGACATATAGATGTAGCAGGGGTAACACACACACTCTTAACTCATCGCGTTATCTTGAAACAAAAGTCATTGAAAAGCAATTGCTTAACACATTTAGTTGCATTTAGTTTAGATAACATGTCTCATAAAGCACGTGTGTTAACACTGCTACATCCGTATGTGTGTTTAACTTTTACATTAATTTTATATGATGGAGAAAATCTCTTCCTCAGCTACATAGTATATCCTAATCCTAGTATTTATGGTAACACAGCTGTAAAAAAAATCTTCCAAAACCTTTTTCTTTATATCTAGGAGGAAAGGAGGGGCACCATAAAAAATTGTAGGTGCCATCTAACCTAATTTTGGTCTTATTTATACCTTAAGCCTTTTTTTATTGAATTTGTCTATGATAATACAGCTGTGAGTCATGATGGCCCTAAACCAAATAAAGTCTTAGAAAAAAAAAAATCTAAAAGGAACAATATTTAATTATTATAACTCCACCTGCATTTGATATTATATTTCCACCGACATCTAAAAAACAAAATTTTTCAACAATTAATTACTCAAAATAATTTTAATGCAAAACTACTATAATTACGATAAATGATTACAGTAAAAAAAACATTTTTTCAAAGAAAACATTACATTTTTTCTTATATTTTTGGGTTTTACATCAGGCACCCCATTGGATAGAATTTAAGCAACATTTTAGTCAATCAATAAATGGCTGAAAAATGGAGAACAAGAGAGGTTACTCATTTACATATAGGAGATTTAACTTGACAAGGTTAATTGGGAACTTTAAGATGGAGAATTGCCTTAGTGAGAGTTTTGAAAAAAATTATATATTTATAAAAAAAGTTAAAGATGTTTTAAAAAAATCGGTTAAAATATATATTGTAAAAATAAAAACAAAGCCATGAATAAAGCTTATAGATACTTTGTTAAAAATAAGCATATCTAACAGAATTTTTTAACCATTCAAATAAAAAAATTGAAATATTATATTCAATAAGTACTCACTTAATAGACTCTGTAGTAATCCTTGTCTTTGCCCATTTCTTTCTTCTTTACCTACTTGCACACCTTATATATGAAAAAAATAAAACAGCAAATAAAATTTAATTTACCAGAATAAAGAAAATTGAGATTATGTGATTAAATTTATATGAATTACAATATTGTATTTATAAGCAAAAAATATTGTATGTCACTTTAATTTATTTTAAAGTTTACTGATTTTATATTTTAGGATTTAAATGATATCATTTTATATTTTAAATACATTTTATTTAAAAAAATGATAGTGCTAGTGCAAATTTTTGCTCCTAAAGTCATAAGTTGGACAATTAAGATGGAGAAGTATTTTAGAAGTATATCATGCTTATATAGGAGGTCTTCAAAAAGTTTCAGCACTTTTAAATTTCCTTTGGAAACAGTGAAGGCTGGAGGAGTAGTAATTGGTCATATCTGAGATTTTCATGTGACTAGTGAGTCTGGCAAACCGGCTGATCTTGCAGTTTAGTATTACAGTCGTCACACTGTGGAGAAGATGGCTGCGAAACGTATCAATTACACCAAAGAGGAACAGCATTCTAACATACGCTTTTTGTGGGAAAAAATTGTGCCAGGAGCACACATTCATCTCCACATGTGTGCTCAGTATGGAGATAAAGTTCTCTCTTGTAGATAACTTGGTCCGTTATTGTGAAAACAATGGCAAGTATCTGCAGCAGATAGTCACTGGCAATGAAACGTGGGTTCTCCCCTACAAGCCCGAAGGCAAGAGGCTGAGTATGCAGTGGAAGCATCCATCATCTCCTGTAGCAAAGAGATTCAAGATGCCACCGTCTGCAGGAAAGTTGATGTTGACTGTCTTCTAGAACTCTCAGGGGCCTATTTTCGAAACCTATAAGGAACGTGGAACAACTGTCACAAGTGAAAAGATGACACATGAAAAGATAAAATGTGTCCAAGGGACTCATTATTTTGCATGACATCACTGGTGCGTGGCTGGGGGGAAACGGAGGACGATGACGATACGACTCCCACAGAGGACAGCTTGTCCTGGCACACATGAGCGACTACATGCTGCAGTGCATGTGCGACGACAGCAGAGTTGCCCACATTTTAATGTGTGTGGATTACTGGGTTGCCACCCTGCTGGATCCCTGGTACATAGACAATGTGCCCACCTTACTTCCTGCACTGGAGCGTGATAGGAAGATGCGCGAGTACAAGCGCACGTTGGTAGACGCGCTACTGAGAGCATTCCCAAATGTCACAGGGGAACAAGGGGAAGCCCAAGGCGAAGGCAGAGGAGGAGCAAGAGGTCACCAATGCAGCTGTGTCACGGCCAGCTCCTCTGAGGGCAGGGTTAGCAAGGCAGCATTTCACTAACATGGTGGAACAGTACGTGTGCACACCCCTCCACGTACTGACTGATGGTTCGGCCCCATTCAACTTCTGGGTCTACAAATTGTCCACGTGGCCAGAGCTAGCCTTTTATGCCTTGGAGGTGCTGGCCTGCCCGGCGGCCAGCGTTTTGTCTGAATGTGTATTCAGCACGGCAGGGGGCGTCATTACAGATAAACGCAGCCGCCTATCCACAGCCAATGTGGACAAGCTGACGTTCATAAAAATGAACCAGGCATGGATCCCACAGGACCTGTCCATCCCTTGTGCAGATTAGACATTTATAACTACCTCCCCTTAACAATATATTCTTGTACTCCAGGACTATTCATTCAATCCTTTTATTTTTTTATTTTACCATTATAT
The DNA here is from genome assembly GCF_014858855.1 of Bufo gargarizans. NCBI lineage: Eukaryota > Metazoa > Chordata > Amphibia > Anura > Bufonidae > Bufo > Bufo gargarizans. The sequence goes on from NC_058081.1 coordinate 712,554,043, forward strand.
TGCGGGGCAACCAAAGTTGAATGAACCTCTCCTCTGTCTGGGTGCCGGGGCCTAAATATCTGACAGTGGCCTGTTCCAGTGGTGGGTGACATGAAGCCTGATTCTCTGCAATGGGACCTCTCTCCTCAGTCTGGGTGCTGGGGCCTAAATATCTGACAGTGGCCTGTTCCAGTGGTGGGTGACATTAAGCCTGATTCTCTGCTATGACATGAAGCCTGATTCTCTGCTATGGGACCTCTCTCCTCTGTCTGGGTGCCGGGCTTAAATATCTGACAGTGGCCTGTTCCAGTGGTGGGTGACGTGAAGCCTGATTCTCTGTTATGGGACCTCTCTCCTCTGTCTGGGTGCCGGGGCTTAAATATCTCACTGTGGCCTGTTCCAGTGGTGGGTGACATGAAGCCTGATTCTCTGCAATGGGACCTCTCTCCTCTGTCTGGGTGCCGGGGCCTAAATATCTGACAATGGCCTGTTCCAGTTGTAGGTGACGTGAAGCCTGATTCTCTGCTATGACATGAATCCTGATTCTCTGCTATGACATGAAGCCTGATTCTCTGCTATGACATGAAGCTTGATTCTCTGCTATGGGACCTCTCTCCTCTGTCTGGGTGCCGGGGCCTAAATATCTGACAATGGCCTGTTCCAGTGGTGAGTGACGTGAAGCCTGATTCTCTGCTATGACATGAAGCCTGATTCTCTGCTATGGGACCTCTCTCCTCTGTCTGGGTGCCGGGGCATAAATATCTGACAGTGGCCTGTTCCAGTGGTGGGTGACATGATGCCTGATTCTCTGCAATGGGACCTCTCTCCTCTGTCTGGGTGCCGGGGTCTAAATATCTGACAATGGCCTGTTCCAGTGGTGGGTGACGTGAAGCCTGACTCTCTGCTATGACATGAAGCCTGATTCTCTGCTATGACATGAAGCCTGATTCTCTGCTATGACATGAAGCCTGATTCTCTTCTATGGGACCTTTCTCCTCTGTCTGGGTGCCGGGGCCTAAATATCTGACAGTGGCCTGTTCCAGTAGTGGGTGACGTGAAGCCTGATTCTCTGCTATGACATGAAGCCTGATTCTCTGCTATGGGACCTCTCTCCTCTGTCTTGGTGCCGGGGCCTAAATATCTGACAATGGCCTGTTCCAGTGGTGGGTGACGTGAAGCCTGATTCTCTGCAATGGGACCTATCTCCTCTGTCTGGGTGCCGGGGCATAAATATCTGACAATGGCCGGTTCCAGTGGTGGGTGACGTGAAGCCTGATTCTCTGCTATGAGATGAAGTCTGATTCTCTGCTATGACATGAAGCCTGATTCTCTGCTACGACATGAAGCCTGATTCTCTGCTATGGTACCTCTCTTCTCTGTCTGGGTGCCAGGGCCTAACTATCTGACAGTGGCCTGTTCCAGTGGTGGGTGACATGAAGCCTGATTCTCTGCTATGGGACCTCTCTCCAATTGATATTGGTTAATTTGTATTTATTTTATTATTCATTTCCCTATCCACATTTGTTTGCAGGGGATTTACCTACATTTTGCTGCCTTTTGCAGCCCTCTAGCCCTTTCCTGGGCTGTTTTACAGCCTTTTTAGTGCCAAAAAGTTCGGGTTCTCATTGACTTCAATGGGGTTCGGCCAAACTTTTCAAACCCGAACATCCAGGTGTTCGCTCAACTCTACTAGCTAGTTGTAGATCTGCAGGAGGGGCCAAGAGACTTCTGTGGCACCGAGGAAATTCTCCAACACCTGTCGGAGTACTGTAAGGTCTCTCCTTTTAATAGAGCACCCGACGCTTCGTGCTCAAATAAAGGATGTAAGTTTGATTTTAAGTTTTTAAAGCCAGTCAGGGAAAATCGATTTTCTACCATGAAGCATGTGTCAAATCGAATATTCCCTAAAATTCATATCAAAGTCCACTTAATGGACTTCAATTTGCTCAACACTAATTCAAAATGTGCTGGCCCTATTAACACCAATCTCTACGATGGATAGATTGCTAGCTAGATAGATAAAAAGCTGTCACCCCATATCCCTACTCCTGTTTTCCTCAAAACTACTTGAGCAACATGTCCACTTTGAATTGTCTTCCCACCTCTCATATCACTACCTTTTTTACCGGTTACAGTCTGGCTTCCGACCCTACCACTCAACTGATACTGCCTTGACCAAACTCACCAACGGTCTGCTAACTGCCAAGACAAATGACATTACTCCAGCCTCCTCCTCCTCCTCCTCCTCCTGGACCTGTCTTTTGAGTTTGACACAGTTGAAACCTCACTTTGTTACACACTCTCATCCCTTGGCTTTACAAAATACAGTGAAAACAGTATTTAGCTTCCCCTCACCTCAGCCCCCAACAGACCTATCACAGTCAATGGCTACATGCTCTTCCTGGTCACACAAGTCAGCTGCCTTGGTGTAAGCTTTAATTCTACCATGTATTAACCAATACTAAAGTGTTATTATTATGTGGGTGCGGGTCCAGTTAACAGCACTCCCATTGGCCAGGCAGGGTATTGCAAGTAAAGCTCACAAATCATGTACATATATGACATATATATTCATATATGTTACCTGTTGACCCTGCAGTTCCTCCCCTCATATCTAAAAGAAAAACAGATTTTATTGGCCACCGACTGAAGAGTCAAAACTGGTTTTCAAACATGCCTGTTTTGTTTTATAATACACTGCAATACCAAATATAATTATATTTTTTCAATCTGATATTGGTCTCCTTTTTATTTAAAGTCAATAGAACAAATAGTACAGATAACTTCATCATCTCCGGAATCTTCAGTTAATCTAAATAATAGAGATGATAGATGGATAGATAGATAGATAGATAGATCATACTTTGCTAAGAGATTTAGATCAAACTTGTTAACTTTGTCTGGAAATGGTGGGTGTACAACATCCTCAGCACACTGTGGGTCCCTGGCCCTTTTTCTGCTCCTCAACTATGTGTTTGAACCTGAGTCTGTGTTTGATGATGCAGCCTCAGTGCCAGACCTTTCTAGCAGTTGATCTGCAGAAGGTCCCAAGAGACTTCTGTCACCCCCAGGAAAATCTCCATCACCTGTGGGAGTACTGGAGGTCTCCCCTTTTTCTGGAGCTCCCTTGATGTTCAGGGAGGTTGGCAAAATGATATAGAAAGATAGGTAGACATATACAAAAAAAGAAAAACTGAAAAACAAGCAACACAATCATCAGACAATAAAAGAGTGCAACTCCTCTATAGGCCTCTGACCCAGTGTTTTTCTTTGTAAGCAGCAAAAAATAGTAAGACTTATCTCAAAAGTACTTGAACAACATGTTGTCCATTTTGAATTGTCCTCCCACCTCTTTTCTTGCTCCCTTTTTTAACAGCTACAGTTTGGCTTCCAACCATACCACTTAACTGAAACTGCCCTAACCAAATTCACCAATGATCTGCTAACTGCCAAGAAAATTACATTACTCTGGCCTTCTCCAACTCCCGGACCTCTTCTTTATGTGACACACACTCTCGTTCCTTGGCATCACTGACCTGTCTGTCTCCTGGGGCCAAGTGAAAACAGTATTTATCATAGAGAAAAAATAATTTCTTTCCCCCATCTAACTCAGTCAATGGCTCCATGCTCTGCTTGGTCCCACAAGTCAGTTGTCTTGTGGTAAGCACTGATTCTGCTCTGCCCTTCAAAGCTCACATCCAAGCCTTTTCCACCTCCTGCAGCACGCCAATCTTTAACTCTAAAAATATGTATTTATGGTGTTGCATTCATTAATGTTCACAGAATTTTTTTTTTTTTTTTTTTTTTTTTTTAAACTTACCAAGTCCATTCACTGGCTGATTTCCACCAAATTGATAAGACCAGCCACCTATTATTAAATAAAGAAAGGTATTTGTATTATGTGGACATATGTCCTGGTAACATCACTCCATGCAGTCAGGCAGAGTACTGCATGTAAATCTTACCAATCATTTACATACATGACCTATATATTTATATACTTTACCTGTTGACCCTGGAGTTCCTCCATTTATATCTGAAATATAAACAGGTTTTGTTGGCCACCGACTGGAGATTCAAAACAGATTTTGAAGCATGCAAATTTTTTTTTATATTACACTGGAAAACTGAATCGAACTACATCTTACCCACATCCTCCACACACCGCCTATATTGTTATCCATCCCCATATGGATTTATATGTGTTTGTATATTACATATGTTCTTTGTTATGCTTTGTCATGTATACTGTAATATGTATATATTCACCTCATAGTAAGCATTGTTATTTTCTTGTTATAGTTTTACTCTGATCCTTTTAATAAAAGCTGTAAAGGACCCCAGCGTCTAACTTAACGCAATATCAACTCATTCTCCTGTCAACGGGTGAAGGTGGCAGAACATATAGACTTTACCTGTCGGGCCCGGAATTCCTCCCTTTATATCTGAAAGAAAACACGTTTTATTGGTCACTGTCTGAAGATTTTTAATTGATTTTGAAACCTGCATTAGGTAGATAGATAGATCGATAGATAGATAGATAGATAGATAGATAGATGAATAGATAATATTTAAATTTAGAGATAGAGTTATTCCGAGTTTTTTAGCAAAGCTGTCAGGAAAATGTGGGTGCACAACATGCTAAGCACATTGGCGGTCCCTGCCCCCTGTCTACTGCTCCTCCGCTATGTGTTTAGAACCTGAAGCTTAGTCTGATGATGCAGCCTCAACGCTAGACGTAGCTAGTTATAGATCTACAGGATGGGCCAAAAGACTTCTGTGGCACCCCGGAAATTCTCCAACACCTGTAGGAGTACTGGAGGTCTCCCCTTTTACTGGAGCAGCCGACGCTTCGTGCTCAAATAAAGGATGTAAGTTTGATTTTAAGTTTTTACAGCCTGTCAGGGAAAATCGATTTTCTACCATGAAGCAGGGACCAAATCGAATATTCCCTAAAATTCATATGAAAGTCCACTTAATGGACTTCAATTCACTCAACACTAATTCACAATGTGCTGGTGCTATTAACACCAATCTCTGTGATGGATAGATTGATAGCTAGATAGATCAAAAATGTCACCCCATATCTCTACTCCTGTTTTCCTCAAAACTACTTGAGCAACTTGTCCACTTTGAATTGTCTTCCCACCTCTAATCTCACTCCCTTTTACACTGGTTACAATCTGGCTTCCTACCCTACCACTCAACTGAAACTGCCTTGACCAAATTCACCAATGGTCTGCTAACTGCCAAGACAAATGACATTACTCCAGCCTCTTCCTCCTGGACCTGTCTTCTGAGTTTGACACAGTTGAAACCTCACTTTGTTATACACTCTCATCCCTTGTATTTACAAAATACATTGAAAACAGAATTTAGCTTCCACCCACCTCAGCCCGCAACAGAACTATCACAGTCAATGGCTACATGCTTTTTCTGGTCACACAAGTCAGCTGCCTTGGTGTAAGCTTTAATTCTACCTTGTATTAACCAATACTAAAGTGTTATTATTATGTGGGTGTAGGTCCAGTTAACAGCACTCCCATTGGTCTGGCAGGGTACTGCAAGTAAAGCTCATAAATCATATAAATATATATGTCATATATGTAAATATGTTAACTGTTGACCCTGGAGTTCCTCCCTTTATATCTAAAAGAAAAACAGATTTTATTGGCCACCGACTGGAGAGTCAAAACTGGTTTTCAAACATGCCTGTTTTGTTTTATAATACACTGCAATACTGAATATAATTATATTTTTCCATCTGATATTGGTCTCCTTTTCATTTAAAGTCAAGAGAACAAATAGTACAGATAACTTCATCATCTCCGGAATCTTCAGTTAATCTCAATAGCAGAGATGATAGATGGATATAGATAGATAGATAGATCATACTTTGCTAAGAGATTAAGATAAAACTTGTTAACTTTGTCTGGAAATGGTGGGTGTACAACATGCTCAGCACACTGGGGGTCCCTGGCCCCTTTTGTGCTCCTCAACTATGTGTTTGAACCTGAGTCTGTATTTGATGATGCAGCCTCAGTGCCAGAACTATCTAGCAGTTGATCTGCAGAAGGTCCCAAGAGACTTCTGTCACACCCAGGAAATTCTCCAACACCTGTGGGATTACTGGAGGTCTAACCTTTAACTGGAGCACCCTGGATGTTCAGGGAGGTTGGCCAAATGATATAGAAAGATAGGAAGACATATACAAAAAAAGAAAAACTGAAAAGCGAGCAACCCAATCATCAGACAATAAAAGAGTGCAACTCCTCAATAGGCCTCTGACCCAGTGTTTTTCTGTGTAAGAAGCAACAAATAGTAACACTTATCTCAAAAGTACTTGAACAACATGTGTTCCTTATTGAATTGTCCTCCCACCTCTTTTCTTGCTTCCTTTTTTAACAGCTACAGTTTGGCTTCCAACCCTACCACTTAACTGAAACTGCCCTAACCAAATTCACCAACGATCTAACTGCCAAGAAAATTACATTACTCTGGCCTTCTCCAACTCCAGGACCTCTTCTTTATGTTACCCACTCTCTCGTTCCTTGGCATTACTGACCTGTCTGTCTCCTGGGGCCAAGTGAAAACAATATTTATAATGGAGAAAAAATAATTTCTTTCCCCCATCTAACTCAGTCAATGGCTTCATGCTCTGATTGGTCCCACAAGTCAGTTGTCTTGTAGTAAGCTCTGATTATGCTCTGCCCTTCAAACCACACATCCAAGCCTTTTCCACCTCTTGGAGCCCGCCAATCTTTAACTCTGAAAAGATGTATTTATGGTGTTGCATTCATTAATGTTCACAGCATTGTTTTTTTTTATTTTTTTAAACTTACCAAGTCCATTCACCGGCTGATTTCCACCAAATTGATAGGACCAGCCACCTATTATTAAATAAAGAAAGGTATTAGTATTATGTGGACATATGTCCTGGTAACATCACTCCATGCAGTCAGGCAGAGTACTGCATGTAAATCACACCAATCATTTACATACATGACCTATATATTTATATACTTTACCTGTTGACCCTGGAGTTCCACCATTTATATCTGAAATATAAATAGGTTTTGTTGGCCACCGACTGGAGATTCAAAACGGATTTTGAAGCATCCAAATATATATATATTTTTTTATATTACACTGCAAAACTGAATAAAACTATATCTTACCCTCATCTTCCACACACCGCCTATATGTTATCCATCCCCATATGTATTTCTATGTGTTTGTATATTACATATGTTCTTTTTTATGCTTTGTCATGTATACTGTAATATGTATATATTCACCTCATAGTAAGCATTGTTATTTTATTGTTATAGTTTTACTCTGATCCTTTCAATAAAAGCTGTAAAGGACCCCAGCGTCTACCTCAGTGCATTGTCAGCTCATTCTCCTGTCAACTGGTGAAGGTGGCAGAACATATAGACTTTACCTGTCGGGCCTGGAATTCCTCCCTTTATATCTGAAAGAAAACACGTTTTATTGGTCACTGTCTGAAGATTTTAAATTGATTTTGAAACCTGCATTAGATAGATAGATAGATCGATAGATAGATGGATAGATAATATTTAAATATTCACTATGTGTTTAGAACCTGAAGCTTAGTCTGATGATGCAGCCTCAACGCTAGATCTAGCTAGTTTTTGATCTGCAGGAGGGGCCAAGAGACTTCTGTGGCACCGAGGAAATTCTCCAACACCTGTAGGAGTACTAGAGGTCTCCCCATTTACTGGAACGCTTCGTGCTCAAATAAAGGATGTAAGTTTGATTTTAAGTTTTTAAAGCCAGTAAGTTTTTAAAGCCACTTAATGGACTTCAATTCGCTCAACACTAATTCACAATGTGCTGGTGCCTAGATAGTTGTAGATCTGCAGGAGGGGCCAAGAGACTTCTGTGGCACCGGGGAAATGCTCCAACACCTGTCGGAGTACTGGATTTCTTCGATTTTAATAGAGCACCCGACGCTTTGTGCTCAAGAAAAGGATATAAGTTTGATTTTAAGTTTTTAAAGCCAGTCAGAGAAAATCGATTTTCTACCATGAAGCAGGGGTCAAATCGAATATTCCCTGAAATTCATATCAAAGTCCACTTAATGGACTTCAATTCGCTCAACACTAATTCAGAATGTGCTGGTGCTATTAACACCAATCTCTGTGATGGATAGATTGATAGCTAGATAGATAAAAAGCTGTCACCCCATATCCCTACTCCTGTTTTCCTCAAAACTACTTGAGCAACATGTCCACTTTGAATTGTCTTCCCACCTCTCATATCACTACCTTTTTTACCGTTACAGTCTGGCTTCCGACCCTACCACTCAACTGATACTGCCTTGACCAAACTCACCAACGGTCTGCTAACTGCCAAGACAAATGACAATACTCCAGCCTCCTCCTCCTCCTCCTCCTGGACCTGTCTTTTGAGTTTGACACAGTTGAAACCTCACTTTGTTACACACTCTCATCCCTTGGCTTTACAAAATACAGTGAAAACAGTATTTAGCTTCCCCTCACCTCAGCCCCCAACAGACCTATCACAGTCAATGGCTACATGCTCTTCCTGGTCACACAAGTCAGCTGCCTTGGTGTAAGCTTTAATTCTACCATGTATTAACCAATACTAAAGTGTTATTATTATGTGGGTGCGGGTCCAGTTAACAGCACTCCCATTGGCCAGGCAGGGTATTGCAAGTAAAGCTCACAAATCATGTACATATATGACATATATATTCATATATGTTACCTGTTGACCCTGCAGTTCCTCCCCTTATAGCTAAAAGAAAAACAGATTTTATTGGCCACCAACTGAAGAGTCAAAACTGGTTTTCAAACATGCCTGTTTTGTTTTATAATACACTGCAATACTGAATATAATTATATTTTTTCAATCTGATATTGGTCTCCTTTTTATTTAAAGTCAATAGAACAAATAGTACAGATAACTTCATCATCTCCGGAATCTTCAGTTAATCTAAATAATAGAGATGATAGATAGATAGATAGATAGATAGATAGATCATACTTTGCTAAGAGATTTAGATCAAACTTGTTAACTTTGTCTGGAAATGGTGGGTGTACAACATCCTCAGCACACTGTGGGTCCCTGGCCCTTTTTCTGCTCCTAAACTATGTGTTTGAACCTGAGTCTGTGTTTGATGATGCAGCCTCAGTGCCAGACCTTTCTAGCAGTTGATCTGCAGAAGGTCCCAAGAGACTTCTGTCACCCCCAGGAAAATCTCCATCACCTGTGGGAGTACTGGAGGTCTCCCCTTTTTCTGGAGCTCCCTTGATGTTCAGGGAGGTTGGCAAAATGATATAGAAAGATAGGTAGACAGATACAAAAAAAGAAAAACTGAAAAACAAGCAACGCAATCATCAGACAATAAAAGAGTGCAACTCCTCTATAGGCCTCTGACCCAGTGTTTTTCTTTGTAAGCAGCAAAAAACAGTAAGACTTATCTCAAAAGTACTTGAACAACATGTTGTCCATTTTGAATTGTCCTCCCACCTCTTTTCTTGCTCCCTTTTTTAACAGCTACAGTTTGGCTTCCAACCCTATTACTCAACTGAAACTGCCCTAACCAAATTCACCAACGATCTGCTAAGTGCCAAGAAAATTACATTACTCTGGCCTTCTCCAACTCCCGGACCTCTTCTTTATGTGACACACACTCTCGTTCCTTGGCATCACTGACCTGTCTGTCTCCTGGGGCCAAGTGAAAACAGTATTTATCATAGAGAAAAAATAATTTCTTTCCCCCATCTAACTCAGTCAATGGCTCCATGCTCTGCTTGGTCCCACAAGTCAGTTGTCTTGTGGTAAGCACTGATTCTGCTCTGCCCTTCAAAGCTCACATCCAAGCCTTTTCCACCTCCTGCAGCACGCCAATCTTTAACTCTAAAAATATGTATTTATGGTGTTGCATTCATTAATGTTCACAGAATTTTTTTTTTTCTTTTTTTAAACTTACCAAGTCCATTCACTGGCTGATTTCCACCAAATTGATAAGACCAGCCACCTATTATTAAATAAAGAAAGGTATTAGTATTATGTGGACATATGTCCTGGTAACATCACTCCATGCAGTCAGGCAGAGTACTGCATGTAAATCACACCAATCATTTACATACATGACCTACAGTCATGTGAAAAAATTAGGACACCCTTTGAAAGCATGTGTTTTTTTGTAACATTTTTAATAAAAGGTTATTTCATCTCCGTTTCAACAATACAGAGAGATTAAAGTAATCCAACTAAACAAAGAAAACTGAAGAAAAGTCTTTTCAAGATCTTCTGTAAATGTCATTCTACAAAAATGCCTATTCTAACTGAGGAAAAAGATAGGACACCCTCACATGTATTCCCTCTTAAATTGGCTCAGATCTCACACAGGTATATCACACCAGGTGCACATAATTAGTAGATCGTTACTCTGCATGTTGAATTAGGCTTGCCCTATTTAAACCTCAGACATTTAGTTTGGTGTGCTCCTGACTGTTGAAGTGAGAGTGAGCACCATGGTGAGAGCAAAAGAGCTGTCAGAGGACTTCAGAAAAAAGATTGTAGCAGCCTATGAGTCTGGGAAGGGATTTAAAAAGATCTCAAAAGATTTTGAAATCAGCCATTCCACTGTCCGGAAGATAGTCTCCTACAGGTAAAGGACCCCAGCGTCTAACTCAACGCAATATCAACTCATTCTCCTGTCAACGGGTGAAGGTGGCAGAACATATAGACTTTACCTGTCGGGCCCGGAATTCCTCCCTTTATATCTGAAAGAAAACACGTTTTATTGGTCATTGTCTGAAGATTTTAAATTGATTTTGAAACCTGCATTAGATAGATAGATAGATCGATAGATAAAAGGATAGATAATATTTCAATTTAGAGAGTTATTCCGAGTTTTTTAGCAAAGCTGTAAGGAAAATGTGGGTGCACAACATGCTAAGCACATTGGCGGTCCCTGCCCCCTGTCTACTGTTCCTCCGCTTTGTGTTTAGAACCTGAAGCTTAGTCTGATGATGCAGCCTCAACGCTAGACGTAGCTAGTTGTAGATCTACAGGATGGGCCAAGAGACTTCTGTGGCACCCCGGAAATTCTCCAACACCTGTAGGAGTACTGGAGGTCTCCCCTTTTACTGGAGCAGCCGACGCTTCGTGCTCAAATAAAGGATGTAAGTTTGATTTTAAGTTTTTACAGCCTGTCAGGGAAAATCGATTTTCTACCATGAAGCAGGGACCAAATCGAATATTCCCTAAAATTCATATGAAAGTCCACTTAATGGACTTCAATTCACTCAACACTAATTCACAATGTGCTGGTGCTATTAACACCAATCTCTGTGATGGATAGATTGATAGCTAGATAGATCAAAAATGTCACCCCATATCTCTACTCCTGTTTTCCTCAAAACTACTTGAGCAACTTGTCCACTTTGAATTGTCTTCCCACCTCTAATCTCACTCCCTTTTTCACTGGTTACAATCTGGCTTCCTACCCTACCACTCAACTGAAACTGCCTTGACCAAATTCACCAATGGTCTGCTAACTGCCAAGACAAATGACATTACTCCAGCCTCTTCCTCCTGGACCTGTCTTCTGAGTTTGACACAGTTGAAACCTCACTTTGTTATACACTCTCATCCCTTGTATTTACAAAATACATTGAAAACAGAATTTAGCTTCCACCCACCTCAGCCCGCAACAGAACTATCACAGTCAATGGCTACATGCTTTTTCTGGTCACACAAGTCAGCTGCCTTGGTGTAAGCTTTAATTCTACCTTGTATTAACCAATACTAAAGTGTTATTATTATGTGGGTGTAGGTCCAGTTAACAGCACTCCCATTGGTCTGGCAGGGTACTGCAAGTAAAGCTCATAAATCATATAAATATATATGTCATATATGTAAATATGTTAACTGTTGACCCTGGAGTTCCTCCCTTTATATCTAAAAGAAAAACAGATTTTATTGGCCACCGACTGGAGAGTCAAAACTGGTTTTCAAACATGCCTGTTTTGTTTTATAATACACTGCAATACTGAATATAATTATATTTTTCCATCTGATATTGGTCTCCTTTTCATTTAAAGTCAAGAGAACAAATAGTACAGATAACTTCATCATCTCCGGAATCTTCAGTTAATCTCAATAGCAGAGATGATAGATGGATATAGATAGATAGATAGATCATACTTTGCTAAGAGATTAAGATAAAACTTGTTAACTTTGTCTGGAAATGGTGGGTGTACAACATGCTCAGCACACTGGGGGTCCCTGGCCCCTTTTGTGCTCCTCAACTATGTGTTTGAACCTGAGTCTGTATTTGATGATGCAGCCTCAGTGCCAGACCTATCTAGCAGTTGATCTGCAGAAGGTCCCAAGAGACTTCTGTCACACCCAGGAAATTCTCCAACACCTGTGGGATTACTGGAGGTCTCCCCTTTTACTGGAGCACCCTGGATGTTCAGGGAGGTTGGCAAAATGATATAGAAAGATAGGTAGACATATACAAAAAAAGAAAAACTGAAAAGCGAGCAACCCAATCATCAGACAATAACAGAGTGCAACTCCTCAATAGGCCTCTGACCCAGTGTTTTTCTGTGTAAGAAGCAACAAATAGTAACACTTATCTCAAAAGTACTTAAACAACATGTGTTCCTTATTGAATTGTCCTCCCACCTCTTTTCTTGCTCCCTTTTTTAACAGCTACAGTTTGGCTTCCAACCCTACCAATTAACTGAAACTGCCCTAACCAAATTCACCAACGATCTAATTGCCAAGAAAATTACATTACTCTGGCCTTCTCCAACTCCAGGACCTCTTCTTTATGTTACCCACTCTCTCGTTCCTTGACATTACTGACCTGTCTGTCTCCTGGGGCCAAGTGAAAACAATATTTATAATGGAGAAAAAATAATTTCTTTCCCCCATCTAACTCAGTCAATGGCTCCATGCTCTGATTGGTCCCACAAGTCAGTTGTCTTGTAGTAAGCTCTGATCATGCTCTGCCCTTCAAAGCTCACATCCAAGCCTTTTCCACCTGCTTGGAGCCCACTAATCTTTAACTCTGAAAAGATGTATTTATGGTGTTGCATTCATTAATGTTCACAGCATTGTTTTTTTTTTTCTTTTTTTAAACTTACCAAGTCCATTCACCGGCTGATTTCCACCAAATTGATAGGACCAGCCACCTATTATTAAATAAAGAAAGGTAATAGTATTATGTGGACATATGTCCTGGTAACATCACTCCATGCAGTCAGGCAGAGTACTGCATTTAAATCTCACCAATCATTTACATACATGACCTATATATTTATATACTTTACCTGTTGACCCTGGAGTTCCTCCTTTTATATCTGAAATATAAACAGGTTTTGTTGGCCACCGACTGGAGATTCAAAACGGATTTTGAAGCATGCAATTTTTTTTTTATATTACACTGGAAAACTGAAGAGAACTACATCTTACCCTCATCCTCCACACACCGCCTATATTGTTATCCATCCCCATATGTATTTATATGTGTTTGTATATTACATATGTTCTTTGTTATGCTTTGTCATGTATACTGTAATATGTATATATTCACCTCATAGTAAGCATTGTTATTTTCTTGTTATAGTTTTACTCTGATCCTTTCAATAAAAGCTGTAAAGGACCCCAGCATCTACCTCAGTGCATTGTCAGCTCATTCTCCTGTCAACTGGTGAAGGTGGCAGAACATATAGACTTTACCTGTCGGGCCCGGAATTCTTCCCTTTATATCTGAAAGAAAACACGTTTTATTGGTCACTGTCTGAAGATTTTAAATTTATTTTGAAACCTGCATTAGATAGATAGATAGATCGATAGATAGATGGATAGATAATATTTAAATATTCACTATGTGTTTAGAACCTGAAGCTTAGTCTGATGATGCAGCCTCAACGCTAGATCTAGCTAGTTTTTGATCTGCAGGAGGGGCCAAGAGACTTCTGTGGCACCGAGGAAATTCTCCAACACCTGTAGGAGTACTAGAGGTCTCCCCATTTACTGGAACGCTTCGTGCTCAAATAAAGGATGTAAGTTTGATTTTAAGTTTTTAAAGCCAGTAAGTTTTTAAAGCCACTTAATGGACTTCAATTCGCTCAACACTAATTCACAATGTGCTGGTGCCTAGATAGTTGTAGATCTGCAGGAGGGGCCAAGAGACTTCTGTGGCACCGAGGAAATGCTCCAACACCTGTCGGAGTACTGGATTTCTTCGATTTTAATAGAGCACCCGACGCTTTGTGCTCAAAAAAAGGATATAAGTTTGATTTTAAGTTTTTAAAGCCAGTCAGAGAAAATCGATTTTCTACCATGAAGCAGGGGTCAAATCGAATATTCCCTGAAATTCATATCAAAGTCCACTTAATGGACTTCAATTCGCTCAACACTAATTCAGAATGTGCTGGTGCTATTAACACCAATCTCTGTGATGGATAGATTGATAGCTAGATAGATAAAAAGCTGTCACCCCATATCCCTACTCCTGTTTTCCTCAAAACTACTTGAGCAACATGTCCACTTTGAATTGTCTTCCCACATCTCATCTCACTCCCTTTTTCACCGGTTACAGTCTGTCTTCCGACACTACCACTCAACTGAAACTGCCTTGACCAAATTCACCAACGGTCTGCAAACTGCCAAGTCAAATGACATTACTCCAGCCTCCTCCTCCTCCGGGACCTGTCTTCTGAGTTTGACACAGTTGAAACCTTACTTTGTTACACACTCTCATCCCTTGGCTTTACAAAATACAGTGAAAACAGAATTTAGCTTCCCCCCACCTCAGCCCTCAACAGACCTATCACAGTCAATGGCTACATGCTCTTCCTGGTCACACAAGTCAGCTGCCTTGGTGTAAGCTTTAATTCTACCTTGTATTAACCAATACTAAAGTGTTATTATTATGTGGGTGTAGGTCCAGTTAACATCACTACCATTGGTCCGGCAGGGTACTGCAAGTAAAGCTCACAAATCATGTACATATATGACATACAGTACAGACCAAAAGTTTGGACACACCTTCTGATTCAAAGAGTTTTCTTTATTTTCATGACTATGAAAATTGTAGATTCACACTGAAGGCATCAAAACTATGAATTAACACATGTGGAATTATATACATAACAAAAAGTGTGAAACAACTGAAAATATGTCATATTCTAGGTTCTTCAAAGTAGCCACCTTTTGCTTTGATTACTTCTTTGCACACTCTTGGCATTCTCTTGATGAGCTTCAAGAGGTGGTCACCTGAAATGGTTTTCACTTCACAGGTGTGCCCTGTCAGGTTTAAAAAGTGGGATTTCTTGCCTTATAAATGGGGTTGGGACCATCAGTTGCATTGTGGAGAAGTCAGGTGGATACACAGCTGATAGTCCTACTGAATAGACTGTTAGAATTTGTATTATGGCAAGAAAAAAGCAGCTAAGTAAAGAAAAACGAGAGGCCATCTGTCAGGACCATGGTCATGGTCGTGACTCCTGTTACCGCATGCGGTTGCCGGCGGTCTAGGTCGGGTTGTCAATCACAGGTGAGGGCTGTAGTATGTTGCCTCACCTGTGGTTGCCGCTGGCAACGTTGTTTATGTGGCAGCATAGCAGCCTGAGCTGTTGCGAGGCAGCTTGCTATGTTGTGCATGCGGTTGCACTTGGCAACGTGTGTTTATATGTGTGCACTTTCCTTGTTTGGTGTGCACGGGGTTTATTGTGTGTGTATTCCCCTTTAGTTGCTGTCTTCCCTTCCCTGGTGTTGGAAGGGTTAACTTCCTTCCTAGTGTGTGTGCACTGGGTGTGTCTGAGTGTGGGTGTGGCTACTTGGGCCTATATAGCTTCTGCTGTGTTTCAGAAGTCTGAGGGGTACTTCAGCTATGTAAGCTGGAGTCATCCTCCTTCTTATTTTCAATCTGCCAGTGAGGGCCACCCTTGTGGTCATAAATGTTGTTATGTGATGTTAAGTTTATGTTTATGTGGAGTCTGTTTATGTTTTATATCCCCTTGCAGCTCGGCCAGTTTAGACTCCTGTTTCTCCGCGTCCAGGAGGAACAGGTGGTCTACCCAGCTCCTAGCTCAGGGATCGGCAGAGGGTGAGTAGGGATCTGAGGTTCCTGAGCATGAGCCCTCCTACCTTCAAGGTCTGCTCATGCAGATAGGAGTCAGGGTCCGATTAGGGATGCGTTAGGAGGTGACCTGCTCCCTTATTCTGTTCTCCTGGCCGAGCAGCGACTAACATCGCGTGGCATCACACGCCTGAGGGTTTCCCCCATCCTCAGCCGTGACACCATCATTACTTTAAGAAATGAAGGTCAGTCAGTCCGAAAAATTGGGAAAACTTTGAAAGTGCCCCCAAGTGCAGTCACAAAAACCATCAAGCGCTACAAAGAAACTGGCTCACATGCGGACCGCCCCAGGAAAGGAAGACCAAGAGTCACCTCTGCTGCGGAGGATAAGTTCATCCGAGTCACCAGCCTCAGAAATCGCAGGTTAACAGCAGCTCAGATTAGAGACCAGGTCAATGCCAAACAGAGTTCTAGCAGCAGACACATCTCTAGAACAACTGTTAAGAGGAGACTGTGTGAATTAGGCCTTCATGGTAGAATATCTGCTAGGAAACCACTGCTAAGGACAGGCAACAAGCAGAAAAGACTTGTTTGGGCTAAAGAACACAAGGAATGGACATTAGACCAGTGGAAATCTGTGCTTTGGTCTGATGAGTCCAAATTTGAGATCTTTGGTTCCAACCACCGTGTCTTTGTGCGATGCAGAAAAGGTGAACGGATGGACTCTACGTGCCTGGTTCCCACCGTGAAGCATGGAGGAGGAGGTGTGATAGTGTGGGGGTGCTTTGCTGGTGACACTGTTGGGGATTTATTCAAAATTGGAGGCATACTGAACCAGCATGGCTACTACAGCATCTTGCAGCGGCATGCTATTCCATCCGGTTTGTGTTTAGTTGGACCATCATTTATTTTTCAACAGGACAATGACCCCAAACACACCTCCAGGCTGTGTAAGGGCTATTTGACCATGAAGGAGAGTGATGGGGTGCTGTGCCAGATGACCTGGCCTCCACAGTCACCGGACCTGAACCCAATCGAGATGGTTTGGGGTGAGCTGGACCGCAGAGTGAAGGCAAAAGGGCCAACAAGTGCTAAGCATCTCGGGAACTCCTTCAAGACTGTTGGAAGACCATTTCAGGTGACTACCTCTTGAAGTTCATCAAGAGAATGCCAAGAAGTGTGCAAAGCAGTAATCAAAGCAAAAGGTGGCTACTTTGAAGAACCTAGAATATGACATATTTTCAGTTGTTTCACACTTTTTTGTTATGTGTATAATTCCACATGTGTTAATTCATAGTTTTGATGCCTTCAGTGTGAATCTACCATTTTCATAGTCATGAAAATAAAGAAAACTCTTGGAATGAGAACGTGTGTCCAAACTTTTGGTCTGTACTGTATATATTTATATATGTTACCTGTTGACCCTGGAGTTCCTCCCTTTATATCTAAAATAAAAACTGATTTTATTGGCCACCGACTGGAGAGTCAAAACTGGTTTTCAAACATGCCTGTTTTGTTTAATAATACACTGCAATACTGAATATAATTATATTTTCCCATCTGATATTGGTCTCCTTTTCATTTAAAGTCAAGAGAACAAATAGTACAGATAACTTCATCATCTCTGGAATCTTCAGTTAATCTCAATAATAGAGATGATAGATGGATAGATAGATAGATAGATAGATAGATAGATAGATCATAATTTGCTAAGAGATTTAGATCAAACTTGTTAACTTTGTCTGGAAATGGTGGGTGTACAACATGCTCAGCACACTTGGGGTCCCTGGCCCCTTTTCTGCTCTTCAACTATGTGTTTGAACATTAGTCTGTCTTTGATGATGCAGCCTCAGTGCCAGATCTATCTAGCAGTTGATCTGCAGAATGTCCCAAGAGACTCCTGTCACACCCAGGAAATTCTCCAACACCTGTGGGAGTACGGAAGGTCTCTCCTTTTTCTGGAGCTCCCTGGATGTTTAGGGAGGTTAGCAGAAATAATATAGAACAATAGGTAGGCAGATACAAAAAAAGAAAAACTGAAAAACGAGCAACACAATCATCAGACAATAACAGAGTGCAACTCCTCTATAGGCCTCTGACCCAGTGTTTTTCTTTCTAAGCATTAACAAATAGTAACACTTATCTCAAAAGTACTTGAACAACATTTTGTCTATTTTGAATTGTACTCCCACCTCTTTTCTTGCTCCCTTTTTTAATAGCTACAGTTTGGCCTCCAACCCTACCACTCAACTGAAACTGCCCTAACCAAATTCACCAACGATCTGCTAACTGCCAAGAAAATTACATTACTCTGGCCTTCTCCAACTCCAGGACCTTTTCTTTATGTTACCCACTCTCTCGTTCCTTGGCATCACTGGCCTGTCTGTCTCCTGGGGCCAAGTGAAAACAGTACAAACCGGATTCCAAAAAAGTTGGGACACTAAACAAATTGTGAATAAAAACTGAATGCAATGATGTGGAGATGGCAAATGTCAATATTTTATTTGTAATAGAACGTAGATGACAGATCAAACGTTTAATCCGAGTAAATGTATCATTTTAAAGGAAAAGTACGTTGATTCAAATTTTCACGGTGTCAACAAATCCCAAAAAAGTTGGGACAAGTAGCAATAAGAGGCTGGAAAAAGTAAATTTGAGCATAACGAAGAGCTGGAAGACCAATTAACACTAATTAGGTCAATTGGCAACATGATTGGGTATAAAAAGAGCTTCTCAGAGTGGCAGTGTCTCTCAGAAGCCAAGATGGGTAGAGGATCACCAATTCCCACAATGTTGCCCAGAAAGATAGTGGAGCAATATCAGAAAGGTGTTATCCAGCGAAAAATTGCAAAGACTTTGCATCTATCATCATCAACTGTGCATAACATCATCCGAAGATTCAGAGAATCTGGAACAATCTCTGTGCTTAAGGGTCAAGGCCGTAAAACCATACTGGATGCCCGTGATCTCCGGGCCCTTAAACGACACTGCACTACAAACAGGAATGCTACTGTAAAGGAAATCACAGAATGGGCTCAGGAATACTTCCAGAAACCATTGTCAGTGAACACAATCCACCGTGCCATCCGCCGTTGCCAGCTGAAACTCGACAGTACAAAGAAGAAGCCATTTCTAAGCAAGATCCACAAGCTCAGGCGTTTTCACTGGGCCAGGGATCATTTAAAATGGAGTGTTGCAAAATGGAAGACTGTTCTGTGGTCAGACGAGTCACGATTCGAAGTTCTTTTTGGAAATCTGGGACGCCATGTCATCCGGACCAAAGAGGACAAGGACAACCCAAGTTGTTATCAACGCTCAGTTCAGAAGCCTGCATCTATGATGGTATGGGGTTGCATGAGTGCGTGTGGCATGGGCAGCTTGCATGTCTGGAAAGGCACCATCAATGCAGAAAAATATATTCAGGTTCTAGAACAACATATGCTCCCATCCAGACGTCATCTCTTTCAGGGAAGACCCTGCATTTTTCAACAAGATAATGCCAGACCACATTCTGCATCAATCACAACATCATGGCTGCGTAGGAGAAGGATCCGGGTACTGAAATGGCCAGTCTGCAGTCCAGATCTTTCACCTATAGAGAACATTTGGCGCATCATAAAGAGGAAGGTGCAACAAAGAAGGCCCAAGACGATTGAACAGTTAGAGGCCTGTATTAGACAAGAATGGGAGAGCATTCCTATTTCTAAACTTGAGAAACTGGTCTCCTCGGTCCCCAGACGTCTGTTGAGTGTTGTAAGAAGAAGGGGAGATGCCACACAGTGGTGAAAATGGCCTTGTCCCAACTTTTTTGGGATTTGTTGACACCATGAAATTCTGATTCAACATATTTTTCCCTTAAAATGGTACATTTTCTCAGCTTAAACTTTTGTTCCGTGATTTACGTTCTATTCTGAATAAAATATTAGAAGTTGGCACCTCCACATCATTGCATTCAGTTTTTATTCACGATTTGCATAGTGTCCCAACTTTTTTGGAATCCGGTTTGTATTTATCATGGAGAAAAAATAAAATCTTTCCCCCATCTAACTCAGTCAATGGCTCCATGCTCTGCTTGGTCCCACAAGTCAGTTGTCTTGTGGTAAGCACGGATTCTACTCTGCCCTTCAAACCACACATCCAAGCCTTTTCCACCTCCTGGAGCCCGCCAATCTTTAACTCTGAAAATATGTATTTATGGTGTTGCATTCATTAATGTTCACAGCATTGTTTTTTTTTTTCTTTTTTTAAAACTTACCAAGTCCATTCACCGGCTGATTTCCACCAAATGACCAGCTACCTATTATTAAATAAAGAAAAGTATTAGTATTATGTGGACATATGTCCTGTTAACAGAACTCCGTGCAGTCAGGAAATGTACTGCAAGTAAATCTCACCAATTATTTACATACATGACCTATATATTTATATACTTTACCTGTTGACCCTGGAGTTCCTCCTTTTATATCTGAAATATAAACAGGTTTTGTTGGCCACCGACTGGAGATTTAAAACGGATTTTGAAGCATGCAATTTTTTTTTATATTACACTGTAAAAATGAATAGAACTACATCTTACCCTCATCCTCCACACGCCGCCTATATGTTATCCATCCCCATATGTTTTTCTATGTGTTTGTATATTACATATGTTCTTTGTTATGCTTTGTCATGTATACTGTAATATGTATATATTCACCTCATAGTAAGCATTGTTATTTTCTTGTTATAGTTTTACTCGGATCCTTTCAATAAAAGCTGTAAAGGACCCCAGCGTCTACCTCAGTGCAATGTAAACTCATTCTCCTGTCAACGGGTGAAGGTGGCAGAACATATAGACCCTACCTGTCGGGCCCGGAATTCCTCCCTTTATATCTAAAAGAAAACACGTTTTATTGGTCACTGTCTGAAGATTTTAAATTGATTTTGAAACCTACATTAGGTAGATAAATAGATAGATAGATAGATGCATAGATAATATTTAACCGCCTCCGGACCGCCTAACGCAGATCTGCGGTCCGGAGGCGGCAGCCCTGCGCACAGCGACGCATATACGCGTCATCTCGCGAGGGCCGAGATTTCCTGTAAACGCGCGCACACAGGCGCGCGCGCTCACAGGAACAGAAGGTAAGCGAGTGGATCTCCAGCCTGCCAGCGGCGATCGCTCGCTGGCAGGCTGGAGATGTGATTTTTTTAACCCCTAACAGGTATATTAGACGCTGTTTTGATAACAGCATCTAATATACCTGCTACCTGGTCCTCTGGTGGTCCCTTTTGTTTGGATCGACCACCAGAGGACACAGGCAGCTCAGTAAAGTCGCACCAAACACCACACTACACCAAACCCCCCCCCGTCACTTTTTAACCCCTTATGAACCCCTGATCACCCATGATCACCCCATATAAACTCCCTGATCACCCCCCTGTCATTGATCACCCCCCTGTCATTGATCACCCCCCTGTCAGGCTCCGTTCAGACGTCCGTATGATTTTTACGGATCCACGGATACATAGATCGCATCCGCAAAACACATGCGGACGTCTGAATGGAGCCTTACAGGGGGGTGATCAATGACAGAGGGGTGATCACCCATATACACTCCCTGATCACCCCCTGTCATTGATCACCCCCCTGTAAGGCTCCATTCAGACGTCATTATGATTTTTACGGATACATGGATACATGGATCGGATCCGCAAAACACATGAGGACGTCTGAATGAAGCCTTACAGGGGGGTGATCAATGACAGAGGGGTGATCACCCATATACACTCCCTGATCACCCCCTGTCATTGATCACCCCCTGTAAGGCTCCATTCAGACGTCCGTATGATTTTTACAGATCCATGGATACATGGATCGGATCCGCAAAACACATGCGGACGTCTGAATGGAGCCTTACAGGGGGGTGATCAATGACAGAGGGGTGATCACCCATATAAACTCCCTGATCACCCCCTGTCATTGATGACCCCCCTGTCATTGATCACCCCCCTGTAAGGCTCCATTCAGACGTCCGCATGTGTTTTGCGGATCCGATCCATGTATCCATGGATCCGTAAAAATCATACGGACGTCTGAATGGAGCCTTACAAGGGGGTGATCAATGACAGGGGGGTGATCACCCACATACACTCCCTGATCACCCCCTGTCATTGATCACCCCCCTGTCATTGATCACCCCCCTGTCATTGATCACCCCCCCTGTAAGGCTCCATTCAGACATTTTTTTGGCCCAAGTTAGCGGAAATCTATATTTTTTTTGTTTGTTTTTTCTTACTAAGTCTCATATTCCACTAACTTGTGTCAAAAAAAAAAAATCTCACATGAACTCACCATACCCCTCACGGAATCCAAATGCGTAAATTTTTTAGACATTTATATTCCAGACTTCTTCTCACGCTTTAGGGCCCCTAAAAAGCCAGGGCAGTATAAATACCCCACATGTGACCCCATTTCGGAAAGAAGACACCCCCAAGGTATTCGCTGAGGGGCATATTGAGTCCTTGAAAGATTGAAATTTTTGCCCTAAGTTAGCGGAAAGTGAGACTTTGTGAGTAAAAAACAAAAAAAAAAATCAATTTCCGCTAACTTATGCAAAAAAAATAAAATTCTATTAACTCGCCAGGCCCCTCATTGAATACCTTGGGGTGTCTTCTTTCCAAAGTGGGGTCACATGTGGGGTATTTATACTGCCCTGGCTTTTTAGAAGCCCGAAAGTGTGAGAAGAAGTCTGGGATCCAAATGTCTAAAAATGCCCTCCTAAAAGGAATTTGGGCACCTTTGCGCATCTAGGCTGCAAAAAAGTGTCACACATCTGGTATCGCCGTACTCAGGAGAAGTTGGGCAATGTGTTTTGGGGTGTCATTTTACATATACCCATGCTGGGTGAGAAAAATATCTTGGTCAAATGCCAACTTTGTATAAAAAAATGGGAAAAGTTGTATTTTGCCAAGATATTTCTCTCACCCAGCATGGGTATATGTAAAATGACACCCCAAAACACATTCCCCAACTTCTCCTGAGTACGGCGATACCAGATGTGTGACACTTTTTTGCATCCAAGGTGGGCAAAGGGGCACATACTCCAAAGTGCACCTTTTGGATTTCGCAGGCCATTTTTTACACATTTTGATTGCAAACTACTTCTCACACATTTGGGCCCCTAAATTGCCAGGGCAGTATAACTACCCCACAAGTGACCCCATTTTGGAAAGAAGACACCCCAAGGTATTCCGTGAGGGGCATGGCGAGTTCCTAGAATTTTTTTTTTTTGTCGCAAGTTAGTGGAATATGAGACTTTGTAAGAAAAAATAAAATAAAAATAAAAATCATCATTTTCCACTAACTTGTGACAAAAAATAAAAAGTTCTATGAACTCACTATGCCCATCAGCGTATACCTTAGGGTGTCTACTTTCCGAAATGGGGTCATTTGTAGGGGTGTTTGTACTGTCTGGCCATTGTAGAACCTCAGGAAACATGACAGGTGCTCAGAAAGTCAGAGCTGCTTCAAAAAGCGGAAATTCACATTTTTGTACCATAGTTTGTAAACGCTATAACTTTTACCCAAACCATTTTTTTTTTTGCCCAAACATTTTTTTTTTAATCAAAGACATGTAGAACAATAAATTTAGCAAAAAATGTATACATGGATGTTGTTTTTTTTGCAAAATTTTACAGCTGAAAGTGAAAAATTTCATTTTTTTGCAAAAAAATCGTTAAATTTCGATTAATAACAAAAAAAGTAAAAATGTCAGCAGCAATGAAATACCACCAAATGAAAGCTCTATTAATGAGAAGAAAAGGAGGTAAAATTCATTTGGGTGGTAAGTTGCATGACCGAGCAATAAATGGTGAAAGTAGTGTAGTGCAGAAGTGTAAAAAGTGGCCTGGTCATTAAGGGGGTTTTAGCTAGCGGTATTGAAGTGGTTAAATCAGAGATAAAGTCATTCTGACTTTTTTAGCAAAGCTGTGAGAAAAATGTGGGCGCACAATATGCTAAGCACACTGGGGGTCCCTGCCCCCTGTCTACTGCTCCTCCGCTATGTGTTTAGAACCTGAAGATTAGTCTGATGATGCATCCTCAACGCTAGACCTAGCTAGTCGTAGATCTGCAGGAGGGGCCAAGAGACTTCTGTGGCACCGAGGAAATTCTCCAACACCTGTCGGATTACTGGAGGTTTCCCCTTTTAATAGAGCACCCGACGCTTTGTGCTCAAATAAAGGATGTAAGTTTGATTTTAATTTTTACAGCCAGTCAGGGAAAATCGATTTTCTACCATGAAGCATGTGTCAAATCGTATATTCCCTGAAATTCATATCAAAGTCTACTTAATGGACTTCAATTCGCTCAACACTTATTCAGAATGTGCTGTTGCTATTACACCAATCTCTACAATGAATAAATTGCTAGCTAGATAGATAAATAGCTATCACCCCATATCCCTACTCCTGTTTTCCTCAAAACTACTTGAGCAACATGTCCACTTTGAATTGTCTTCCCACCTCTCATCTCACTCCCTTTTTCACCGGAAACAGTCTGGCTTCCGACCCTACCACTCAACTGAAACTGCCTTGACCAAATTCACCAACGGTCTGCTAACTGCCAAGACAAATGACATTACTCCAGCCTCCTCCTCCTCCTGGACCAGTCTAAATTTGACACAGTTGGAACCTCACTTTGTTACACACTCTCATCCCTTGGCTTTACAAAATACAGTGAAAACAGAATTTAGCTTCCCCCCACCTCAGCCCCCAACAGACCTATCACAGTCAATTGCTACATGCTCTTCCTGGTCACACGAGTCAGCTGCCTTGGTGTAAGCTTTAATTCTACCTTGTATTAACCAATACTAAAGTGTTATTATTATGTGGGTCTAGGTCCAGTTAACAGCACTCCCATTGGTCAGGCAGGGTACTGCAAGTAAAGCTCACAAATCATGTACATATATGACATATATATTTATATATGTTACCTGTTGACCCTGGAGTTCCTCCCTTTATATCTAAAAGAAAAACAGATTTTATTGGCCACCGACTGGAGAGTCAAAACTGGTTTTCAAACATGCCTGTTTTGTTTTATAATACACTGCAATACTGAATATAATTATATTTTTCCATCTGATATTGGTCTCCTTTTCATTTAAAGTCAAGAGAACAAATAACTTCATCATCTCCGGAATCTTCAGTTAATCTTAATAATACAGATGATAGATAGATAGATAGATAGATAGATCATACTTTGCTAAGAGACTTAGATCAAACTTGTTAACTTTGTCTGGAAATGGTGGGTGTACAACATGCTCAGCACACTGGGGGTCCCTGGCCCCTTTTCTTCTCCTAAACTATGTGTTTGAACCTGAGTCTGTGTTTGATGATGCAGCCTCAGTGCCAGACCTATCTAGCAGTTGATCTGCAGAAGGTCCCAAGAGACTTCTGTCACCCCCAGGAAAATCTCCATCACCTGTGGGAGTACTGGAGGTCTCCCCTTTTTCTGGAGCTCCCCTGATGTTTAGGGAGGTTGGCAAAATGATATAAAAAGATAGGTAGACAGATACAAAAAAAGAAAAACTGAAAAACAAGCAACACAATCATCAGACAATAAAAGAGTGCAACTCCTCTATATGCCTCTGACCCAGTGTTTTTCTTTGTAAGCAGCAACAAATAGTAACACTTATCTCAAAAGTACTTGAACAACATGTTGTCCATTTTGAATTGTCCTCCCACCTCTTTTCTTGCTCCCTTTTTTAACAGCTACAGTTTGGCTTCCAACCCTACCACTCAACTGAAACTGCCGTAACCAAATTCACTAATGATCTGCTAACTGCCAAGAAAATTACATTACTCTGGCCTTCTCCAACTCTAGGACCTCTTCTTTATGTTACACACTCTCTCGTTCCTTGGCATCACTGACCTGTCTGTCTCCTGGGGCCAAGTGAAAACAGTATTTATCATAGAGAAAAAATAATTTCTTTCCCCCATCTAACTCAGTCAATGGCTCCATGCTCTGCTTGGTCCCACAAGTCAGTTGTCTTGTGGTAAGCCCTGATTCTGCTCTGCCCTTCAAAGCTCACATCCAAGCCTTTTCCACCTCCTGCAGCACGCCAATCTTTAACTCTGAAAAGATGTATTTATGGTGTTGCATTCATTAATGTTCACAGAATTGTTTTTTTTTTTCATTTTTTAAACTTACCAAGTCCATTCACCGGCTGATTTCCACCAAATTGATAAGAACAGCCACCTATTATTAAATAAAGAAAGGTATTAGTATTATGTGGACATATGTCCTGGTAACATCACTCCATGCAGTCAGGCAGAGTACTGCATGTAAATCTCACCAATCATTTACATACATGACCTATATATTTATATACTTTACCTGTTGACCCTGGAGTTCCTCCATTTATATCTGAAATATAAACAGGTTTTGTTGGCAACCGACTGGAGATTCAAAACAGATTTTGAAGCATGCAATTTTTTTTTAATATTACACTGGAAAACTGAATCGAACTACATCTTACCCTCATCCTCCACACGCCGCCTATATTGTTATCCATCCCCATATGTATTTATATGTGTTTGTATATTACATATGTTCTTTGTTATGCTTTGTCATGTATACTGAAATATGTATATATTCACCTCATAGTAAGCATTGTTATTTTCTTGTTATAGTTTTACTCTGATCCTTTTAATAAAAGCTGTAAAGGACCCCAGCGTCTAACTCAACGCAATATCAACTCATTCTCCTGTCAACGGGTGAAGGTGGCAGAACATATAGACTTTACCTGTCGAGCCCGGAATTCCTCCCTTTATATCTGAAAGAAAACACGTTTTATTGGTCACTGTCTGAAGATTTTAAATTGATTTTAAAACCTGCATTAGGTAGATAGATAGATAGATAGATAGATAGATCGATAGATAGAAGGATAGATAATATTTAAATTTAGAGATAGAGTTATTCCGAGTTTTTTAGCAAAGCTGTCAGGAAAATGTGGGTGCACAACATGCTAAGCACATTGGCGGTCCCTGCCCCCTGTCTACTGCTGCTCCACTATGTGTTTAGAACCTGAAGCTTAGTCTGATGATGCAGCCTCAACGATAGACCTAGCTAGTTGTAGATCTACAGGAGGGGCCAAGAGACTTCTGTGGCACCCAGGAAATTCTCCAACACCTGTAGGAGTACTGGAGGTCTCCCCTTTTACTGGAGCAGCCGACGCTTCGTGCTCAAATAAAGGATGTAAGTTTGATTTTAAGTTTTTACAGCCTATCAGGGAAAATCGACTTTCTACCATGAAGCAGGGACCAAATCGAATATTCCCTAAAATTCATATGAAAGTCCACTTAATGGACTTCAATTCACTCAACACTAATTCACAATGTGCTGGTGCTATTAACACCAATCTCTGTGATGGATAGATTGATAGCTAGATAGATCAAAAATGTCACCCCATATCTCTACTCCTGTTTTCCTCAAAACTACTTGGGCAACATGTCCACTTTGAATTCTCTTCCCACCTTTCATCTCACTCCTTTTTTCACTGGTTACAGTCTGGCTTCCTACCCTAACACTCATCTGAAACTGCCTTGACCAAATTCACCAATGGTCTGCTAACTGCCAAGAAAAAGTACATTACTCCAGCCTCTTCCTCCTGGACCTGTCTTCTGAGTTTGACACAGTTGAAACGTCACTTTGTTATACACTCTCATCCCTTGTCTTTACAAAATACAGTAAAAAAACAGAATTTAGCTTCCCCCCACCTCAGCACGCAACAGAACTATCACAGTCAATGACTACATGCTTTTTCTGGTCACACAAGTCAGCTGCCTTGGTGTAAGCTTTAATTCTACCTTGTATTAACCAATACTAAAGTGTTATTATTATGTGGGTGTAGGTCCAGTTAACAGCACTCCTATTGGTCAGGCAGGGTACTGCAAGTAAAGCTTACAAATCATTTACATATATGACATATATATTTATATATGTTAACTGTTGACCCTGGAGTTCCTCCCTTTATATCTAAAAGAAAAACAGATTTTATTGGCCACCGACTGGAGAGTCAAAACTGGTTTACAAACATGCCTGTTTTGTTTTATAATACACTGCAATACTGAATATAATTATATTTTTCCATCTGATATTGGTCTCCTTTTCATTTAAAGTCAAGAGAACAAATAGTACAGATAACTTCATCATCTCCGGAATCTTCAGTTAATCTCAATAGCAGAGATGATAGATGGATATAGATAGATAGATAGATAGATAGATAGATAGATCATACTTTGCTAAGAGATTTAGATAAAACTTGTTAACTTTGTCTGGAAATGGTGGGTGTACAACAAGCTCAGCACACTGGGGGTCCCTGGCCCATTTTGTGCTCCTCAACTATGTGTTTGAACCTGAGTCTGTATTTGATGATGCAGCCTCAGTGCCAGACCTATCTAGCAGTTGATCTGCAGAAGGTCCCAAGAGACTTCTGTCACACCCAGGAAATTCTCCAACACCTGTGGGAGTACTGGAGGTCTCCCCTTTTTCTGGAGCACCCTGGATGTTCAGGGAGGTTTGCAAAATGATATAGAAAGATAGGTAGACATATGCAAAAAAAGAAAAACTGAAAAGCGAGCAACACAGTCATCAGACAATAAAAGAGTGCAACTCCTCAATAGGTGTCACGGCCAATTTCGGTTTGACCGTGACGCTGTTGCGTGCAGACTGGTTGCCGGGGGCAACGTGTAGGTTTCTGTTTGCACGTACACTTTTCCTTTATTTGGTGCTTTCCCCGTTTTGGTTGTCACGGGGTTAATTTAGGTGTGTCTGCTAGGTGTGGTGGGTGTGACCTCAGGCCTCTTTATAAGATGGTGTGTTGGAGCCTGTGGTCATTCTTATTTTGTTGTCTGCCTGTGTAGGAGCTCTGCTCCCTGGCGGTATGTCTTTGTGTCTGTGTGAGTCACCCTTATTTATTATAATGTCACGGCGGGGAGTGGGGAAAACCCCCCACCGTGCAATTGCTGAGGCTGCTACGCCAGATAGCAGGGAACAGGGAGCAGGTCATCTCCTGACGTAGCCCTAAACGCTCTCCCTAGACTCCTAGCGCATGAGCCGCTTTATAAGGTAAGGGGGCTCATGCTCACCAACCTAGGACCCTGCTATCCCTGCTACGCCCTAGGCCTGATGACAGGGCAGAGACCACCCATTCATCCTACACAACGGATGAAAAGGTGTCTCCAGAGACCCAGTGGCAGATAGGAGACAAGAACATGGGTAAAGCAGTATGGCAGGTAAGTCACACAGCAAAATAACAATGTTATCTACTCTTACCTGCCGCAGCCAAGATGGACGGAGGCTCCAGGCTGGGAAACCCACGGTCTTGCCTTTGCTTAACCCCTCCGGAAAAGCACGCCCCTTCTGGAGCAAAGACACCACCAGAAAACCTCCATACACCAACCACACCAATACAACATACACCAGGTGGGGGAGGAAAACAGAGACACACCGGAGGGGACACACAGCCAGGGTAAGGAAACAATATAATAAATAAGGGTGACTCACACAGACACAAAGACATACCGCCAGGGAGCAGAGCTCCTACACAAGCAGACAACAAAATAAGAATGACCACAGGCTCCAACACACCATCTTATAAAGAGGCCTGAGGTCACACCCACCACACCTAGCAGACACACCTAAATTAACCCCGTGACAACCAAAACGGGGAAAGCACCAAATAAAGGAAAAGTGTACGTGCAAACAGAAACCTACACGTTGCCCCCGGCAACCAGTCTGCACGCAACAGCGTCACGGTCAAACCTAAATTGGCCGTGACAATAGGCCTCTGACCCAGTGTTTTTCTGTGTAAGAAGCAACAAATAGTAACACTTATCTCAAAAGTACTTGAACAACATGTTGTCCTTATTGAATTGTCCTCCCACCTCTTTTCTTGCTCCCTTTTTTAACAGCTACAGTTTGGCTTCCAACCCTACCACTTAACTGAAACTGCCCTAACAAAATTTACCAACGATCAAACTGCCAAGAAAATTACATTACTCTGGCCTTCTCCAACTCCAGGACCTCTTCTTTATGTTACCCACTCTCTCGTTCCTTGGCATTACTGACCTGTCTGTCTCCTGGGGCCAAGTGAAAACAGTATTTATAATGGAGAAAAAATAATTTCTTTCCCCCATCTAACTCAGTCAATGGCTCCGTGCTCTGCTTGGTCCCACAAGTCAGTTGTCTTGTAGTAAGCTCTGATCCTGCTCTGCCCTTCAAAGCTCACATCCAAGCCATTTCCAGCTGCTTGCAGCCCACTAATCTTTAACTCTGAAAATATGTATTTATGGTGTTGCATTCATTAATGTTCACAGAATTGTTTTTTTTTTCTTTTTTTAACCTTACCAAGTCCATTCACCGGCTGATTTCCACCAAATTGATAGGACCAGCCACCTATTATTAAATAAAGAAAAGCATTAGTATTATGTGGACATATGTCCTGGTAACATCACTCCATGCAGTCAGGCAGAGTACTGCATGTAAATCACACCAATCATTTACATACATGACCTATATATTTATATACTTTACCTGTTGACCCTGCAGTTCCTCTATTTATATCTGAAATATAAACAGGTTTTGTTGGCCACCGACTGGAGATTCAAAAGGGATTTTGAAGCATGCAAATATATATATTTTTTTAAATCGATTTTCTACCATGAAGCAGGGGTCAAATCGAATATTCCCTGAAATTCATAATAAAGTCCACTTAATGGACTTCAATTAGCTCAACACTAATTCAGAATATGCTGGTGCTATTAACACCAATCTCTGTGATGGATAGATTGCTAGCTAGATAGATAAATAGCTGTCACTCCATATCCCTACTCCTGTTTTCCTCAAAACTACTTGAGCAACATGTCCACTTTGAATTGTCTTCCCATCTCTCATCTCACTCGCTTTTTCACCGGTTACAATCTGGCTTCCGACCCTACCACTCAATTGAAACTGCCTTGACCAAAATCACCAACGGTCTGCTAACTGCCAAGACAAATGACATTACTCCAGCATCCTCCTCCTCCTCCTGGACCTGTCTTCTGAGTTTGAAACAGTTGAAACCTCACTTTGTTACACACTCTCATCCCTTGGCTTTACAAAATACAGTGAAAACAGAATTTAGCTTCCCCCCACCTCAGCCCCCAACAGACCTATCACAGTCAATTGCTACATGCTCTTCCTGGTCACACGAGTCAGCTGTCTTGGTTTAAGCTTTAATTCTACCTTGTATTATCCAATACTAAAGTGTTATTATTATGTGGGTGTAGGTCCAGTTAACAGCACTCCCATTGGTCAGGCAGGGTATTGCAAGTAAAGCTCACAAATCATGTACATATATGACATATATATTTATATATGTTACCTGTTGACCCTGGAGTTCCTCCCTTTATATCTAAAAGAAAAACAGATTTTATTGGCCACCAACTGGAGAGTCAAAACTGGTTTTCAAACATGCCTGTTTTGTTTAATAATACACTGCAATACTGAATATAATTATATTTTTCCATCTGATATTGGTCTCCTTTTCATTTAAAGTCAAGAGAACAAATAGTACAGTTAACTTCATCATCTCCGGAATCTTCAGTTAATCTTAATAATAGAGATGATAGATGGATAGATAGATAGATAGATAGATCATACTTTGCTAAGAGATTTAGATAAAACTTGTTAACTTTGTCTGGAAATGGTGGGTAAACAACATGCTCAGCACAATGGGGGTCCCTTGCCCCTTTTCGGCTCCTCCACTATGTGTTTGAACCTGGGTCTGTGTTTGATGATGCAGCCTCAGTGCCAGACCTAGCTAACAGTTGATCTGCAGAAGGTCCCAAGAGACTTCTGTCACACCAAGAAATTCTCCAACACCCTTTTTCTGGAGCTCCCTAGATGTTCAGGGAGGTTGGCAAAATGATATAAAAAGATAGGTAGACAGATACAAAAAAAGAAAAACTGAAAAACAAGCAACACAATCATCAGACAATAAAAGAGTGCAACTCCTCTATATGCCTCTGACCCAGTGTTTTTCTTTGTAAGCAGCAACAAATAGTAACACTTATCTCAAAAGTACTTGAACAACATGTTGTCCATTTTGAATTGTCCTCCCACCTCATTTCTTGCTCCCTTTTTTTAACAGCTACAGTTTGGCTTTCAACCCTACCACTCAACTGAAACTGCCCTAACCAAATTTTCCAACGATCTGCTAACTGCAAAGCAAATTACATTACTCTGGCTTTCTCCAAATCCCGGACCTCTTCTTCATGTTACACACTCTCTCGTTTCTTGTCATTACTGACCTGTCTGTCTCCTGGGACCAAGTGAAAACAGTATTTATCATGGAGAAAAAATGATTTCTTTCCCCCTATCTAACTCAGTCAATGGCTCCATGCTCTGCTTGGTCCCACAAGTCAGTTGTCTTGTAGTAAGTTCTGATTCTACTCTGCCCTTCAAACCACACATCCAAGCCTTTTCCACCGCTTGGAGCCCGCCAATCTTTAACTCTGAAAAGATGTATTTATGGTGTTGCATTCATTAATGTTCACAGCATTGTTTTTTTTTTTTAAACTTACCAAGTCCATTCACCGGCTGATTTCCACCAAATGACCAACTACCTATTATTAAATAAAGAAAGGTATTAGTATTATGTGGACATATGTCCTGTTAACAGAACTTTATGCAGTCAGGCAGAGTACTGCATGTAAATCTCACCAATCATTTACATACATGACCTATATATTTATATACTTTACCTGTTGACCCTGGAGTTCCTTCTTTTATATCTGAAATATAAACAGGTTTTGTTGGCCACCGACTGGAGATTCAAAACGGATTTTAAAGCATGCAATTTTTTTTTATATTACACTGGAAAACTGAATAGAACTACATCTTACCCTCATCCTCCACACGCCGCCTATATGTTTTCCATCCCTATATGTATTTCTATGTGTTTGTATATTACATATGTTCTTTGTTATGCTTTGTCATGTATACTATAATATGTATATATTCACCTCATAGTAAGCATTGTTATTTTATTGTTATAGTTTTACTCGGATCCTTTCAATAAAAGCTGTAAAGGACCCCAGCGTCTAACTCAGTGCAATGTCAACTCATTCTCCTGTCAACGGGTGAAGGTGGCAGAACATATAGACCCTACCTGTCGGGCCCGGAATTCCTCCCTTTATATCTGAAAGAAAACACGTTTTATTGGTCACTGTCTGAAGATTTTAAATTGATTTTGAAACCTGCATTAGGTAGATAGATAGATAGATAGATAGATAGAAAGATCGATAGATAGATGCATAGATAATATTTAAATCAGAGATAGAGTCATTCCGACTTTTTTAGCAAAGCTGTCAGAAAAATCTGGCCACACAATATGCTAAGCACACTGGGGATCCCTGCCGCCTGTCTACTGCTCCTCCGCTATGTGTTTAGTACCTGAAGATTAGTCTGATGATGCATCCTCAACGCTAGACCTAGCAAGTAGGGATGAGCGAACCCGATCTGTATGGTTCGGGTTCGTACCGAATTTTGGGGTGTTCGTGACACGGACCCGAACCCGAACATTTTCGTAAAAGTCCGGGTTCGGGTTCGGTGTTCGGCGCTTTCTTGGTGCTTTTTGAGAGGCTGCAAAGCAGCCAATCAACAAGCGTCATACTACTTGCCCAAGAGGCCATCACAGCCATGCCTACTATTGGCATGGCTGTGATTGGCCAGTGCAGCATGTGACCCAGCCTCTATTTAAGCTGGACTCACGTAGCGCCGCACGTCACTCTGCTCTGATCAGTGTAGGGATATGATGCAGCTGCTGCTGTTAGGGCCAGATTAGGCAGTGATTTACTCTTCAAAAACACATAATGAAGTGATCGATCTACAGCTGTGAATCATTTAACCTCTGCTATTTAATTGCTCACTGTTTTTAGGTTTCCCAGAGCGTTTTTCTGTCACTTTTTTCTGGGGTAATCGGCGGCCATTTTCTGTCTTGTGGTGCGCCAGCACAAGCTGCCACCAAGTACATTTAACCATCAATAGTGTGTTTTTTTTTGTGCTATATCCTTCATCAGGGGCTTGGCTGTGCTTGCTATTTTATTGAGGGGTGAAATACAATTGCCAAAATAGCAGTACCCAAAATCTGGTGTTTCAGCTGTGGCTAGCCAATTGTAATACTGTCTGCTGTCTGGCAAAGGATATATTTTTTTTCTGGGTTGAAATACAATTCCCAAATGAGCAATTCCCTAAATCAATGGTTTCTGCTGTAGCAGGCCAAGTTTAAATCTATCCATAAAAAGGTTATATTACATTGAAGGTGCTGATAGGGTCATCCTCAATAACTTCACACGCTACGGTGCATCTCCAAGTCTAATTCTGTCCGTAAACGTATACCTGTCATCCAGGGCCTAAATACTAGGCCTACAATTTATACTCAGCTAAATCTGTGGTTACTGCTGTGCCTGTATTAGTGTAATACGGTACCTAAATAGATAGCCAGATAGTGTTAGGTGCCTGTAAAAAAAAGCCTGAATTTGAATTCAATACATTCAGCCAAATAATTTTTTTCTTATTGTGGTGAACGGTAACAATGAGGAAAACATCTAGTAAGGGACGCGGACGCGGACATGGTCGTGGTGGTGTTAGTGGACCCTCTGGTGCTGGGAGAGGACGTGGCCGTTCTGCCACAGCCACACGTCCTAGTGTGCCAACTACCTTAGGTCCCAGTAGATGCCTGAATTTAGAGCGATATTTGGTGGGGCCCAATGCCGTTCTAAGGATGGTAAGGCCTGAGCAGGTACAGGCATTAGTCAATTGGGTGGCCGACAGTGGATCCAGCACGATCAAATTATCTCCCACCCAGTCTTCTGCAGAAAGCGCACAGATGGCGCCTGAAAACAAAGCCCATCAGTCTGTCACATTACCCCCATGCATATCAGGGAAACTGTCTGAGCCTCAACTTATGCAGCAGGCTCTTATGCTGTTTGAAGACTCTGCTGGCAGGGTTTCCCAAGGGCATCCACCTAGCCCTTCCCCAGCGGTGGAAGACATAGAATGCACTGACGCACAACCACTTATGTTTCTTGATGATGACCCGAGTGGTTTGCACACTGTGCCATCAGAGCCTGAAACAAGGCATTAACGTTCTGAACCTTAGCACAACCTGCATGACCAGGCACCTGCATGCAAAGCATGAACTGCAGTGGAGTAAACACCTTAAAAACAAGGAACTCACTCAGGCTCCCCCTGCTACCTCTTCTACTGCTGCCTGGGCCTCTTTCTCCGCCTCTGGAGGAACGTTGGCACCTGCCGCCCAGCAAACAGAGGATGTACCACCAACACCACCACCTTCGTCGCCAAGCATCTCCACCATGTCACACGGCAGCGTTCAGCTCTCCATCTCACAAACATTTGAGAGAAAGCGTAAATTCCCACCTAGCCACCCTCGATCCCTGGCCCTGAATGCCAGCATTTTTAAACTACTGGCCTATGAAATGCTGTCATTCAGGCTGGTGGACACAGATAGCTTCAAACAGCTCATGTCGCTTGCTGTCCCACAGTATGTTGTTCCCAGCCGCCACTACTTCTCCAAGAGAGCCGTGCCTTCCCTGCACAACCAAGTATCCGATAAAATCAAGTGTGCACTGCGCAACGCCATGTGTGGCAAGGTCCACCTAACCACAGATACGTGGACCAGTAAGCACGGCCAGGGACGCTATATCTCCCTAACTGCACACTGGGTAAATGTAGTGGCGGCTGGGCCCCAGGCGGAGAGCTGTTTGGCGCACGTCCTTCCACCGCCAAGGATCGCAGGGCAACATTCTTTGCCTCCTGTAGCCTCCTCCTCCTCCTTCTCGGCTTCCTCCTCCTCTTCTTCCACCTGCTCATCCAGTCAGCCACACACATTCACCACCAACTTCAGCAGAGCCTGTGGTAAACGTCAGCAGGCCATTCTGAAACTCATATGTTTGGGGGACAGGCCCCACACTGCGCAGGAGTTGTGGCGGGGTATTGAACAACAGACCGATGAGTGGCTGCTGCCGGTGAGCCTCAAGCCCGGCCTGGTGGTGTGCGATAATGGGCGAAATCTCGTTGCAGCTCTGGGACTAGCCGGTTTGACGCACATCCCTTGCCTGGCGCATGTGCTGAAATTGGTAGTGCAGAAGTTCATTCATAACTACCCCGACATGTCAGAGCTGCTGCATAAAGTGCAGGCCGTGTGTGCGCGCTTCCGGCGTTCACATCCTGCCGCTGCTCGCCTGTCTGCTCTACAGCGTAACTTCGGCCTTCCCGAACACCGCCTCATATGCGACGTGCCCACCAGGTGGAACTCCACCTTGCACATGCTGGACAGACTGTGCGAGCAGCAGCAGGCCATAGTGGAGTTTCAGCTGCAGCACACACGGGTCAGTCGCACTGCGGAACAGCATCACTACACCACCAATGACTGGGCCTCCATGCGAGACCTGTGTGCCCTGTTGCGCTGTTTCGAGTACTCCACCAACATGGCCAGTGGCGATGACGCCGTTATCAGCGTTAAAATACCACTTCTATGTCTCTTTGAGAAAACACTTAGGGCGATGATGCAAGAGGAGGTGGCCCAGGAGGAGGAGGAAGAGGGGTCATTTTTAGCACTTTCAGGCCAGTCTCTTAGAAGTGACTCAGAGGGAGATTTTTTGCAACAGCAGAGGCTAGGTACAAATGTGGCCAGACAGGGCCCACTACTGGAGGACAAGGAGGATGAGGATGAGGAGGAGGTGGAGGAGGATGAGGATGAAGCATGTTCACAGCGGGGTGGCACCCAACGCAGCTTGGGCCCATCACTGGTGCGTGGCTGGGGGGAAACGGAGGACGATGACGATACACCTCCCACAGAGGATACCTCTGGGCAGCCTGGCACACATGAGCGACTACATGCTGCAGTGCCTGCGCAACGACAGCAGAGTTGCCCACATTTTAATGTGTGTGGACTACTGGGTTGCCACCCTGCTGGATCCCTGGTTGCAAAGACAATGTGCCCACCTTACTTCCTACACTGGAGCATGATAGGAAGATGCGCGAGTACAAGCGCACGTTGGTAGACGCGCTACTGAGAGCATTCCCAAATGTCTCAGGTAAACAAGTGGAAGCCCAAGGCGAAGGCAGAGGAGGAGCAAGAGGTCACCAGCTGTGTCACGGCCAGCTCCTCTGAGGGCAGGGTTAGCATGGCAGAGATGTGGAAAAGTTTTGTCACCATGCCACAGCTAACTGCAGCACCACCTGATACGGAACGTGTTAGCAGGAGGCAGCATTTCACTAACATGGTGGAACAGTACGTGTGAACACCCCTCCACGTACTGACTGATGGTTCGGCCCCATTCAACTTCTGGGTCTCCAAATTGTCCACGTGGCCAGAGCTAGCCTTTTATGCCTTGGAGGTGCTGGCCTGCCGACGGCCAGTGTTTTGACTGAACGTGTATTCAGCACGGTAGGGGGCGTCATTACAGACAAATACAGCCGCCTATCCACAGCCAATGTGGACAAGCTGACGTTCATAAAAATGAACCAGGCATGGATCCCACAGGACCTGTCCATCCCTTGTGCAGATTAGACATTTATAACTACCTCCCCTTAAAAATATATTCTTGTACTCCAGGGCACTTCATTCAATCCTCTTTTTTGGATTTTACCATTATATTACAGGGCAACCCAAAGTTGAATGAACCTCTCCTCTGTCTGGGTGCCGGGGCCTAAATATCTGACAATGGCCTGTTACAGTGGTGGGTGATGTGAAGCCTGATTCTCTGCTATGACATGAAGCCTGATTCTCTGTTATGGGACCTCTCTCCTCTGTCTGGGTGCCGGGGCCTAAATATCTGACAGTGGCCTGTTCCAGTGGTGGGTGACATGAAGCCTGATTCTCTGCAATGGGACCTTTCTCCTCTGTCTGGGTGCCGGGGCCTAAATATCTGACAACGGACTGTTCCAGTGGTGGGTGACGTAAAGCCTGATTCTCTGCTATGACATAAAGCCTGATTCTCTGCTATGACATGAAGCCTGATTCTCTGCTATGACATGAAGCCTGATTCTCTGCTATGACATGAAGCCTGATTCTATGCTATGGGACCTCTCGCCTCTGTCTGGGTGCCGGGGCCTAAATATCTGACAGTGGCCTGTTCCAGTGGTGGGTGACGTGAAGCCTGATTCTCTGCTATGACATGAAGCCTGATTCTCTGCTATGGGACCTCTCTCCTCTGTCTGGGTGCCGGGGCCTAAATATCTGACAATGGTCTATTCCAGTGGTGGGTGACATGAAGCCTGATTCTCTGCAATGGGACCTCTCTCCTCTGTCTGGGACCTGGGGCATAAATATCTGACAATGGCCTGTTCCAGTGGTGGGTGACGTGAAGCCTGATTCTCTGCTATGACATGAAGCCTGATTCTCTGCTATGACATGAAGCCTGATTCTCTGCTATGGGACCTCTCTCCTCTGTCTGGGTGCCAGGGCCTAAATATCTGACAGTGGCCTGTTCCAGTGGTGGGTGACATGAAGCCTGATTCTCTGCTATGGGACCTCTCTCCAATTGATATTGGTAAATTTTTATTTATTTTATTTTTATTTTTATAATTATTTATTTCCCAAGAGACTTCTGTCACACCCAGGAAATTCTCCAACACCTGTGGGAGTACTGGAGGTCTCCCCTTTTTCTGGAGCTCCCTGGATGTTCAGGGAGGTTGGCAAAATTATATAGAAAGATAGGTAGACATATACAAAAAAAGAAAAACTGAAAAGCGAGCAACCCAATCATTAGACAATAAAAGAGTGCAACTCCTCAATAGGCCTCTGACCCAGTGTTTTTCTGTGTAAGAAGCAACAAATAGTAAGACTTGTCTCAAAAGTACTTGAACAACATGTTGTCCTTATTGAATTGTCCTCCCACCTCTTTTCTTGCTCCCTTTTTTAACAGCTACAGTTTGGCTTCCAACCCTACCACTTAACTGAAACTTCCCTAACCAAATTTACCAATGATCTAACTGCCAAGAAAATTACATTACTCTGGCCTTCTCCATCTCCAGGACCTCTTCTTTATGTTACCCACTCTCTCGTTCCTTGGCATCACTGACCTGTCTGTCTCCTGGGGCCAAGTGAAAACAATATTTATAATGGAGAAAAAATAATTTCTTTCCCCCATCTAACTCAGTCAATGGCTCCATGCTCTGCTTGGTCCCACAAGTCAGTTGTCTTGTAGTAAGCTCTGATCCTGCTCTGCCCTTCAAAGCTCACATCCAAGCCTTTTCCACCTGCTTGGAGCCCACTAATCTTTAACTCTGAAAAGATGTATTTATGGTATTGCATTCATTAATGTTCACAGCATTGTTTTTTTTTCTTTTTTTAAACTTACCAAGTCCATTCACCGGCTGATTTCCACCAAATTGATAGGACCAGCCACCTATTATTAAATAAAGAAAGGTATTAGTATTATGTGGACATATGTCCTGGTAACATCACTCCATGCAGTCAGGCAGAGTACTGCATGTAAATCACACCAATCATTTACATACATGACCTATATATTTATATACTTTACCTGTTGACCCTGGAGTTCCTCCATTTATATCTGAAATATAAACAGGTTTTGTTGGCCACCGACTGGAGATTCAAAACGGATTTTGAAGCATGCAAATATATATATATTTTTTTTATCGATTTTCTACCATGAAGCAGGGGTCAAATCGAATATTCCCTGAAGTTCATATCAAAGTCCACTTAATGGACTTTAATTCGCTCAACACTAATTCAGAATGTGCTGGTGCTATTAACACCAATCTCTGTGATGGATAGATTGATAGCTAGATAGATAAAAAGCTGTCACCCCATATCCCTACTCCTGTTTTCCTCAAAACTACTTGAGCAACATGTCCACTTTGAATTGTCTTCCCACCTCTCATCTCACTCCCTTTTTCACCGGTTACAGTCTGGCTTCCGACCCTACCACTCAACTGAAACTGCCTTGACCAAATTCACCAACGGTCTGCTAACTGTCAAGTCAAATGACATTACTCCAGCCTCCTCCTCCTCCTCCTCCTCCTCCGGGACCTGTCTTCTGAGTTTGACACAGTTGAAACCTTACTTTGTTACACACTCTCATCCCTTGGCTTTACAAAATACAGTGAAAACAGAATTTAGCTTCCCCCCACCTCAGCCCCCAACAGACCTATCACAGTCAATGGCTACATGCTCTTCCTGGTCACACAAGTCAGCTGCCTTGGTGTAAGCTTTATTTCTACCTTGTATTAACCAATACTAAAGTGTTAATATTATGTGAGTGTAGGTCCAGTTAACAGCACTCCCATTGTTCAGGCAGGGTACTGCAAGTAAAGCTCACAAATCATGTACATATATGACATACAGTACAGACCAAAAGTTTGGACACACCTTCTCATTCAAAGAGTTTTCTTTATTTTCATGACTATGAAAATTGTAGATTCACACTGAAGGCATCAAAACTATGAATTAACACATGTGGAATTATATACATAACAAAAAAGTGTGAAACATCTGAAAATATGTCATATTCTAGGTTCTTCAAAGTAGCCACCTTTTGCTTTGATTACTGCTTTGCACACTCTTGGCATTCTCTTGATGAGCTTCAAGAAGTAGTCACCTGAAATGGTTTTCACTTCACAGGTGTGCCCTGTCAGGTTTAATAAGTGGGATTTCTTGCCTTATAAATGGGGTTGGGACCATCAGTTGCGTTGTGGAGAAGTCAGGTGGATACACAGCTGATAGTCCTACTGAATAGACTGTTAGAATTTGTATTATGGCAAGAAAAAAGCAGCTAAGTAAAGAAAAACGAGTGGCCATCTGTCTTGACCATGGTCATGGTCGTGACTCCTGTTACCGCATGCGGTTGCCGGCGGTCTAGGTCGGGTTGTCAATCACAGTTGAGGGCTGTAGTATGTTGCCTCACCTGTGGTTGCCGCTGGCAACGTTGTTTATGTAGCAGCATAGCAGCCTGAGCTGTTGCGAGGCAGCTTGCTATGTTGTGCATGCGGTTGCACTTGGCAACGTGTGTTTATATGTGTGCACTTTCCTTGTTTGGTGTGCACGGGGTTTATTGTGTGTGTATTCCCCTTTAGTTGCTGTCTTCCCTTCCCTGGTGTTGGAAGGGTTAACTTCCTTCCTAGTGTGTGTGCACTGGGTGTGTCTGAGTGTGGGTGTGGCTACTTGGGCCTATATAGCTTCTGCTGTGTTTCAGAAGTCTGAGGGGTACTTCAGCTATGTAAGCTGGAGTCATCCTCCTTCTTATTTTCCATCTGCCAGTGAGGGCCACCCTTGTGGTCATAAATGTTGTTATGTGATGTTAAGTTTATGTTTATGTGAAGTCTGTTTATGTTTTATATCCCCTTGCAGCTCGGCCAGTTTAGACTCCTGTTTCTCCGCGTCCAGGAGGAACAGGTTGTCTACCCAGCTCCTAGCTCAGGGATCGGCAGAGGGTGAGTAGGGATCTGAGGTTCCTGAGCATGAGCCCTCCTACCTTCAAGGTTGGCTCATACAGCTAGGAGTTAGGGTCCGATTAGGTATGCGTTAGGAGGTGACCTGCTCCCTTATTCTGTTCTCCTGGCCGAGCAGCGACTAACATCGCTTGGCGTCGCAAGGCTGAGGGTTTCCCCCATCCTCAGCCGTGACACCATCATTACTTTAAGAAATAAGGGTCAGTCAGTCCGAAAAATTGGGAAAACTTTGAAAGTGTCCCCAAGTGCAGTCACAAAAACCATCAAGCGCTACAAAGAGACTGGCTCACATGCGGACCGCCCCAGGAAAGGAAGACCAAGAGTCACCTCTGCTGCGGAGGATAAGTTCATCCGAGTCACCAGCCTCAGAAATCGCAGGTTAACAGCAGCTCAGATTAGAGACCAGGTCAATGCCACACAGAGTTCTAGCAGCAGACACATCTCTAGAACAACTGTTAAGAGGAGACTGTGTGAATCAGGCCTTCATGGTAGAATATCTGCTAGGAAACCACTGCTAAGGACAGGCAACAAGCAGAAGAGACTTGTTTGGGCTAAAGAACACAAGGAATGGACATTAGACCAGTGGAAATCTGTGCTTTGGTCTGATGAGTCCAAATTTGAGATCTTTGGTCCAACCACTGTGTCTTTGTGCGATGCAGAAAAGGTGAACGGATGGACTCTACATGCCTGGTTCCCACCGTGAAGCATGGAGGAGGAGGTGTGATGGTGTGGGGGTGCTTTGCTGTTGACACTGTTGGGGATTTATTCAAAATTGGAGGCATACTGAACCAGCGTGGCTACTACAGCATCTTGCAGCGGCATGCTATTCCATCCGGTTTGCGTTTAGTTGGACCATCAGTTATTTTCATAGTCATGAAAATAAAGAAAACTCTTGGAATGAGAACGTGTGTCCAAACTTTTGGTCTGTACTCTATATATTTATATATGTTACCTGTTGACCCTGGAGTTCCTCCCTTTATATCTAAAATAAAAACAGATTTTATTGGCCACCGACTGGAGAGTCAAAACTGGTTTTCAAACATGCCTGTTTTGTTTAATAATACACTGCAATACTGAATATAATTATATTTTCCCATCTGATATTGGTCTCTTTTCATTTAAAGTCAAGAGAACAAATCGTACAGATAACTTCTTCATCTCTGGAATCTTCAGTTAATCTCAATAATAGAGATGATAGATGGATAGATAGATAGATAGATAGATAGACCATACTTTGCTAAGAGATTTAGATCAAACTTGTTAACTTTGTCTGGAAACGGTGGGTGTACAACATGCTCAGCACACTGGGGGTCCCTGGCCCCTTTTGTGCTCCTCAACTATGTGTTTGAACATTGGTCTGTGTTTGATGATGCAGCCTCAGTGCCAGATCTATCTAGCAGTTGATCTGCAGAAGGTCCCAAGAGACGTCTGTCACACCTGTGGGAGTACGGAAGGTCTCTCCTTTTTCTGGAGCTCCCTGGATGTTTAGGGAGGTTAGCAGAAATAATATAGAAGGATAGGTAGGCAGATACAAAAAAAGAAAAACTGAAAAACAAGCAACACAATCATCAGACAATAACAGAGTGCAACTCCTCTATAGGCCTCTGACCCAGTGTTTTTCTTTGTAAGCATTAACAAATAGTAACACTTATCTCAAAATTACTTGAACAACATGTTGTCCATTTTAAATTGTCCTCCCACCTCTTTTCTTGCTCCCTTTTTTAATAGCTACAGTTTGGCCTCCAACCCTACCACTCAACTGAAACTGCCCTAACCAAATTCACCAACGATCTGCTAACTGCCAAGAAAATTACATTACTCTGGCCTTCTCCAACTCCAGGACCTCTTCTTTATGTTACCCACTCTCTCGTTCCTTGGCATCACTGGCCTGTCTGTCTCCTGGGGCAAAGTGAAAACAGTATTTATCATGGAGAAAAAAAAAATTCTTTCCCCCATCTAAATCAGTCAATGGCTCCATGCTCTGCTTGGTCCCACAAGTCAGTTGTCTTGTAATAAGCACTGATTCTGCTCTGCCCTTCAAACCACACATCCAAGCCTTTTCCACCGCCTGCAGCCCGCCAATCTTTAACTCTGAAAATATGTATTTATGGTGTTGCATTCATTAATGTTCACAGCATTGTTTTTTTTTCTTTTTTTAAACTTACCAAGTCCATTCACCGGCTGATTTCCACCAAATGACCAGCTACCTATTATTAAATAAAGAAAGGTATTAGTATTATGTGAACATCTGTCCTGTTAATAGAACTCCATGCAATCAGGAAATGTACTGCAAGTAAATTTCACCCATCATTTACATACATGACCTATATATTTATATACTTTACCTGTTGACCCTGGAGTTCCTCCTTTTATATCTGAAATATAAACAGGTTTTGTTGGCCACATACTGGAGATTCAAAACGGATTTTGTAGCATGCAATTTTTTTTTATATTACACTGTAAAAATGAATAGAACTACATCTTACCCTCATCCTCCACACGCCGCCTATATGTTCTCCATCCCCATATGTTTTTCTGTGTGTTTGCATATTACATATGTTCTTTTTTATGCTTTGTCGAGTATACTATAAAATGTATATATTCACCTCATAGTAAGCATTGTTATTTTCTTGTTATAGTTTTACTCGGATCCTTTCAATAAAAGCTGTAAAGGACCCCAGCGTCTACCTCAGTGCAATGTCAACTCATTCTCCTGTCAACGGGTGAAGGTGGC
The DNA here is from genome assembly GCF_014858855.1 of Bufo gargarizans. Taxonomy (NCBI): domain Eukaryota; kingdom Metazoa; phylum Chordata; class Amphibia; order Anura; family Bufonidae; genus Bufo; species Bufo gargarizans. Next base: position 712,598,380 of record NC_058081.1, read on the forward strand.
AGAACATATAGACCCTACCTGTCGGGCCCGGAATTCCTCCCTTTATATCTGAAAGAAAAAATGTTTTATTGGTCACTGTCTGAAGATTTTAAATTGATTTTGAAACCTGCATTAGGTAGATAGATAGATAGATAGATAGATAGATAGATAGATAGATAGATGCATAGATAATATTTAAATCAGAAATAAAGTCATTCTGACTTTTTTAGCAAAGCTGTCATAAAAATTTGGGCGCACAACACTCTAAGCACACTGGGGGTCCCTGCCCCCTGTCTACTGCTCCTCCGCTATGTGTTTAGAACCTGAAGATTATTTTGATGAAGCATCCTCAACGCTAGACCTAGCTAGTTGTAATTCTGCAGGAGGGGCCAAGAGACTTCTGTGGCACCGAGGAAATTCTCCAACACCTGTCGGAGTACTGGAGGTCTTCCCTTTTAATAGAGCACCCGACGCTACGTGCTCAAATAAAGGATGTAAGTTTGATTTTAATTTTTACAGCCAGTCAGGGAAAATCAATTTTCTACCATGAAGCATGTGTCAAATCGAATATTCCCTGAAATTCATATCAAAGTCTACTTAATGGACTTCAATTCGCTCAACACTAATTCAGAATGTGCTGGTGCTATTACACCAATCTCTACAATGAATAAATTGCTAGCTAGATAGATAAATAGCTGTCACCCCATATCCCTACTCCTGTTTTCCTCAAAACTACTTGAGCAACATGTCCACTTTGAATTGTCTTTCCACCTCTCATCTTACTCCCTTTTTCACCGGTTACAGTCTGGCTTCCGACCCTACCACTCAATTGAAACTGCCTTGACCAAATTCACCAACGGTCTACTAACTGCCAAGACAAATTACATTACTCCAGCCTCCTCCTCCTCCTCCTCCTGGACCTGTCTTCTGAGTTTGACACAGTTGAAACCTCACTTTGTTACACACTCTCATCCCTTAGCTTTACAAAATACAGTGAAAACAGAATTTAGCTTCCCCCCACCTCAGCCCCCAACAGACCTATCACAGTCAATTGCTATATGCTCTTCCTGGTCACACAAGTCAGCTGCCTTGGTGTAAGCTTTAATTCTACCTTGTATTAACCAATACTAAAGTGATATTATTATGTGGGTGTAGGTCCAGTTAACAGCACTCCCATTGGTCAGGCAGGGTATTGCAAGTAAAGCTCACAAATCATGTACATATATGACATATATATTTATATATGTTACCTGTTGACCCTGGAGTTGCTCCCTTTATATCTAAAAGAAAAACAGATTTTATTCGCCACCGACTGGAGAGTCAAAACTGGTTTTCAAACATGCCTGTTTTGTTTTATAATGCACTGCAATACTGAATAAAATTATATTTTTCCATCTGATATTGGTCTCCTTTTCATTTAAAGTCAAGAGAACAAATAGAACAGATAACTTCATCATCTCCGGAATCTTCAGTTAATCTTAATAATAGATATCTTAGATGGATAAGATAGATAGATAGATCATACTTTGCTAAGAGATTTAGATCAAACTTGTTAACTTTGTCTGGAAATGGTGGGTAAACAACATGCTCAGCACAATGGGGGTCCCTGGCCCCTTTTCTGCTCCTCCACTATGTGTTTGAACCTGGGTGTGTGTTTGATGATGCAGCCTCAGTGCCAGACCTAGCTAAAAGTTGATCTGCAGAAGGTCCCAAGAGACTTCTGTCACACCCAAGAAATTCTCCAACACCTGTAAAAGTACTGAAGGTCTCCCCTTTTTCTGGAGCTCCCTGGATGTTCAGGGAGGTTGGCAAAATGTTATCGAAAGATAGGTAGACAGATAGAAAAAAAAATTGAAAAACGAGCAACACAATCATCAGACAATAACAGAGTGCAACTCCTTATTAGGCCTCTGACCCAGTGTTTTTATTTGTAAGCAGCAACAAATAGTAACACTTATCTCAAAAGTACTTGAACAACATGTTGTCCATTTTGAATTGTCCTCCCACCTCATTTCTTGCTCCCTTTTTTTAACAGCTACAGTTTGGCTTTCAACCCTACCACTCAACTGAAACTGCCCTAACCAAATTTACCAACGATCTGCTAACTGCCAAGAAAATTTCATTACTCTGGCCTTCTCCAACTCCCGGACCTCTTCTTTATGTTACACACTCTCTTGTTCCTTGGCATCACTGGCCTGTCTGTCTCCTGGGGCCAAGTGAAAACAGTATTTATCATGGAGAAAAAATAATTTCTTTCCCCCATCTAACTCAGTCAATGGCTCCATGCTCTGCTTGGTCCCACAAGTCAGTTGTCTTGTAGTAAGCTCTGATTCTGCTCTGCCCTTCAAACCACACATCCAAGCCTTTTCCACCTCTTGGAGCCGGCCAATCTTTAACTCTGAAAATATGTATTTATGGTGTTGCATTCATTAATGTTCACAGCATTGTTTTTGTTTTTTAAACTTACCAAGTCCATTCACCGGCTGATTTCCACCAAATGACCAACTACCTATTATTAAATAAAGAAAGGTATTAGTATTATGTGGACATATGTCCTGTTAACAGAACTTTATGCAGTCAGGCAGAGTACTGCATGTAAATCTCACTAATCATTTACATACATGACCTATATATTTATATACTTTACCTGTTGACCCTGGAGTTCCTCCTTTGATATCTGAAATATAAACAGGTTTTGTTGGCCACCGACTGGAGATTCAAAACGGATTTTAAAGCATGCAATTTTTTTTACATTACACTGGAAAACTGAAGAGAACTACATCTTACCCTCATCCTCCACACGCCGCCTATATGTTTTCCATCCCTATATGTATTTCGATGTGTTTGCATATTACTTATGTTCTTTGTTATGCTTTGTCATGTATACTATAATATGTATATATTCACCGCATAGTAAGCATTGTTATTTTATTGTTATAGTTTTACTCGGATCCTTTCAATAAAAGCTGTAAAGGACCCCAGCGTCTACCTCAGTGCATTGTCAGCTCATTCTCCTGTCAACGGGTGAAGGTGGCAGAACATATAGACTTTACCTGTCGGGCCCGGAATTCCTCCCTTTATATCTGAAAGAAAACACGTTTTATTGGTCATTGTCTAAAGATTTTAAATTTATTTTGAAACCTGCATTAGTTAGATAGATCGATAGATAGATGCATAGATAATATTTCAATCAGAGATAGAGTCATTCCGACTTTTTTAGCTAAAAAAAAATTTTGCCGCATAATATGCTAAGCATACTGGGGGTCCCTGCCCCCTGTCTACTGCTCCTCCGCTATGTGTTTAGTACCTGAAGATTAGTCTGATGATGCATCCTCAACGCTAGACCTAGTAAGTAGGGATGAGCGAACCCGAACTGTATAGTTCGGATTCGTACCGAATTTTGGGGTGTTCGTGACACGGACCCGAACCCAAACATTTTCGTAAAAGTCCGGGTTTGGGTTCGGTGTTCGGCGCTTTCTTGGCGCTTTTTGAAAGGCTGCAAAGCAGCCAATCAACAAGCGTCATACTACTTGCCCCAAGAGGCCATCACAGCCATGCCTACTATTGGCCTGGCTGTGATTGGCCAGTGCAGCATGTGACCCAGCCTCTATTTAAGCTGGAGTCACGTAGCGCCGCACGTCACTCTGCTCTGATCAGTGTAGGGATATGATGCAGCTGCTGCTGTTAGGGCCAGATTAGGCAGTGATTTACTCTTCAAAAACACTTAATGAAGTGATCGATCTACAGCTATGAATCATTCAACCTCTGCTATTTAATTGCTCACTGTTTTTAGGCTTCCCAGAGCGTTTTTCTGTCACTTTTTCTTTTGGGGTGATCGGCGGCCATTTTGTGTCTTGTGGTGCGCCAGCACAAGCTGCCACCAAGTACATTTAACCATCAATAGTGTGTTTTTTTTTTTTTTGCTATATCCTTCATCAGGGGCTTGGCTGTGCTTGCTATTTTATTGAGGGGTGAAATACAATTGCCAAAATAGCAGTACCTAAAATCTTGTGTTTTAGCTGTGGCTAGCCAATTGTAATACTGTCTGCTGTCTGGCAAAGGATATATTTTTTTTCTGGGTTGAAATACAATTCCCAAATGAGCAATTCCCTAAATCAGTGGTTTCTGCTGTAGCAGGCCAAGTTTAAATCTATCCATAAAAGCGTATATTAAATTGAAGGTGCTGATAGGGTCATCCTCAATAACTTCACACGCTACGGTGCATCTCCAAGTCTAATTCTGTCCGTAAACGGAACCTGTCATCCAGGGCCTAAATACTAGGCCTACAATTTATACTCAGCTAAATCTGTGGTTACTGCTGTGCCTGTATTAGTGTAATACGGTACCTAAATAGATAGCCAGATAGTGTTAGGTGCCTGTAAAAAAAGGCCTGAATGTGAATTCAATACATTCAGCCAAATAACTTTTTTCTTATTGTGGTGAACGGTAACAATGAGGAAAACATCTAGAAAGGGACGCGGACGCGGACATGGTCGTGGTGGTGTTAGTGGACCCTCTGGTGCTGGGAGAGGATGTGGCCGTTCTTCCACAGCCACACGTCCTAGTGAACCAACTACCTCAGGTCCCAGTAGACGCCAGAATTTACAGCGATATTTGGTGGGGCCCAATGCCGTTCTAAGGATGGTAAGGCCTGAGCAGGTACAGGCATTAGTCAATTGGGTGGCCGACAGTGGATCCAGCACGTTCAAATTATCTCCCACCCAGTCTTCTGCAGAAAGCGCACAGATGGCGCCTAAAAACCAAGCCCATCAATCTGTTACATTACCCCCATGCATATCAGGGAAACTGTCTGAGCCTCAACTTATGCAGCAGTCTCTTATGCTGTTTGAAGACTCTGCTGGCAGGGTTTCCCAAGGGCATCCACCTAGCCCTTCCCCAGCAGTGGAATTCATAGAATGCACTGACGCACAACCACTTATGTTTCTTGATGATGAGGACATGGGAATACCACCTCAGCACGTCTCTGATGATGAAACACAGGTGCCAACTGCTGCGTCTTTCTGCAGTGTGCAGACTGAACAGAAGGTCAGGGAGGAAGACTGGGTGGAAGACGATGCAGGGGACGATGAGGTCCTAGACCCCACATGGAATGAAGGTTGTGCCACTGACTTTCAGAGTTCATCCAGTCAGCCACACACCTTCACCACCAACTTCAGCACAGCCCGGGGTAAACGTCAGCAGGCCATTCTGAAACTCATATGTTTGGGGGACAGGCCCCACACCGCGCAGGAGTTGTGGCGGGGTATTGAACAACAGACCGACAAGTGGTTGCTGCCGGTGTGCCTCAAGCCCGGCCTGGTGGTGTGCGATAATGGGCGAAATCTCGTTGCAGCTCTGGGACTAGCCGGACATGCCTGGCGCATGTGCTGAATTTGGTAGTGCAGAAGTTCATTCACAACTACCCCGACATGTCAGAGCTGCTGCATAAAGTGCGGGCCATCTGTGCGCGCTTCCAGCGTTCACATCCTGCCGCTGCTCGCCTGTCTGAACTACAGCGTAACTTCGGCCTTCCCGCTCACCGCCTCAGATGCGACGTGCCCACCAGTTGGAACTCCACCTTGCACATGCTGGACAGACTGTGCGAGCAGCAGCAGGCCATAGTGGAGTTTCAGCTGCAGCACGCATGGGTCAGTCGCACTGCGGAACAGCACCACTACACCACCAATGACTGGGCCTCCATGCGAGACCTGTGTGCCCTGTTGCGCTGTTTCGAGTACTCCACCAACATGGCCAGTGGCGATGACGCCGTTATCAGCGTTACAATACCACTTAAATGTCTCCTTGAGAAAACACTTAGGGCGATGATGGAAGAGGAGGTGGCCCAGGAGGAGGAGGAAGAGGAGGTGGCCCAGGAGGAGGAGGAAGAGGGGTCATTTTTAGCACTTTCAGGCCAGTCTCTTAGAAGTGACTCAGAGGGAGATTTTTTGCAACAGCAGAGGCCAGGTACAAATGTGGCCAGACAGGGCCCACTACTGGAGGACGAGGAGGACGATGATGAGGAGGAGGTGGAGGAGGATGAGGATGAAGCATGTTCACAGCGGGGTGGCACCCAACGCAGCTTGGGCCCATCACTGGTGCGTGGCTGGGGGGAAACGGAGGACGATGACGATACGCCTCCCACAGATGACAGCTTGTCCATACCTCTGGGCAGCCTGGCACACATGAGCGACTACATGCTGCAGTGCCTGCGCAATGACAGCAGAGTTGCCCACATTTTAACGTGTGTGGACTACTGGGTTGCCACCCTGCTGGATCCCTGGTACAAAGACAATGTGCCCACCTTACTTCCTGCACTGGAGCGTGATAGGAAGATGCGCGAGTACAAGCGCACGTTGGTAGACGCGCTACTGAAAGCATTCCCAAATGTCACAGGGGAACAAGTGGAAGCCCAAGGCGAAGGCAGAGGAGGAGCAAGAGGTCGCCAACGCAGCTGTGTCACGGCCAGCTCCTCTGAAGGCAGGGTTAGCATGGCAGAGATGTGGAAAAGTTTTGTCACCACGCCACAGCTAACTGCACCACCACCTGATACGGAACGTGTTAGCAGGAGGCAGCATTTCACTAACATGTGGAACAGTATGTGTGCACACCCCTCCACGTACTGACTGATGGTTCGGCCCCATTCAACTTCTGGGTCTCCAAATTGTCCACGTGGCCAGAGCTAGCCTTTTATGCCTTGGAAGTGCTGGCCTGCCCGGCGGCCAGTGTTTTGTCTGAACGTGTATTCAGCACGGCAGGGGGCATCATTACAGACAAACGCAGCCGCCTATCCACAGCCAATGTGGACAAGCTGACGTTCATATAAATGAACCAGGCATGGTTCCCACAGGACCTGTCCATCCCTTGTGCAGATTAGACATTTATAACTACCTCCCCTAAACAATATATTCTTGTACTCCAGGGCACTTCAGTCAATCCTCTTTTTTTATTTTTACCATTATATTGCGGGGCAACCCAAAGTTGAATGAACCTCTCCTCTGTCTGGGTGCCAGGGCCTAAATATCTGACAATGGCCTGTTCCAGTGGTGGGTGACATGAAGCCTGATTCTCTGCTATGACATGAAGCCTGAATCTCTGCTATGGGACCTCTCTCCTCTGTCTGGGTGCCGGGGCCTAAATATCTGACAGTGGCCTGTTCCAGTGGTGGGTGACATGAAGCCTGATTCTCTGCAATGGGACCTCTCTCCTCTGTCTGGGTGCTGGGGCCTAAATATCTGACAGTGGCCTGTTTCAGTGGTGGGTGACGTGAAGCCTGATTCTCTGCTATGACATGAAGCCTGATTCTCTTTTATGGGACCTCTCTCCTCTGTCTGGGTGCCGGGGCCTAAATATCTGACAGTGGCCTGTTCCAGTGGTGGGTGACAAGAAGCCTGATTCTCTGCAATGGGACCTCTCTCCTCTGTCTGGGTGCCGGGGCCTAAATATCTGACAATAGCCTGTTCCAGTGGTGGGTGACGTGAAGCCTGATTCTCTGCTATGACATAAAGCCTGATTCTCTGCTATGACATGATTCCTGATTCTCTGCTATGACATGAAGCCTGATTCTCTGCTATGACATGAAGCCTGATTCTCTGCTATGGGACCTCTCTCCTCTGTCTGGGTGCCGGGGCCTAAATATCTGACAGTGGCCTGTTCCAGTGGTGGGTGACGTGAAGCCTGATTCTCTGCTATGAAATGAAGCCTGATTCTCTGCAATGGGACCTCTCTCCTCTGTCTGGGTGCCGGGGCATAAATATCTGACAATGGCCTGTTCCAGTGGTGGGTGACGTGAAGCCTGATTCTCTGCTATGACATGAAGCCTGATTCTCTGCTATGACATGAAGCCTGATTCTCTGCTATGACATGAAGCCTGATACTCTGCTATGGGACCTCTCTCCTCTGGCTGGGTGCCGGGGCCTAAATATCTGACAGTGGCCTGTTCCAGTGGTGGATGACATGAAGCCTGATTCTCTGCTATGGGACCTCTCTCCAATTGATATTGGTTAATTTTTATTTATTTGATTTTTATTTTTATTCATTTCCCTATCCACATTTGTTTGCAGGGGATTTACCTACATTTTGCAGCCCTCTTGCCCTTTCCTGGACTGTTTTACAGCCTTTTTAGTGCCGAAAAGTCAATGACTTCAATGGGGTTCTGGTTCGGGGCGAAGTTCGGGTCGAGTTCGGATCCCAAACCCGAACATTTCCGGGAAGTTCGGCCGAACTTCTCGAACCCGAACATCCAGGTGTTCGCTCAACTCTACTAGCTAGTTGTAGATCTGCAGGAGGGGCCAAGAGACTTCTGTGGCACCGAGGAAATTCTCCAACACCTGTCGGAGTACTGGACGTCTCTCCTTTTAATAGAGCACCCGACGCTTCGTGCTCAAATAAAGGATGTAAGTTTAATTTTAAATTTTTAAAGCCAGTCAGGGAAAATCGATTTTCTACCATGAAGCAAGTGTCAAATCGAATATGCCCTAAAATTCATATCAAAGTCCACTTAATGGACTTCAATTTGCTCAACACTAATTCAAAATTTGCTGGTCCTATTACACCAATCTCTACGATAGATAGATTGCTAGCTAGATAGATAAAAAGCTGTCACCCCATATCCCTACTCCTGTTTTCCTCAAAACTACTTGAGCAACAAGTCCACTTTAAATTGTCTTCCCACCTCTCATCTCACTACCTTTTTTACCGGTTACAGTCTGGCTTCCGACCCTACCACTCAACTGAAACTGCCTTGACCAAATTCACCAACGGTCTGCTAACTGCCAAGACAAATGACATTACTCCAGCCTCCTCCTCCTCCTTTTCCTGGACCTGTCTTCTGAGTTTGACACAGTTGAAACCTCACTTTGTTACACACTCTCATCCCTTGACTTTACAAAATACAGTGAAAACAGAATTTAGCTTCCCCTCACTTCAGCCCCCAACAGACCTATCACAGTCAATGGCTACATGCTCTTCCTGGTCACACGAGTCAGCTGCCTTGGTGTAAGCTTTAATTCTACCTTGTATTAACCAATACTAAAGTGTTTTTATTATGTGGGTGCAGGTCCCGTTAACAGCACTCCCATTGTTCAGGCAGGGTATTGCAAGTAAAGCTTGCAATTCATGTACATATATGACATATATATTTATATATGCTACCTGTTGACCCTGGAGTTCCTCCCCTTATAGCTAAAAGAAAAACAGATTTTATTGGCCACCGACTGGAGAGTCAAAACTGGTTTTCAAACATGCCTGTTTTGTTTTATAATACACTGCAATACTGAATATAATTATATTTTTTCCATCTGATATTGGTCTCCTTTTTATTTAAAGTCAAGAGAACAAATAGTACAGATAACTACATCATCTCCGGAATCTTCAGTTAATCTAAATAACAGAGATGATAGATAGATGGATAAATGGATAGATAGATAGATAGATAGATAGATAGATAGATCATACTTTGCTAAGAGATTTAGATCAAACTTGTTAACTTTGTCTGGAAATGGTGGGTGTACAACATGCTCAGCACACTGGGGGTCCCTGGCCACTTTTCTGCTCCTAAACTATGTGTTTGAACCTGAGTCTGTGTTTGATGATGCAGCCTCAGTGCCAGACCTATCTAGCAGTTGATCTGCAGAAGGTCCCAAGAGACTTCTGTCACACCCAGGAAATTCTCTAACACCTGTGGGAATACTGGAGGTCTCCCCTTTTTCTGGAGCTCCCTTGATGTTCAGGGAGGTTGGCAAAATGATATAGAAAGATAGGTAGACAGATACAAAAAAAGAAAAACTGAAAAACGAGCAACACAATCATCAGACAATAAAAGAGTGCAACTCCTCTATAGGCCTCTGACCCAGTGTTTTTTCTTTATAAGCAGCAACAAATAGTAACACTTATCTCAAAAGTACTTGAACAACATGTTCTCCATTTTGAATTGTCCTCCCACCCCTTTTCTTGCTCCCTTTTTTAACAGCTACAGTTTGGCTTCCAACCATACCACTTAACTGAAACTGCCCTAATGAAATTCACCAATGATCTGTTAACTGCCAAGAAAATTACATTACTCTGGCCTTCTTCAACTCTAGGACCTCTTCTTTATGTTACACACTCTCTCGTTCCTTGGCATCACTGACCTGTCTGTCTCCTGGGGCCAAGTGAAATCAGTATTTATCATATAGAAAAAATAATTTCTTTCCCCCATCTAACTCAGTCAATGGCTCCATGCTCTGCTTGGTCCCACAAGTCAGTTGTCTTGTGGTAAGCACTGATTCTGCTCTGCCCTTCAAAGCTCACATTCAAGACTTTTCCACCTCCTGCAGCCCGCCAATCTTTAACTCTGAAAAGATGTATTTATGGTGTTGCATTTATTAATGTTCACAGAATTGTTTTTTTTTTCTTTTTTTAAACTTACCAAGTCCATTCACCGGCTGATTTCCACCAAATTGATAAGACCAGCCACCTATTATTAAATAAAGAAAGGTATTAGTATTATGTGGACATATGTCCTGGTAACATCACTCCATGCAGTCAGGCAGAGTACTGCATGTAAATCTCACCAATCATTTACATACATGACCTATATATTTATATACTTTACCTGTTGACCCTGGAGTTCCTCCATTTATATCTGAAATATAAACAGGTTTTGTTGGCCACCGACTGGAGATTCAAAACAAATTTTGAAGCATGCAAATCTTTTTTTTATATTACACTGGAAAACTGAATCGAACTACATCTTACCCTCATCCTCCACACACCACCTATATTGTTATCCATCCCCATATGTATTTATATGTGTTTGTATATTACATATGTACTTTGTTATGCTTTGTCATGTATACTGTAATATGTATATATTCACCTCATAGTAAGCATTGTTATTTTCTTGTTATAGTTTTACTCTGATCCTTTTAATAAAAGCTGTAAAGGACCCCAGCGTCTACCTCAACGCCATATCAACTCATTCTCCTGTCAACGGGTGAAGGTGGCAGAACATATAGACTTTACCTGTCGAGCCCGGAATTCCTCCCTTTATAGCTGAAAGAAAACACGTGACCATGAAGCAGGGACCAAATCGAATATTTCCTAATATTCATATGAAAGTCCACTTAATGGACTTCAATTCACTCAACACTAATTCACAATGTGCTGGTGCTATTAACACCAATCTCTGTGATGGATAGATTGATAGCTAGATAGATCAAAAATGTCACCCCATATCTCTACTCCTGTTTTCCTCAAAACTACTTGAGCAACTTGTCCACATTGAATTGTCTTCCCACCTCTAATCTCACTCCCTTTTTCACTGGTTACAATCTGGCTTCCTACCCTACCACTCAACTGAAACTGCCTTGACCAAATTCACCAATGGTCTGCTAACTGCCAAGACAAATGACATTACCCCAGCCTCTTCCTCCTGGACCTGTCTTCTGAGTTTGACACAGTTGAAACCTCACTTTGTTATACACTCTCATCCCTTGGCTTTACAAAATACAGTGAAAACAGAATTTAGCTTCCCCCCACCTCAGCACGCAACAGAACTATCACAGTCAATGGCTACATGCTTTTTCTGGTCACACAAGTCAGCTGCCTTGGTGTAAGCTTTAATTCTACCTTGTATTAACCAATACTAAAGTGTTATTATTATGTGGGTGTAGGTCCAGTTAACAGCACTCCCATTGGTCTGGCAGGGTACTGCAAGTAAAGCTCATAAATCATTTACATATATGACATATATATTTATATATGTTAACTGTTGACCCTGGAGTTCCTCCCTTTATATCTAAAAGAAAAACAGATTTTATTGGCCACCGACTGGAGAGTCAAAACTGGTTTTCAAACATGCCTGTTTTGTTTTATAATACACTGCAATACTGAATATAATTATATTTTTCCATCTGATATTGGTCTCCTTTTCATTTAAAGTCAAGAGAACAAATAGTACAGATAACTTCATCATCTCCGGAATCTTCAGTTAATCTCAATAGCAGAGATGATAGATGGATATAGATAGATAGATAGATAGATAGATAAATCATACTTTGCTAAGAGATTAAGATAAAACTTGTTAACTTTGTCTGGAAATGGTGGGTGTACAACATGCTCAGCACACTGGGGGTCCCTGGCCCCTTTTGTGCTCCTCAACTATGTGTTTGAACCTGAGTCTGTATTTGATGATGCAGCCTCAGTGCCAGAACTATCTAGCAGTTGATCTGCAGAAGGTCCCAAGAGACTTCTGTCACACCCAGGAAATTCTCCAACACCTGTGGGAGTACTGGAGGTCTCCCCTTTTTCTGGAGCACCCTGGATGTTCAGGGAGGTTGGCAAAATGATATAGAAAGATAGGTAGACAGATACAAAAAAAGAAAAACTGAAAAACGAGCAACACAATCATCAGACAATAAAAGAGTGCAACTCCTCTATAGGCCTCTGACCCAGTGTTTTTTCTTTATAAGCAGCAACAAATAGTAACACTTATCTCAAAAGTACTTGAACAACATGTTCTCCATTTTGAATTGTCCTCCCACCCCTTTTCTTGCTCCCTTTTTTAACAGCTACAGTTTGGCTTCCAACCATACCACTTAACTGAAACTGCCCTAACCAAATTCACCAACGATCTAACTGCCAAGAAAATTACATTACTCTGGCCTTCTCCAACTCCAGGACCTCTTCTTTATGTTACCCACTCTCTCGTTCCTTGGCATTACTGACCTGTCTGTCTCCTGGGGCCAAGTGAAAACAATATTTATAATGGAGAAAAAATAATTTCTTTCCCCCATCTAACTCAGTCAATGGCTCCGTGCTCTGCTTGGTCCCACAAGTCAGTTGTCTTGTAGTAAGCTCTGATCATGCTCTGCCCTTCAAAGCTCACATCCAAGCCTTTTCCACCTGCTTGGAGCCCACTAATCTTTAACTCTGAAAAGATGTATTTATGGTGTTGCATTCATTAATGTTCACAGCATTGTTTTTTTTTCTTTTTTTAAACTTACCAAGTCCATTCACCGGCTGATTTCCACCAAATTGATAGGACCAGCCACCTATTATTAAATAAAGAAAGGTATTAGTATTATGTGGACATATGTCCTGGTAACATCACTCCATGCAGTCAGGCAGAGTACTGCATTTAAATCACACCAATCATTTACATACATGACCTATATATTTATATACTTTACCTGTTGACCCTGGAGTTCCTCCATTTATATCTGAAATATAAACAGGTTTTGTTGGCCACCGACTGGAGATTCAAAACGGATTTTGAAGCATCCAAATATATATATATTTTTTTATATTACACTGCAAAACTGAATAAAACTATATCTTACCCTCATCTTCCACACGCCGCCTATATGTTATCCATCCCCATATGTATTTCTGTGTGTTTGTATATTACATATGTTCTTTGTTATGCTTTGTCATGTATACTGTAATATGTATATATTCACCTCATAGTAAGCATTGTTATTTTTTTGTTATAGTTTTACTCTGATCCTTTCAATAAAAGCTGTAAAGGACCCCAGCATCTACCTCAGTGCATTGTCAGCTCATTCTCCTGTCAACTGGTGAAGGTGGCAGAACATATAGACTTTACCTGTCGGGCCCGGAATTCCTCCCTTTATATCTGAAAGAAAACACGTTTTATTGGTCACTGTCTGAAGATTTTAAATTGATTTTGAAACCTGCATTAGATAGATAGATAGATAGATAGATAGATGGATAGATAATATTTAAATTTAGAGATAGAGTCATTCCGAGATTTTAAGCAAAGCTGTCAGGAAAATGTCGGTGCACAACATGCTAAGCACACTGGGGTCCCTGCCCCCTGTCTACCGCTCCTTCACTATGTGTTTAGAACCTGAAGCTTAGTCTGATGATGCAGCCTCAACGCTAGATCTAGCTAGTTTTTGATCTGCAGGAGGGGCCAAGAGACTTCTGTGGCACCGAGGAAATTCTCCAACACCTGTAGGAGTACTAGAGGTCTCCCCATTTACTGGAACGCTTCGTGCTCAAATAAAGGATGTAAGTTTGATTTTAAGTTTTTAAAACCAGTAAGTTTTTAAAGCCACTTAATGGACTTCAATTCGCTCAACACTAATTCACAATGTGCTGGTGCCTAGATAGTTGTAGATCTGCAGGAGGGGCCAAGAGACTTCTGTGGCACCGAGGAAATGCTCCAACACCTGTCGGAGTACTGGATTTCTTCGATTTTAATAGAGCACCCGACGCTTTGTGCTCAAAAAAAGGATATAAGTTTGATTTTAAGTTTTTAAAGCCAGTCAGAGAAAATCGATTTTCTACCATGAAGCAGGGGTCAAATCAAATATTCCCTGAAATTCATATCAAAGTCCACTTAATGGACTTCAATTCGCTCAACACTAATTCAGAATGTGCTGGTGCTATTAACACCAATCTCTGTGATGGATAGATTGATAGCTAGATAGATAAATAGCTGTCACCCCATATCCCTACTCCTGTTTTCCTCAAAACTACTTGAGCAACATGTCCACTTTGAATTGTCTTCCCACATCTCATCTCACTCCCTTTTTCACCGGTTACAGTCTGTCTTCCGACACTACCACTCAACTGAAACTGCCTTGACCAAATTCACCAACGGTCTGCTAACTGCCAAGTCAAATGACATTACTCCAGCCTCCTCCTCCTCCGGGACCTGTCTTCTGAGTTTGACACAGTTGAAACCTTACTTTGTTACACACTCTCATCCCTTGGCTTTACAAAATACAGTGAAAACAGAATTTAGCTTCCCCCCACCTCAGCCCCCAACAGACCTATCACAGTCAATGGCTACATGCTCTTCCTGGTCACACAAGTCAGCTGCCTTGGTGTAAGCTTTAATTCTACCTTGTATTAACCAATACTAAAGTGTTATTATTATGTGGGTGTAGGTCCAGTTAACAGCACTACCATTGGTCCGGCAGGGTACTGCAAGTAAAGCTCACAAATCATGTACATATATGACATACAGTACAGACCAAAAGTTTGGACACACCTTCTGATTCAAAGAGTTTTCTTTATTTTCATGACTATGAAAATTGTAGATTCACACTGAAGGCATCAAAACTATAAATTAACACATGTGGAATTATATACATAACAAAAAAGTGTGAAACAACTGAAAATATGTCATATTCTAGGTTCTTCAAAGTAGCCACCTTTTGCTTTGATTACTTCTTTCCACACTCTTGGCATTCTCTTGATGAGCTTCAAGAGGTAGTCACCTGAAATGGTTTTCACTTCACAGGTGTGCCCTGTCAGGTTTAAAAAGTGGGATTTCTTGCCTTATAAATGGGGTTGGGACCATCAGTTGCGTTGTGGAGAAGTCAGGTGGATAAACAGCTGATAGTCCTACTGAATAGACTGTTAGAATTTGTATTATGGCAAGAAAAAAGCAGCTAAGTAAAGAGAAACGAAAGGCCATCTGTCACGACCATGGTCATGGTCGTGACTCCTGTTACCGCATGCGGTTGCCGGAGGTCTAGGTCGGGTTGTCAATCACAGGTGAGGGCTGTAGTATGTTGCCTCACCTGTGGTTGCCGCTGGCAACGTTGTTTATGTGGCAGCATAGCAGCCTGAGCTGTTGCAAGGCAGCTTGCTATGTTGTGCATGCGGTTGCACTTGGCAACGTGTGTTTATATGTGTGCACTTTCCTTGTTTGGTGTGCACGGGGTTTATTGTGTGTGTATTCCCCTTTAGTTGCTGTCTTCCCTTCCCTGGTGTTGGAAGGGTTAACTTCCTTCCTAGTGTGTGTGCACTGGGTGTGTCTGAGTGTGGGTGTGGCTACTTGGGCCTATATAGCTTCTGCTGTGTTTCAGAAGTCTGAGGGGTACTTCAGCTATGTAAGCTGGAGTCATCCTCCTTCTTATTTTCAATCTGCCAGTGAGGGCCACCCTTGTGGTCATAAATGTTGTTATGTGATGTTAAGTTTATGTTTATGTGGAGTCTGTTTATGTTTTATATCCCCTTGCAGCTCGGCCAGTTTAGACTCCTGTTTCTCCGCGTCCAGGAGGAACAGGTGGTCTACCCAGCTCCTAGCTCAGGGATCGGCAGAGGGTGAGTAGGGATCTGAGGTTCCTGAGCATGAGCCCTCCTACCTTCAAGGTCGGCTCATGCAGCTAGGAGTCAGGGTCCGATTAGGGATGCGTTAGGAGTTGACCTGCTCCCTTATTCTGTTCTCCTGGCCGAGCAGCGACTAACATCGCGTGGCATCACACGCCTGAGGGTTTCCCCCATCCTCAGCCGTGACACCATCATTACTTTAAGAAATGAAGGTCAGTCAGTCCGAAAAATTGGGAAAACTTTGAAAGTGCCCCCAAGTGCAGTCACAAAAACCATCAAGCGCTACAAAGAAACTGGCTCACATGCGGACCGCCCCAGGAAAGGAAGACCAAGAGTCACCTCTGCTGCGGAGGATAAGTTCATCCGAGTCACCAGCCTCAGAAATCGCAGGTTAACAGCAGCTCAGATTAGAGACCAGGTCAATGCCAAACAGAGTTCTAGCAGCAGACACATCTCTAGAACAACTGTTAAGAGGAGACTGTGTGAATTAGGCCTTCATGGTAGAATATCTGCTAGGAAACCACTGCTAAGGACAGGCAACAAGCAGAAAAGACTTGTTTGGGCTAAAGAACACAAGGAATGGACATTAGACCAGTGGAAATCTGTGCTTTGGTCTGATGAGTCCAAATTCGAGATCTTTGGTTCCAACCACCGTGTCTTTGTGCGATGCAGAAAAGGTGAACGGATGGACTCTACGTGCCTGGTTCCCACCGTGAAGCATGGAGGAGGAGGTGTGATAGTGTGGGGGTGCTTTGCTGGTGACACTGTTGGGGATTTATTCAAAATTGGAGGCATACTGAACCAGCATGGCTACTACAGCATCTTGCAGCGGCATGCTATTCCATCCGGTTTGTGTTTAGTTGGACCATCATTTATTTTTCAACAGGACAATGACCCCAAACACACCTCCAGGCTGTGTAAGGGCTATTTGACCATGAAGGAGAGTGATGGGGTGCTGTGCCAGATGACCTGGCCTCCACAGTCACCGGACCTGAACCCAATCGAGATGGTTTGGGGTGAGCTGGACCGCAGAGTGAAGGCAAAAGGGCCAACAAGTGCTAAGCATCTCGGGAACTCCTTCAAGACTGTTGGAAGACCATTTCAGGTGACTACCTCTTGAAGTTCATCAAGAGAATGCCAAGAAGTGTGCAAAGCAGTAATCAAAGCAAAAGGTGGCTACTTTGAAGAACCTAGAATATGACATATTTTCAGTTGTTTCACACTTTTTATGTGTATAATTCCACATGTGTTAATTCATAGTTTTGATGCCTTCAGTGTGAATCTACCATTTTCATAGTCATGAAAATAAAGAAAACTCTTGGAATGAGAACGTGTGTCCAAACTTTTGGTCTGTACTGTATATATTTATATATGTTACCTGTTGACCCTGGAGTTCCTCCCTTTATATCTAAAATAAAAACTGATTTTATTGGCCACCGACTGGAGAGTCAAAACTGGTTTTCAAACATGCCTGTTTTGTTTAATAATACACTGCAATACTGAATATAATTATATTTTCCCATCTGATATTGGTCTCCTTTTCATTTAAAGTCAAGAGAACAAATAGTACAGATAACTTCATCATCTCTGGAATCTTCAGTTAATCTCAATAATAGAGATGATAGATGGATAGATAGATAGATAGATAGATAGATAGATAGATCATAATTTGCTAAGAGATTTAGATCAAACTTGTTAACTTTGTCTGGAAATGGTGGGTGTACAACATGCTCAGCACACTTGGGGTCCCTGGCCCCTTTTCTGCTCTTCAACTATGTGTTTGAACATTAGTCTGTCTTTGATGATGCAGCCTCAGTGCCAGATCTATCTAGCAGTTGATCTGCAGAATGTCCCAAGAGACTCCTGTCACACCCAGGAAATTCTCCAACACCTGTGGGAGTATGGAAGGTCTCTCCATTTTCTGGAGCTCCCTGGATGTTTAGGGAGGTTAGCAGAAATAATATAGAACAATAGGTAGGCAGATACAAAAAAAGAAAAACTGAAAAACGAGCAACACAATCATCAGACAATAACAGAGTGCAACTCCTTAATAGGCCTCTGACCCAGTGTTTTTCTTTGTAAGCAGCAACAAATAGTAACACTTATCTCAAAAGTACTTGAACAACATGTTGTCCATTTTGAATTGTCCTCCCACCTCATTTCTTGCTCCCTTTTTTTAACAGCTACAGTTTGGCTTTCAACCCTACCACTCAACTGAAACTGCCCTAACCAAATTTACCAACGATCTGCTAACTGCCAAGAAAATTACATTACTCTGGCCTTCTCCAACTCCCGGACATCTTCTTTATGTTACACACTCTCTCGTTCCTTGGCATTACTGACCTGTCTGTCTCCTGGGGCCAAGTGAAAACAGTATTTATCATGGAGAAAAAATAATTTCTTTCCCCCATCTAACTCAGTCAATGGCTCCATGCTCTGCTTGGTCCCACAAGTCAGTTGTCTTGTAGTAAGCTCTGATTCTGCTCTGCCCTTCAAACCACACATCCAAGCCTTTTCCACCTCTTGGAGCCGGCCAATCTTTAACTCTGAAAATATGTATTTATGGTGTTGCGTTCATTAATGTTCACAGCATTGCTTTTTTTTTTTTTAACTTACCAAGTCCATTTACCGGCTGATTTCCACCAAATGACCAGCTACCTATTATTAAATAAAGAAAGGTATTAGTATTATGTGGACATATATCCTGTTAACAGAACCTTATGCAGTCAGGCAGAGTACTGCATGTACATCTCACCAATCATTTACATACATGACCTATATATTTATATACTTTACCTGTTGACCCTGGAGTTCCTCCTTTTATATCTGAAATATAAACAGGTTTTGTTGGCCACCGACTGGAGATTCAAAACGGATTTTGAAGCATGCAATTTTTTTTTTATATTACACTGGAAAACTGAAGAGAACTACATCTTACCCTCATCCTCCACACGCCGCCTATATGTTTTCCATCCCTATATGTATTTTGATGTGTTTGCATATTACTTATGTTCTTTGTTATGCTTTGTCATGTATACTATAATATGTATATATTCACCTCATAGTAAGCATTGATATTTTCTTGTTATAGTTTTATTCGGATCCTTTCAATAAAAGCTGTAAAGGACCCCAGCGTCTACCTCAGTGCAATGTCAACTCATTCTCCTGTCAACGGGTGAAGGTGGCAGAACATATAGACTTTACCTGTCGGGCCCGGAATTCCTCCCTTTATATCTGAAAGAAAACACGTTTTATTGGTCACTGTCTGAAGATTTTAAATTGATTTTGAAACCTGCATTAGGTAGATAGATAGATAGATAGATAGATAGATAGATAGATAGATAGATAGATAGAAAGATCGATAGATAGATAGATGCATAGATAATATTTAAATCAGAGATAGAGTCATTCCAACTTTTTTAGCAAAGCTGTCAGAAAAATCTGGCCACACAATATGCTAAGCACACTGGGGGTCCCTGCCCCCTGTCTACTGCTCCTCCGCTATGTGTTTAGTACCTGAAGATTAGTCTGATGATGCATCCTCAACGCTAGACCTAGCAAGTAGTGATGAGCGAACCCGAACTGTATGGTTCGGGTTCGTACCGAATTTTTGGGTGTTCGTGACACGGACCCGAACCCGAACATTTTCGTAAAAGTCCGGGTTCGGGTTCGGTGCTCGGCGCTTTCTTGGTGCTTTTTGAAAGGCTGCAAAGCAGCCAATCATCAAGC